>NC_090746.1:108578224-108580724 GCF_036898095.1 Palaemon carinicauda | reverse complement strand
ACAATTTTTATAGAATCGTAAATTAAGATAACAGATCTGTTATTTTCTATGGTTATTTTCTATGATGAGAGAAAGAGAGAGAGAGAGAGAGAGAGAGAGAGAGAGAGAGAGAGAGAGAGAGAGAGAGAGAGAGATCCCAAATAAATATAAGGAAAAGACAAACCGATCGAGGCTTAAGAAATTATTTTGGGTTAAGATGAAATAATATTCTCTTAATAAGGACACTTGAGATGAAAGAATGTTCTTTCAATAGTGTCACTTAAGTTAAAGAAAGTTCTTTCAATAGTGTCACTTGATATAAAAGAATGTTCTTCCAATAGTGTCACTTAAGATTAAAGAATTTCTTTTCAATAGTGCCACTGCCTTTTAGAGAGCAAAATAAATCTTATTTTTGCAAGCACTTTTCTCCACATTTCCCTTATTATTTGAGTACTTCTGTTTCCCAAAAATAGGAATCGCAGGTCAAGGGGGAATTCACAACACTTTCGATATTATATATCGCAGCGAAATTCAAACTACGGCACCTTAATCTTGTATGATTACATAAACTAAAAAGAAGATGAAGTCCTCCGAATGTGTAATTCAATACTTTAAAAGATGACTATTGTCCATTTAAATTGGTTATAGTTTAATATTCATTTATTGATAGATATAAAAATATTAATGATCATCTTTATTCACCTGATAACATGTTTCGAAGACCTTTGCAAAAAGTGTGTTATATTTATTAATTTTTTACGTACTCGTTATTTAAAAGTTAATTTTTTTTATAAAATGTTAATTGCCATCCCTCTCTTCAAGATTGTCGTTTCAATATTCATAACCCAATCAGAGAACCTAATAATTAGAAAGGTATTTTTTTACGAGCGTTGTGAATCAAAAAACATTTTGAAGTTTTTTATGTTCTCTATACATAAACCATTAAAACCCGCTATTGTTCAACCATTGTAGTTTACTTTAAAGGAAAGAATCATAGCAGATGTATAATCCCTTGTTGATCGCCATAATTTTTTTTCTTTCTCTCATAAAAATGTGTTAATATTTTCATAAAGGTATTTTTCGTATATAACTGTGGGATGCTTATATAACTCGGCTATATTCATAAACAATGTGACCTATAGATAAGGACATTTGTCTAGTTATATTCAGTTTTCTATTTATTAGATTAACTTCTATCAATAAACTAATTAATTGATTTTGATTCAAAACCATCAAACGTTAAATCTCTACTTATTAAGATAAAAAAAAAAAACAGTTTTAGCACCATGATATCTTCTTTTTGCATCTCAAGCTTCATATTAATACGTTTTCAAAACTCTCTCTCTCTCTCTCTCTCTCTCTCTCTCTCTCTCTCTCTCTCTCTCTCTCTCTCTCTCTCTCTCTCAACTGTCAAGCATAATATTAATAATGCTAAACAAGAAAATCATGAGATATGAAAATATTATTAAATATGAAATTACGCTGAATTTTATATTGTAAAAATGTGTGAGAATAAAAGGTAAAAAGAGTTCTATCCGTTTTTTTTTTAATATATCTTTCCAATTTTTATACTTAGATCTCACATTGTCTGAAAAAAATAAAAGGAAAGATTTCAGTGACATTTTCAGCAAAATGGTTTTTAGATTTGAGGAAAGTATAAAGATCCATTTACCAATAATGAGTCTGACCCAGCTGGGTCAGAATCCCCTAAGCAGAATTCGACATAAAAGGATCATTCTATATATATATATATATATATATATATATATATATATATATATATATATATATATATATATATATATATATATGTGTGTGTGTGTGTATATATATATACATATATATATATGTATATGTATATATATACATACATATATGTATATATATACATATACATATATATGTATATATATGTATTTATATACATATTAAATATACTCATATATATATATATATATATATATATATACATATATACATAAATAAATATATATATATATGTATATATATATATATATATATATATATATATATATATATATATATATATATATATATATGCCATATATTTTAATACATTAATGTCTGGATTCTCTTATCAACCTCGGGATCAAAGCCCCAGGCGCTACCCCTCAAAGACAATAGCATCTGACCGGCCGGGAATCGAACCCTAGTCCAGGATGCTTGTATGACAGTGACAATACCATTTAGCCACGCGTAAGTGCACATGACGGATAAATATCCCCTAGAATATATAGGAAACTTACGTGGATAAAAAGTACCACGTGGAGTTTTCAAGAGGTAGTCCACCTTGAAATTTCTCCGGAAGGTTCCTAAATATGAAGAAAATAACGCCACGAACCTTTCACAGCAAAACCTGCACATTTTTCTTAGAAATAGGCCTTTAGCCCCAGGTTAAAATGTATATGTTATTTCAGAGAGGAATTTCACTAGAAACATTCTATAATGCGACTGTTGATACACGGTAAGATTTTATAAGAAGTTTTACACTACCAAAAAG
>NC_090746.1:108565724-108573224 GCF_036898095.1 Palaemon carinicauda | reverse complement strand
ATCTCTTGCCATTAAATTTATTAGCCTCGTGTTAATCAATTAGGATCATTTTTATCTCCCAGTAATATTAATTATCATCTAATTTACGCAAATCCGAGCATAGCATATCATTACGTATAACATTTATGGTATACAAAAGGAACAATGTATTCCACGCCGTGATCACATAAAAAGGCCGATATAACAAGGAAATAAGTTTAACAATGGCCTAACGAGTACGAATGTCATTTGTCATTTGTCATGCCAATTAAATGATGTGAATAACCTATTGTCTCTCGAATGACGTCATGGTTATTACTTTGATTTTGACAAATGATTATGTTCCTTTGCACAAGTATTAGCACAACCTTCTGTCCAACTTGTGAAGCGTCATTATTCAAAGCAGTGAAGGAGCGAAGCAGCAAAGTAGCAAAGCAGTAAAGGAACGAAGCAGCAAAGTAGTAAAGGAGCTAAGCAGCAAAGTAGCAAAGCAGTAAAGAAGCGAAGCAGCAAAGCATTAAGAACCGAAGCAGCAAAGTAGTAAAGGAGCTAAGCAGCAAAATAGGAAAGCAGTAAAGGAGCGAAGCAGCAAAGTAGTAAAGGATCGAAGCAGCAAAGTAGTAAAGGATTGAAGCAGCAAAATAGCAAAGCAGTAAAGTAGCGAAGCAGCAAACAGTACAGGAGCAAAGCGGCAAAGGACCAAAGCAGCAAAGCAGTACAGGACCGAATCAGCAAAGCAGTAAAATAGCAAAGCAGCAAAGCAGTACAGGAGCAAAGCAGCAAAGGACCAAAGCACCAAAGCAGTAAATGACCAGAGCAGTAAAGGAGCGAAGCAGCAAAGGCCCGAAGCAGCAAAGCAGTAAAGGACCGAATCAGCAAAGCAGTAAAGGACCGAAGCAGCAAAGAAGTAAAGGACCGAAGCAGCAAAGCAGTAAAGGACTGAAGCAGCAAAGCAGTAAAGGAGCAAACCAGCAAAACAGCAAATAGTCATCCTTTATGGCGCCTGACTCTGGAGCTTCTGTTGTGTAGTTCCGAATTATTCCAAAACGTAAGCTGATTAAAAACGATTCCTAAACCTTAAGCATATTGAAGGTATTACAATGCAGCCAAAGCTCTAAAGCATTATTGATGTTCAGGGCATAGGACAGAGACTGACCAAGTATTAGGTGTAGTCATTAATGTTGATCACTATTTAAATTAATCAGAAAAAAAAAAAATTGGGGGTATTTTCAAAATGACAATTTAATAAGGGTCTGTTTAAGTGTATATTTTTATGAATAGGTAAAAACGGCTCATTAGAAGAAGCTATCAATTTCTGTTATATATAAATATATATATATATATATATATATATATATATATATATATATATATATGTATATATATAGATATATATATAAATATAAATATATATATATATATATATATATATATATATATAATGTTAAATGTATATATATATATATATATATATAATGTTAAATGTATATATATATATATATATATATATATATATATATATACGCATTTAACATTATATACATATATATATATATATATATATATGTGTGTGTGTGTGTATATATATATATATATATATATATATATATATATATATATATATATTATATATATATATATATATATATATATATATATATATGTGTGTGTGTGTGTGTGTGTATATATATATATATATATATATATATGTATATATACATATACAGTATATATGCATCTATATATAAACTATATGTATATATATATATATATATATATATATATATATAAACCACAGCAACAATAATAATAAGTGCAGCCATTTCTAGTCCACTGCAGGAGAAAGGTCTCGGACATGTCTTTATCTATGTCTGGGGTTGGTCAGTTTTCACCATCACGTTAGCCACTGTGCATTAGTGATGATATAGACTTTAGTTTGATCGATCACAGGAAACCAACCAAGTATGGGTGACTCTTATAAGTACAGCTTTGCTGATCATGGCTATGCATACACCCTTTCACCACGTAAAGGTATCCAAGCTAAGATAGCTGTTATATATATATATATATATATATATATATATATATATATATATATATATATATATATATATATGTGTGTGTGTGTGTGTGTGTGTGTGTGTGTGTGTAGTTATAGATATATACCGATGCGGTAACTTTCCTGACTGGTGAATGCCAAACTGGGGTTCGAGTTCCGCTCAAACTCGATAGTTTCTTTGCTCACTGCAACCTCACCATCCTTGTAAGCTAAGGATGGGGTGTTTGGGGGAGCCTATAGGTCCATCTGCTGAGTCATCAGCAGCCATTGCCTAGCCCTCCCTGGTCCTAGCTTGTGTGGAGGTGGCTTGGGCCCTGATCATATGTATACATGGTCAGTCTCTAGGGCAATGTCACTGTCCCTTACCCCTGCCATTCATGAGCGGCCTTTAAACCCTAAATTGGGTGGCGGGAGCTTTTACCACAAAAGAAAAATTCAAAATTTTAGTTTCCGCAGTAAGGTAAGTAATGTCTGCGCGCACGCACACACGCATCTCGCTAAAGCTGGGTTTATCCAGGCGTATAAGAATATCTTATCATGGCTTTAGGCTTTCTTTCAGGGGAATTTACTTCAATAAAACTGAAGTTTTCTATCCCACGTTGCATTTTAAGGATGGATATTGTATTTTGTTTTCTTATGAAACGCTGAAAGAGATATATGTGCGAATACGCTATGCAAATATTTTATGTTTGAAATAATTCCAATTCGACAAAGATAATATTCTGATGAATTGCATAGTATATTATTTCTGTGTGCATCCTACACCTTTTTCAGAGTGAGTTTTCTTCCGTTTTTTTTAAATTTTAGATTCAGGAAATCCTTTTAAAACACTATATATATATATATATATATATATATATATATATATATATATATATATATATATATATATTCATATCTATATATATGTTTATATATGTATATATATATATATATATATATATATATATATATATATATATATATATTTATATCTATATATATGTTTATATATGTATATATATACATATATATATATCTATATATATATATATATATATATATATATATATATATATATATATATATATATATATGTATGTATATATATGTATATATATATGTATATATATATATATATATATATATATATATATATATATATATATAGCCAAACACTTGCCCTTTATTATATAGGGGAGATTGTATCGCTAGTCAATTAATTTCTAGACGTACGTGGCGATTGTCCAAATGCAAAATTTAATATTTAAAGCAGTATACGTAAACAAACGATGGATTTTAACCAAAGATTTGGTATAACAATTTTTAATACCTCGAAACAGTTACTGGAAATTCAGATGTGAAGCTATTCTCATTCCATAGATATTGTTCCAATGAACATGGTTTTAAAGACACTATTTTCGAAGGCAGGTGAGAAATATTGCCTTGTGATTAAAATGAGTTTTAATTTCGAGGTATAATTTCAATGCTCGAATGCCTTTCATAAAAATTGAGAGGTAAAGTTGTTTTAATTTTTCAATTAATGTCAAAATAGACATTTCATAGATATTGTTTCTTTGAATATAATATTAAAGATATTCTATTTTCGAAGTCAAATGATAAATATTGCCTTGTAATTAAAATAAGTTTTAATTTCGAAATAATTTCAATGCTCGAATATCTTCCCTAGCCTTTGACCTTTTATTAAATGCAACTACCACGTGGGGAGATGTCAGATATTTCTCTCTATATAAATAAGCTTATTTCGTATTTTCATGATTATTCCTTTAAATTAGAAATACATTGAGGAGAGAATTCCTGTTCAGTGTGGGATGCACGACCTCTACCTCTTGTTCAAATGAATTATTTATTTTGATTTGCCACTGAGGTAGCTGCATAATTGGGGTTCATGAATAAAAGCAGTCTCTTCGTGAAGAATGAGAGAGAGAGAGAGAGAGAGAGAGAGAGAGAGAGAGAGAGAGAGAGAGAGAGAGAGAGAGAGAGAGAGAGAGAGACATAATGAGGGATCATGAATAAAAATAGTCTGTTTGTGAAGAGAGTTAAATTTATTTCTATATAGTTTTGGCTGAGAGAGAGAGAGAGAGAGAGAACATTATGGGGGATCATGAATAAAAATAGTCTGTGAAGGGAGTGAAATTTATTTCTATATAGTTTTGGCTGAGAGAGAGAGAGAGAGAGAGAGAGAGAGAGAGAGAGAGAGAGAGAGAGAGAGAGAGAGAGAGAGAGAGTGTTTCTGTTCTTCAGTTATAAATCTTTAATTATTTTTTCGAGACATCGTATCCAGAATTTTATATTTAGGTTTATTTTTAGGAATTATAATATATCTTTCAAAACTTTCTTATCCTGAAATCTTTTTCTTCAAATTTATATAAGGAAGGAGTGTAGGTTCTGTTTAGGTTTATTTTAGGAATATGATATCTTTCAAGATTCTCCTATCCTGAAACCTTTTTATCTAAATCTATATAAGGAAAACGTGCTCTCTCTCTCTCTCTCTCTCTCCTCTCTCTCTCTCTCTCTCTCTCTCTCTCTCTCTCTCTCTGGCATGATACTTATCGAGACATCGTATCCAGAATTTTATATTTAGGTTTATTTTATAAATGAAAATATGATATCTTTCAAAATTCTCCTATCCTGAAACATTTTTACCTAAATCTATATAAGGAAACAGCTCTCTCTCTCTCTCTCTCTCTCTCTCTCTCTCTCTCTGTCTTTCCTTTGAAATATATATCATCATTTTATATAAAATTTGTATGAGTATAACGTTCTTTTGATGGCCTTCAAAATAATTTATTATTGAAGTTTTTTGAGGTACGTAACCAAACTACAAAAGACTGGTTCCCCTCATAATTATTATACGTCGCTCATTAACATAAGTGAAGTCTTCCTATACTGGAAGTTTCCCCCTTTTTTCAGTCGCCCCTTTATCCCTCTAATTACTCTGAGGTTAATCTCTCTTTCAGAAAGCAAGGGGAATACCCAGGGAAATACAAGGGGAATACCAGGGGAATACCCAGGGAAATACACGGGGAATGCAAAGAGAATACCAAGGGAAATACAAGGGGAATACCAAGGGAAATACAACGGGAATACCAAGGGAAATACAACGGGAATAACTAGGGAAAGACAAGTTGAATACCAGGAAAATACTCCGTGAAATACATGGGTAATAGAAGGGGAATACCTAGGGAAATACAAAGGGAATACCAAGCGAGATACAAGAGAAACCCCTGGGAAATACCAGGGGAATACCAAGGGAAATATAAAAGGAATACACATGGGAATACCCAGGTAAATACAAGGGGAATACAAGGAAAGTGCAAGCGAAATACACAGGGAAATTACAAGGGGAATACGCAGGGAAACACAAGGGGAATGCCCAGGGAAACACAAGGGGAATACCGAGGGAAAATACAAGGGGAATACAGTGGCAATACAAGGGAAAATAGCCAAGGAAATACAAGGCGAATACAAAGGATTACAACTTTTCCAACAGAGCCAAGAGCAGTAGATGTCATTTCGTTACTTTTATCAAAGCGATCAACGTTCGTTTCATGTATCAGTATCGTGCAACTTGTTCACTAATCGTAGAGAAATTTCTTAAAGACTTACTTGTCTATTATCATAATTTGTAATGATGCAAATAATTATTAGAAGTTCGGAAATGAACGGGATGAATTCTTTTTGAAGAAGGTTAAGGTTTTTGTAACATAAATTTTCTTTATGTTACTACTTATAATTGGTTAGAAAATATAAATCATTCTCAAAGTAACTGAGGAAATTTTTTAGAAAAAATTTCGCAAGCAAATTTTTCTTCCTGGTATTACTTATATTTGGTTAGAAAATATAAAGTCATCTCAAATTAATGGATGGAATTTTTTGGGAAAAAGGTTTTCGTTATGTAAACGTTTTTTTCCTGTTACTTCATATAATTGATTAAAAAATAAAAAATTCTTCTCAAAGTAATGGATGACATTTTTGTAGCAAAGGTTTCGTCCCGTCAATTTTCTTCCTGTTAGTACTTATACTTAGTTAAACAAATATAAAATTCTTATCCAAGTAACGGGCTGAAATCTTTCGAAAGAGGTTTTCGTTACGCAAATTTTCTTCCTGTTATTGTTTTATAATTAGTGACTGTACCAGTTAGCCATCCAGTGTTTCGATTCCCGGCCGTTCAGATGCTATTGTCTTTGAGTTGTTTCGCCTCAGGACTCTGATCCCGAGGTTGGTAAGAGAATCCAGACTTTAGTGTATTAAAATATGACTTATTTGAATATATATATGTATATATATATGTATATATATATGTATATATATATATAATATATTATATATATATATATATATATAAAGTCATTTATGAGCAGGGATACCTTAAACGTTGTTAAATGGTTTGTGTATCACTATGATCAGCAAAGCTGTACTAGAAAGGGCTTCCCGTACTATATTAGTTTGCTATGAGTGATCTGAGGCCTTTTTCCTGCATCGGACCAGAGGACGGCTGCATTCGTTGTTGTTTCTATATATATATATATATTATATATATATATATATATATATTATATACATATATATAGATAGATGTAATAAGCGAAGACGGAGAAGTAAAGAGTATTAAAAGTAGTATGGAAAGAGCCAACATAAGAGTAGGTATATAATCGTCAGAATCACCTGAGGAGATATGGAATGTTATGAAAGGGATTATGGTGTCAGCTTCAGCATAGGCGTGTGGGAGGACAAGGGGTAAACAGCGACAGGAAAATAAAACATGCATCATCACGTATATTAAAAGTGAAAGCATTGATAATAATAGTTAGACTGCAATAAAATTAAGTATATTTTTAAAGCATCATAAAAGGTTTAAAGGCCGCTCATGAATGGCAGGGGGCAAGGGGACAGTGACATTGCCCTATCGAGTAAAGAATGTGCCCTGAAAGCTGACTATGTATACATAGGATGAGGCCCCAAACCCCCTTCTCCACCCAAGCTAGGACCAAGGAGCGTCAGGCATTGGCTGCTGATGGCTCAGCAGATAGACCTATAGCTGATTAATTAAGAAAGGGGATTATCGGTGATTAAATTTTACGTTTGTTTCTGTCTAATATTGCTGTGTTTCATTGGTCTGAAGACATCATCAGCACGTTTAAATGAAATTAGGGGATTTTAAAAGAGTGAAAAATAAATGGTAATGGGGAAAAAAAAGTCCCAGATCACATCTGAACGTACCCAGAAAGTACCAAATTTTAGCGCGCTGTAGGGAATTGTAGACATAATCATTTAATTTCAAAAACCAATAGCAGATATTCGTCATGATTGATTAGCAATGCTTTTTATATGAATAAACAATATAGTATAGTGCTTGGTTTTGCCTCAATTTTTTGGAGGGGACAATCTTTTTTATATACTTTATTATCTGGTCATGATTTTTGGTTAGTAAAAGGTACAAATAACCTCTTGATACTAAA
>NC_090746.1:108558224-108560724 GCF_036898095.1 Palaemon carinicauda | reverse complement strand
GCCAGTAAAAAATTCGCTATTTTACTATCAAATAAATTCATCTTTTATTAATAATACACACTTTTGTTCAAAACAAGGTTTCTGCCTATAATTTTTCGACTAGTATACGGCTTAAATCTTTATACGAAGTATAACTCTCTCTCTCTCTCTCTCTCTCTCCTCTCTCTCTCTCTCTCTCTCTCTCTCTCTCTCTCTCTCTCTTTACATACACTTTCTTAGCATTTACTGGAAAAGAGTAACTCTCTCTTTCTCTCTCTCTCTCTCTCTCTCTCTCTCTCTCTCTCTCTCTCTCTCTCTCTCTCTCTCTTTACATACACTTTCTTAACATTTACTGGAAAAGAGTAACTCTCTCTCTCTCTCTCTCTCTCTCTCTCTCTCTCTCTCTCTCTCTCTCTCTCTCTCTCTCTCTCTCTCAAAGAACGTAGATTCTACTATCTTTTTCCCTTTACCTTTGAAATGGAACTTGAATGAGAATACATCTATGAGATTGGTTACCTTAATTCCCGCACTGATAGAACAGCCTGTCAGAAGAGACTGTCAGAAGTTAAGGGAAGTGATGTCTTTCCAGTAAACTGGAAACGAACAATGCCCATTTCGAAGGAGGAAATTGGAGGAGGACCTTGCAAATATTGGCAAAGACTCCAGTTCGCACTTCATATCGGGATATAATACAATGGAATAATTTAAATCTTTTTTTATAAATGTATAATTTCTAAAGATATTCTTCGATATTGAATTTTTTTGTAGTTTTCCGTTTTACCCAAAGATTTTTTGTTTTCTTGAATAAATGTATATTGTCTAATGCTATTCTTCGATACTGAATTTGTTTTAATTTATTAAATTGACCAAAAAATCTTTTGCCCGTCAATAAATTTGTGATTCACTATCAAATAAATTAATTTTACTAATAATAGCTACTCTTTTGTTCATAATAGTATTTCTATATATTATTCTTTAATACTAGAATATCATTTGTTTCTCTATTACGTATTTAAAAAGTAAGATATACACCTAAGACTTTTGAAAACAAAATTATATTATGAAAATATATTTTTCCTTTTGTTTTACTTCTATATCGTGGTTAGTTATTCATCTGGATAGTGGCCTGTTCTTTTATTCTAATTCTTTAGAAATACATTCATATTTTCAATCTCCATGATTTGACCTTGCATCGATATAACTGTATAAATTCATGTCTTTAACTGTTCTCTTTTACTTTTCCTTACAAGCCAATTGATTGGATTTATGATTATTAGGAGGTAATTTTAGTAATTACTCATTAAATCAAATGTGGCTATTTCGTACATGTCTTCAACTGTTCTATTTCTATCTACTTTTCCTTATAAAGCCAATGGATTGGCTTTATGATTTTTAAGGAAGTGATTTTATTATTGGTCATTAAGCAAATGTAGCTATTTCTGTATCCCTCTCATTTGAGAATCAGCTTTCATTACAAGAGAATCTAAAGTAAAAATTTTCCTCATGATCTTATTTTCATCGCTTATCTTTTAAAACACTTAAGCCCTGTCCACACGATCGAGCATGCCCGACGGGCAAACAGTGATACCAGACCACAATAGTTAGTAAGTATGAGGTTAATGACGTCAGAAGCGGGAAAATCACAGTAGGGATCTGGCAACCAATAGTGTTGCCAGATCCCTGCTGTGGTTTTCCCGCTTCTGACGTCATCGACCCTCATTCGCGCAACCTACTGTGGTCTGGTATCACTGTTTGCCCGTCGAGCATGCTCGATCGTGTGGACAGGGCTTTATTCAGAATTTTCTCTCCGCTCTCATTTCGTACAGGCATTTCATATAGGCCAAACAATTCCATCTATGCATTATATCCGTTACGACTAACCTGTCATGTTCATTTAAACCAACCATGCTTAGTTTCAAACTTTCCTAATAGTATTAATTTTTTTTTTAGTGCTTCTGAGGATAAGATTTCTCCTAGTACACGCACGCCTACTTATAGAATCTTCATATATATATATATATATATATATATATATATATATATATATACTGTATATATGTATATATATATATATATATATATATATATATATATGTATACTGTATATACACATATACACACACATATATATACATATAACACACATATATATGTGTGTATATATGTATATATATATATATATATATGCATATATACATACATATATGGATATATATGTAGATATATATATATATATATGAATATACATATATATATATATATATGTATATATATACAGATATATATATATATGTATATATATATATGTGTGTATATATACAGATATATATATATATATATATATATATATATAATTTGTGTATATATATTATATATGTAAATATATATGTATATACACACATATATATTATATATATAATATATATTTGTATATATATATATATATATATATATATATATATATATATATATTACTGGCAATTACAAAATGAAAATGGAAATAATATAAAAATCGAAATGA
>NC_090746.1:108543557-108556057 GCF_036898095.1 Palaemon carinicauda | reverse complement strand
TCCCGGTCGACTAGACCTAGAGACCTAAGATGTTACCGTTATACATCTTTTCAACTAACTATAAACCATGTTAGAGCTTCCTGCCCCCTACAGGGAAGAGTCCTACTAGACTCTGGAAAAGTCTCGAAGAGTACATATACCTATGTATGAATACCAGGCAAGCTAATATAGTGGTCTCGCCCTATATTAAGTGAAGCATAGTTTGTAAAGAACCACTGCGTCAATATGAAATATCGACCAGTTCTCCACACAAAACTTGTATTGGACAAAGGTTTATATCCGCATAGGAGGAAACTAGTAAAACCGCCATCGTCCCCTTATGGGACGGGGTCCTCCCGTTAAGGGAAAGCATAAACCAATGCAACATAGTTTGCATAAAGGAACAATTCTATTAGAATTATCCCAGATAAGGTACATAGAATGAATGCTCAATTATACCAATAAATTGACACAGGTGAAGGAGACGCAAGGTTCTCAAGAACAAGTTCATTGACAGACAATAAACAGACAGGTTAACCACAATTATATACATATATATAAGAAGAGGATAACCCAAAACTTTAAGCATAAGTATGATAGTAAACAGAACTGTTTATCTGAAAGAAAACACATTAAATGCCACTTTTAAGATATCGAGGTATCAAAGTCATAAAAGTCTGTATTACAAATCAATGACATTAGCGTTAGAAACGCTCGGCACACATGTCTGCACTTATACTAGGTTCACCTTTGGAAATGGAACAGTCTACATGGGCAACTCAGTGCCCTCACTTAGTTTGTAGTACGGTATGTAACTACACACTCACCCTGGAATTAATCGTCCCAATTAAAACCACTGTTCCTCGCAGAGTTAAACAGTAGGGTTAACGACGCGACCCACTGCTACCACAGATCTCTTTAGTTCCTCTACTTGCTTCGCATAGTGGCGAAAGAACACTCTGGAAGACTTCCAGCCAGTGTATGAACGGAGATGTTCAAAATCCATACAATTAAAGAAATTTAAGGATGAGGCAACTTTCCTCGGATCGTGACCTGCGGGTGTACTGTCAGGATCCGCTCTGCGAATAAAATATGTGATTTTCGCTCTGAGTTGATTCAGAGATAAATTTGAGCCTGATGTTTCTCCCCTGAATAGTTGACCACCCTTGAAGTCTGAAGTTCTATGAAGATAGACCTTTAGGCATTCTACTGGACATAGAGATGCATCTTCTTTCAGAGGGCAGATTCTCCAGGGACCCCACCTGTTGGTGGGTAACTCATTCTTGGCGAGAAACGTAGGATCCGGAAACAGGTTCAGTTCTCCCCCATCCAGGAACTGAACACGACCTGCCTCTCTCGAGAGGGCTACAATCTCACTAACCCTGGCCCCGGACGCGAGTGCAAATAGGAAAATAACTTTTTGTGTCAAATCCTTTAACGCACATTCTTCATTGCACAACAGAGAAGCGAAATGAAGAACTTTGTCTAAAGACCATGAAATGGCCTTTGGAGGTGCTGAAGGTCTGAGCCTAGCGCAGGCTTTCGGAACTTTATTAAAGAACTCGTTACCTAGGTCGACCTGGAAGGCATATAGAATGGGTCTTGTCAAAGCAGACTTACACGTTGAAATCGTGTTAGCTGCCAATCCTTGACCATGGAGGTGGATGAAGAAAGATAAGCAGAAGTCTGTCGAGATCTCCTGCGGATTCTTCGCCTTGACAAAGGCCACCCATTTTCTCCAAGATGACTCATATTGCCTTCTAGTAGATTTGCACTTATATTCCTCTAGGAAGTCTATGCTGGCTTTCGAAATCCCGAAACGCTTTCTCACCGCTAGGGAGAGAAAATCATGAGCTGCAGGGTCCGGGTTTTCTGTAATGAAGCGCAGACAGTCGACTTCTGGACTCGCTGGGTCAGAACTGGATCTGGTAGCAGTACAAAACTTCAGCTGTAGTTCCAATGCCAGGGGGAACCACACGCTGTTCGGCCACATGTGGGCTACTATTGCCGCTACCCCTTTGAAGGATCTCAGTTTGTTGAGGACCCTCAACAGAAGGTTGTGAGGAGGGAACAGATAAATCCTGGACCCTCTGTTCCAGTTGAGGGACATCACGTCCACTGCTTCCGCTAAGGGGTCCTCGTACGGGGACACGTACAGGGGCAACTTCTTGTTGTCTTTCGTCGCAAAGAGGTCTATATGCAGTTCTGGGACTTGATTCAGAATGAAGGAGAATGATCCTGCGTCTAAGGACCATTCCAACTCTATCGGTGTGAACCTGGATAGAGCGTCCACTGTCACATTGCGGACTCCTTGAAGGTGAACTGCCGACAGGTACCACTTCTTCTTTTCCGCCAATCGGAAGATGGCCAACATCACCAGGTGAGAGGTGGTGACCTCGATCCTTGTTGATTCAAGCATCTCACAACTACCTCGCTGTCCCTCACCAACCTTATGTGGATCGAGTGACGCGGGGAAACTTTCTTTAAGGTAAGGAGCACTGCCATAGCCTTCTAGAAAGTTTATGTGAAAGGTCTTGAATAGCTTGGACCAAGTCCCCTGGACTTTTTTCCGATGAGAGTGACCTCCCCATCCCTCCTTCGAGGCGTCTGAGTGAATCGGTCACCGACGGGGGAGGTGGCTGAAGAAGAACCGACTTCTTTAGAAGTCTGGCTTGGGACCAAGGCCTGAGAAGAGTACGTAGCGAAGCGGAACTGGTCTTCTCAGATCTCTTCACACGATTGATGCAAAACTTCTCCAAACTCCGGTTGCATCCTTTAGCTGTGCTCTTAGCACTGGGTCTGTCACCGAAGCAAACTGGAGAGAGCTCAGTACCCTCTCTTGTTCGCGTCTTGATATCCTTTCGGAATCTAGAAGTCTCTTGACAGAACCCGCTATCTCCTTCCTTTTCTTCGCCGGGATGGAGAAAACGGTGTGACAAAAGGTCCCAGTGGATTCCCAGCCACTGGAACTTTTGAGATGGAGAAAGTCGAGACTTTTATCTGTTGATCTTGAACCTAGGTACTGTAGGAACTAGATCACTTGACTGGAAGCTTGCAAGCATTCTGTCTCGGATGCTGCCCACACCAACCATTCGTCCAGGTAGGCTACTACCTGAATTCCCTTTAGGCGTAATTGTTTGAGAGCTCCGCTCGCAAGCTTCGTAAAAATCCTTGGGGCTATGTTTAGCCCGAATGGCATGGCTCTGAAGGCGTATAGTCTTCGTTGTAGCCTGAACCCTAGGTAGGGGGAGAGTCGACGGTTGATTGGAATGTGCCAATAAGCGTCTGACAAGTCTATAGAGACGGAATATGCCCTCTTGGGCAGTAAGGTCCTTATGTGTTGCAGTGTTAGCATCTTGAATTTGTAATACACTATGAACTTGTTGAGTGGCGACAAGTCCAGAATGACTCTGAGCTTTTCAGAGTCTTTCTTGGGAACACAAAACAGCCTCCCTTGGAATTTGATGGACTTCACCTTTCGGATCACATTTTTCTCCAACAGTTCTTGAACGTACTCCTCCAGAACGGGGGTGGAGTGTTGGAAAACCCGAAGGACCCGGGAGTGGAGTGCTGTACCAGCTTCAGCCCAGTCCATTCTTGAGTAGGCTGTGGGCCCAGGGATCGAAGGTCCACCGATCCCGAAATTTCAGAAGTCTCCCTCCTACCGGTATCATCCCGCTTGGACTGCCGTCCCGAGGTCTTGCCTCCCTGACCACGACCACCCCTGAATCCCCTTCCCCTTGAGGGGCGCCCAGACGAGCCTCTGGCTGCCCCTCTAGGCTTTGCTCGAAAGGAAGTAGACTGCCCTTCGAACGATGGGGGTGAATGCTGTGGACTGTGTCGACACGGCCTGGGGTACCCACTGAAAAGTGGTCGGGGTTTGTGCCACGATCTGGGGCACTGGAGGCAATGGCAATTGCAGTTGCTGTTGCTGTCTAAAAGGCTTGGCTGGCCGAGACGGTAGCCTAGTCCTCATAGTCTTCCTCTTTGGTTGAGGACCTTCATCCGGGGAAGACTTTCTTTTGATAGCCAGGCCCCACTTCTGGAGAAGGTTTCTATTCTCCAAGGCGGCCTTATCATACTTCTTTGACCAAATTGGTAGGGAAAAGGTCTTTGCCCCAAATGTTGGAGGAGATTAGTTTCCTTGGCTCGTGCCTCACCGTAGCCGAGGTGAACACGAACTCCCTACAAGCTCTCCTCGCCTTGACGAAGCCATAAAGGTCCTTCGTCACTGTGGCCAGATGAGTCTTGGCCACCACCATGAACATTTCATGGACCTTGGGGTCACTTGCCATCGTCTTAAGAGTAGTCTGAAGAGACATTGAGGCAGCCAGTCTTTCTTTTGTCTCGAACTCTCTCTGCAAGAGAAAGTCAGACAGCTTAGGGAGGTCCTCGCCGAACTGACGTCCAGCGATATCAGCCTCCAACTTCCCAACTGAGAACGTAAGATGGAAGTCCTTCCAGTCTTTGTGGTCCATAGGTAGGGCCAGCGACAAGGGTTTACACTCCTTCAGGGAGGGGCAAGGCTTGCCGGCCTCGACTGCTTTTAGTACAGCCGCAAACCCTTTCTGTAAAAAGGGGAAGGCTCTAGCAGGAGAGGACACAAAGGAAGGGAGCTTCTTGCTCAATGCAGCTACTTTTGAGTTAGAGAAGCCCCTCTCTTTCAACGAGGATGAAAGCAGAGCTTGAGCCTTAGTATGGTCCATCACTATGACCTCCTTCTGCTCTGTCTCCTCCTTTGAAGCTGGTTCCTTCCTCAGCCGGACATAACAGTCCGGATATGATGCCTTGCTGGGCCAGAATTCCACCTCCTCTAGGGGAACTGAGCCCAGCTTATCCGAGATGACGATCTTTCCAGTCGTCATTGGCATGTGCTCAGCATACCTCCATGGGTTAGCATCTGAGCACAAGGGAAGGTCTTTCACATTGAGCCTTTTCTGGGGCCCATGTGATTCTGCAAGGCACTGCATCCGCCGTTCCATAGCAGCCGCCTTCTCCTGATTCTCCTTCTGCATTTGTTGGATCATTCCAACAATCGAAGAGAGGGCCTGTCCCAGCTCTACTGGGAGACCGGCCGATGTTGAGGGATTAGGCTCCGGAATCTGAACCGGAGTAGCCGACACCTCGTCGACCTCTTCCTCTACGACGTCCGGGGCTTGAACTTCATCCTGGCCTTCTGCCAGGAGGTCTTCTTCCAAACGCTCGGCCACGTCAGACATCCTGTCATCTAACTGGATGTCTTGCATCGCGACCGCGACTTCAGCATCCACCTGGATCTGACCTTGGGGGATCTCCTCTTGAGGCTGGGGAATTACTGCATCAGCTGATGCCTTAGGGAAAAGATACGCCCTCATCTTCTCACTTGGAAGATAAGGGCCAGAGGTGTTCTTTTGGAAGCCCCTTACCCAGGTACGAAGCTTCTCCCTTGCTATATCCCTTGATTCCGCCGTCCTAGGGGAATCAAAGGCCTCAGTAATCAGGTTAGTGCACACAATACATACCTGAGGGTCCCAATACTGGAGATCATCCTTGGAGACAGCGCATGCTGCGTGTCTCCTACAAAACTCATGTCCGCAGATGTTCTTGCTGCAGACGTTGCAGAAAACATTTCCGCACTTCGGAGGGTCCCCCTGTAAAGAGAAGAAATTTCCATGAGTATCAAGTGAACTATGTATCACTGGATATGCATAGTATAGCATAACAATTCATAAAGGAAAGACACACACTTGCGTTTCCCTCACAACCCATTGTTGCAGCCTTCCAGGTAATAAAATCAAATGGTTAATCTCACCTAGAGTAACCAATGCAAGGTTTCCAAAGGAAACAGGTGGAGCTCACACCTAAGCAATGATTTTAAAATCCTGGATAATAGACAGGAAAGAACTCACTTTCCTATCTGTAGGGCAACAGCAAAGGACTGTGCAAGAAAACACAAAAGTGTTAGAACACACAGTGCTGTATCAAAACCCATACCATAGTTTTCTTCTTACTGTATATGTTATACTGAAGAATACTAGTACAGTATAGGAGGATACGTGCTGGCCGGCACTTGCCGGCCGGCACACACCATAACTAGCTTTAAAGTATACTACTTAACAGCTATAAGGCGGCAGAACTCTGGTTCAAGTGCATGTGCCGGCTGGCAGCAACTGCCGGCCGGCAATGGCTGCCGGCCGGCAACTACACAAGGTAGTACCCAGCTGCCGGCCACACTCTTGGTGACCGGCAGACAAGGGCTGACATTAGCCGGCCGGCAAAGGTACAGGACCGATGCCAGCCGGCAGCAAGAGAACCAGAGGACTACACCTGCCCGGCTGCCGGCCTCATAGGCCGGCAGCCGGGTCGGGTACAGCACTAGAAGAAAAATAGAATGGATGCCGGGATAAGAGTGTACACTACCTCCAAGTCCGGCAATCCGAAAGAGTGCATATAAGGAAGGGGAGAATCTAATTCAGGCTTCCTGACCAATGCCGTCTGGCTCTACAGGCAGGCATGGATGAGGGACCAAGGGAGGTCCGGGCAGCACTCAAAATATAAGACCCTTGCAGGCCGGCAGCTCTGCCGGCCGGCAAGGGGCTGAGTCAATTCCACATCCTAACCTATACTAGGTCCAGATGTAGAACGACGTACAGTACTGTAATGGCTAGGCCATTACGGAGATAGAGGGGGAAGGGACAAAGAGGGTCCTACCAGCCTTGCTTTAGTGACGGATCACCCGCAGCCAAGAAACTTATCTTAGCCTAAGGGAGATCCAAGGGGGAAGGCCAGTAATACTTGCCAGCTCCCAGAGCACCAAAGCAAGGAAGGTGTTGCTACTCCCAGGGAAAGAAACTTATCCTCCCCCGAGAACAGCAACAAGGACTAGTCTGGTAGATCACAAAAGAAGGAATCATATCCCCAGAAACCTTCGGTAGTGACCTAAGGAGGCTAAGCCACCTTTGTCTGTGTCAGGCCAGCGAGGGAGATTCTACCCCAAGCCAGACAAACACAGACTCAGACTAAAAAACTCTGTTGTTCTGTCCCCCTTTGAACCAGACTTACTGGAACAGGAAGGTACAGTAACACCCCAGTAAAGTTTTATCGAAAATAAATTCGGAAAAAACCACTTAGGGATAAGCCCAAGGCTTAAACAGAGGGAAAGGGATTGCAGACCTTCTCCGAAGAAAAGAAAGCAACCGGGGAGTATGAGAAAGTATACTAAGGCTCCATAAGCAACTTAGCCTAGGCACCAAGAGAATCGATTACCTAAATCACCGAAACTCACTCGTATACTATCTTGGAAATATTCCACACAATCTTAAATGTATAAAACATAGCCTAAACCTTCAATAAAATTTTAATACACTCGGAAAACCCAAAATCATGCATGAAGTATAGGACCAAACGACTAGGCTACATGGCCTAGCGTAGGCCAGAATGGCGAATACTTCGCCAAAATAATACTAAGCACGAAAGGAAATCCTATGTAATGCTAAATAGTTAAAATTTATTAAAGCAAAACAACCAGGAATGTCGCTCTGACTAACTAAACTTATACCTAGCGAGCGACAGCGTCCATGACGCCTCCGGTAGGCTACGGCTCTTGTAACAAAGATTAATCCTATTAATCACTCAAAAATTTACCAAGAGCCTACATTTATACATAAAAGACATGGTACTCAACTTATCAGAGGCCGACGAAGACGGAGAAGCCATGAAAAGCAGAATAAATCCAAGATTTGCGAGAAACACAGGAAAAAACACCGAGTTGTTAAGCTACGCAAAAAGGAATACAGATGGCGCCTGGATTGGCGCCAGGCACGCTTACGAATCGGGAGATAGGGAGCCTTGGGAGCGGCTCCCCCTTTTTCTTTCCCGAATTCGTTTCTTGCCAACTGCCCCCTGCGAGACGAAATCTCTGTTCGGGATGCAGATTGCCATGTGGTGTGTCAAGAATACGTCCTCTGATATGTCGCGATATCCCTTTCACGAGGGATACTCGCTCCAGGAGTTAGAATTCTGGTACCTTAAGGTAAATTCTCTGGGAATATCGCCGTAGTTGTAATATACCCTAGGAAGCTACCCTATAGGAACTTCCATCAGGACGACATGGCTTGAACCCAAAAATATATATATATATATATATATATATATATATATATATATATAGACAGTATAGCATATACAGTATATGTTAATCGCCAGAATGGGATCCGAGTCTCGCTCAAACTCGTTCGTTCCTTTGGTTGCTGCAACCTCACCATCCTCGTGAGCTATGGATGGGAGGTTTGGGGGAACCTATAAGTCTATCTGCTGAGTCCCCAGCAGCCATTGCTTGGCCATACTTGCTCCTAGCTTGGGTGGTGGAGAGGGAGCTTGGACGCTGATCATATGTATATATGGTCAGTCGCTTGTGCTTTGTCCTGCTTGATAGGGCAATGTCACTGTCCCTTGCCTCTGCCATTCATGAGTGGCCTTTAAACCTAAGAAAAACGTCAGTAGAGCAGTGGAAAGACCCGTGGAAAGATATCACTAGATACTCAACTATCCAAAGGTTTTAAAGACGAGTAAGATTAGAATGAAAGCTAGAAAGGGAACTTAAGCCTTGGGTAGAAAATAATTGCATTTGAAGTTTGTCTTTTTTGTAACTTTTACTTTTATGTCGCAAGATGGAAGTGGGTTATATTTTTCAGTAACTTTTGTAGTTTTAATTAATGCCTAGACTATAATAGACTTTATTCTTTTGCACAATTTGAATAGAACTATTTACGCTCCTTGTGTTTTAGATGATGATGATTATTATTATTATTATTATTATTATCATTATTATTATTATTAGCTAACTTACAACCCTAGTTGGAAAAGCCAGATGCTATAAATCCAAAGGCTCCAACAAGGAAAAATAGCCCAGTGAGGAAAGGAAACAAGGAAAAATAAAATATTTTAAGAGTAACAACATTAAAATTAATATCTCCTATATAAACTATAAAAACTTTAACAAACAAGAGGAAGAGAAATAACATAGAATAATGTGCCCGAGTGTACCCTCAAGCAAGAGAACTCTAACCAAAGACAGTGGAGGTTATGGCCTGATTGGTAAAGTCTCTGCCTGGTGTTTGCCAGTTGGTGTTTCGAGTCCCGCTCAGTCTCGTTAGTGCCATTAGTGTCTGCAACCTTACCATTCTTGTGAGCTAAAGTTGGGGGGTGTGGGGTAGCCTATAGGTCTATCTGTTGAGTCAAGAGCAGCTATTGCCTGGCTCTACCTGGTCAAAGGTTGGGTGGAGAGTGAGTTGGGCGCTAATCATATGATATACGGTCAGTCTCCAGGGCATTGTCCTGGTTGATAAGACAATGTCACTGTCCCTAGCCTCTGCCATTCATGAGTGGCCTTTAAGCTTTTAAACCATGGTACAGAGGCTATGTCACTACCCAAGACTGGAGAACCATGGTATGATTTTGGAGTGTCCTTCTCCTAGAAGACCTGCTTACCATAGCTAAAGAATCTTTCCTCTTATTTTGAAAGGGAATTCTATTTCGTGGACCTGTGCGACACAATAGCTGAGAGAGTAGAGCTTTGAAAAGAGCCAACTTGCAATCTGGTACAGATCGTAATTCTTTGCAAAGTGCAGAAAATGTCGCGCGCCTCTCCGGCACTGATGAAAAGTTCAATATATCGGAATTGTCTACGAAAGGATAACCATTAATTCTGCTGAGAAAGATTAAACCTTTTTTTACATTTGCTGCTTATTTGATCTTAATTTTAGTATGCTTGCTTGTGCTTTCAGTGTGACAGGGATAAAAGAATTTATATAAAAATTACTGTATTTGAAATATAAACTGACGGTACACCCCATTTTATATTTTGTTAACACGCTTGTATTTACTTCATATATTTCGTCACGTAATTAAAAGTTTTTTTCCCATAACCCATGTGCTAAATATGTATTAAAAGAAAGAAAGTTATATAACATTGTAATATGTCAAATTAAAAGAACATAATTATATGTTCTTGTAGTCTTCAAGGCAGTAAAAAAAACGAAGAAAAAAAAAAACTAATGATCCAAGGTAGATTACGTGTATTGAAATTTACGGTAATTCTAATTGACTTCAGTTTAACGTTGTACTAATTACCAGCAAATAATTTGTTATGTTTGTATAAGAACAGATGGTAATAATGAATAAATAATTTTTATGTTAATGTTAATAGCTTCTGATTACACGTTTGCATCATGATCCTGTCTAACAATGAATAGTAGTGATCAAGTTCATTTAAAAGAATGATTTTCTCATTATATTTTGGAAACAACACTTTCTTGATATCGGCCATAACGCAAAAACACTGGATGTTCTCATAGGTGAAACATTTCTAAAAATAATCATGAACAGGTTAGGATAATAAGTCGAAGAGACTGCGGATTTTATCAGTAAAGATAAGAACGAGAGAGAGAGAGAGAGAGAGAGAGAGAGGAGAGAGAGAGAGGAGAGAGAGAGAGAGAGAGAGGACAGAGAGAGAGAGAGAGAGAGACTAGCATACTGCGATACCGTATGAAGACGAATAGCTTCAGTTTAAGATATGGCTCATATATATATATGTCCTATTTTTGCTTGGTTAACCTTAATTTCTGTATAAGAAATTGGTTTCATCCTTCGAAATGCTTGTGTAATCACGTGTGTTAATTCGATAACAAATTTATTCCCGATGAAAACACAAGATTTCCATCTCAGATATGTCTAATGCACTCCTCTATGTTTATCCTGGTTGGTGTCTTTGTGTGTGTGTGCGCACGCGCTTCATATGTGAGCGTATTCTTTGTAACGCACGTGTCTATCATACATGCTCAATGATACATTGCGCTCTCTCTCTCTCTCTCTCTCTCTCTCTCTCTCTCTCTCTCTCTCTCTCTCTCTCTCTCGGACACTGATAATTTAAAAACCTTTTTAACTTTGCCGTCGCATGATTCATATTGTTAAAGTTTTATGTCATTGTTATCCTCAACCGTTTGTATATAAGCTTGTCATGTCACCTGCATAGACTTGCCCGTCTTTCTATTACGACCTTCATCAGGTGCCACATCTTAAAGGTCAACTAATATGGTTTTATATGAATTCTGTTATATGTTCAAATGGTTTATATTTACTGATATCTAATGTTTCTATGCTGTGATAATTCAAATCGGATAAGCTCATTACAATTATAATCCCATTGTTCTACCGAATAGACATTTAAAACATTTAAGCTTTGATTTGCAGTTTTTAGATTTAGGTTCTCTTGATGCATAGCGATAAAGACTTTAAATGTTCTGAAGTAAATTTCCATAATAAATAACTGAAAGGATAAAAGATAAATGTAGGCACATTAATTGTAGAAATATTGTTTCCTTTCCTCACTGGGCTATGTTCCTTGTTGGAGCCACTGGTGTTATAGCATCCTGCTTTTCCAATTAGGGTTGTAGCTTAGCAAGTAGTAATAATAATAATAATAATAATAATAATAATAATAATAATAATAATAATAATAATAATAATAATATTGTTTTAGAATAAGTGAAAAAGCTCAATATCAGAATGGAAAAGCAAGACATCTGGCTTAAAAAAAAAAAGGTATTTTCTCGTGAGATATGCTTAATCATTCTAATATAACATTTCAAGGATTGTTTTTATTTCGTTTATGTTTTTTATCTATTTTACTGGAATATGCATTTGGAAACTGATGATTATTCTCAGTATATCTATCAACATGTAAATGCTATATATCTTACCGTAATCACATTTGATAATAATAAACTTTATCATACTGAATAAGGGTATTTGAAATTTTACAATGCTCTCATTACAGAAATATAGTGTTAAACAATTATGATTTAATTACCTCGTTTCTCAAAGTTTAATAGGCAAAAAAAAAAAAAAGAAAAAAAAAAAATCTCAAATGGCGTAAAAAGAATATGATGAAATAATGTAACTTTAATGAAAATTTGTGAAAATAAAATCTGTTTTTCTATATACATTGCTTAATAAATCATTGCCGAAGGAGAATAACAATAGTTATTTTCTTTATCAAAAGAATAACCTTTTCTTGAAAGTTGGGAGCTCTCTCTCTGTCTGTCTGTCTCTCTCTCTCTCTCTCTCTCTCTCTCTCTCTCTCTCTCTCTCTCTCTCTCTCTCTCTGTTGTCATAGTCTATATGCATAAGAAATATCATTAATAAATATACACGGACTACAATATAACATTTACCTGAAAGAAAATAGCTACCTTTTCATTAGAAAATGACATGAGTTGTGCCCTTTCAAACATTTTTCTCAATATTTCAGAATTGGCTAAGAAAATACAATCACAGGTTTCGTCTTTCAACGAATCTCTCTCTCTCTCTCTCTCTCCTCTCTCTCTCTCTCTCTCTCTCTCTCTCTCTCACTCTCTCTCTTCTGAATATTTCAGAATTGTCTAAGAAAATAAAATCACAGGTTTCCTCTTTCAACGAATCTCTCTCTCTCTCTCTCTCTCTCTCTCTCTCTCTCTCTCTCTCTCTCTCTCTCTCTCTCTCTC
>NC_090746.1:108533557-108538557 GCF_036898095.1 Palaemon carinicauda | reverse complement strand
AAAGCAAAAATTAAAGTAAAAAGTAAAGTAAAATATGCTGAACACATTTCCCTCATCTCAAGTGATTACCTTTGGTTCAGTCCGCCAGGATTACAAGAGCCCTTCAGATGTCTAGTGCCTGACACTGTATTTACCTTACTGAATTGTTTAGTCTTTTCAGCTTAGGAAATTCATTACTGGCAAGAAAAAGCTCCTGGGTTGTTGATGAATGGATTTTGTTATGATTTAAAGAACATTAAGAACATTATTTGGGAATTATATTTTCCTATTTATATCTTTAGTCCTTTTCAAGCTAATTGGTACTAAGATGTTACATTTCGAAAGTTCATTTTGCGACAAAAAGCAGTATGCTCTCTCTCTCTCTCTCTCTCTCTCTCTCTCTCTCTCTCTCTCTCTCTCTCTCTCTCTCTCTCTCTCTCTCTCTCTATATATATATATATATATATATATATATGTATATATATATAAAGTATATATATATATATATATATATATATATATATATATATATATATATATATATATAATCACATAATTCACTTTTACTAGGGGCATTCTACTAGCTCTTAATAGATATGAATATATCCGTTGATTTTGTACCTTGTAATTTTCTTTTTTATTTCACTTTAAATGCTTATTTCCATCCTATTGTAATTAAATCCGCTGTGAATGGTCTTTCAGTTATTTGATAGTAATTTATATAGTTCATCCTACAAAGTAAAAATTATTAATAAGTGCTCTATAATCATCAAAATCTTGTTGTTTACAAACAATATTTTATATATTATATTTATTTTCCAAATATTCTATTTAAATTGTTCATTACTTATGAGTCTGTTTATATCTTGATTCCCTTTTACTCACTGGGTTATTATTCCTTGTTGGAGCCCTTGGATTTATAGAAATGCCGTTTAACACAAATATTTCCCAAACGAATCGTCGGAACAGTATGATACTTCAACAAACTACCTTTAACATCCAAACCTGATTTATGGCAGGTTTAACATATTGATATGTGGTATGTAAGGTGTTTTCTGATTGATATTTTTATGATGTTACTGTTCTAGAAATAATTTATTTTAATTATTCATTATTTCTCTTGGATTTTATTTATTACCTTATCTCCTTTTCTCACTGGGCTATTTTTCCCTGTTGGAACCCTTAGGCTCCAACAGCCTACAGGAACGAGGATGATATATTGAAGACTGCAATTGTGAAAGACATCAAGTCCTTTGATCTGTGCAAAAATATCCTAAGGATTAGGATCCCTTGTGCCCCTAAGTAATTCCTTCAATAAAGCGTCTTTTTACTGTACCGTCTACCTTTCTATGTTACTCGAATCTAAATTGCAAATTACCCACAGTAGATTATCTACTTCAAAGTACCCTAGCAGCTAGTAAGACAAACCCTTTTCTACGCTTAATAACATCTGACATCAGAGAGAGAGAGAGAGAGAGAGAGAGAGAGAGAGAGAGAGAGAGAGAGAGAGAGAGAGACTTATTGGCAAATAATTACTTATGATCTGGTAATTGTATCAACCATTCCCCTAATACTTCTATGCGCCATTGTACCAAATTAAACTACTTTCTACTTTTATCCTACCTATCAATTTAGAGTTTAACCCAAGTATGAAAACTGGATGAGGTAGCGAAAAGGAGGTCTTAAGAAAGAAAATTGTCCTGATGTTTTTTTTGGCATTTTATTCTAATTTGTCATTGTGTTTTCTTTTAATATATTCATGTATGAACGGATTTCTTTGAACTATATTACTTTCTAATTATCACTTGTGACCCTTTTTTTAATAATATACACTTCGTGTTTTGTTTGTACACACGTGAATACGCACACAGACACACTTATACATATACATGTATATATATATATATATATATATATATATATATATATATATATATATATATATATATATATATGCGTGTGTGTGTGTGCGTGCGTGTATGTGTGTGTGTGTTGTTTCCTCACTCCATCACTCAAGATGTGTGTGGTCCGCAGTTCATTTTTCTTTTAACAAAAAAAGTTTTTCATATCTGCCGCAGACTCTTTTCTCTCTTTTCACTAGGACAGAATATATTTTCCCTTTTTCCATTCCTGCTCCATTTTTATCTTTCTATTTTTTCCTGCTGGTCTTTGCCAAGTAACAGGGCTTTTATTTTTAGAATGATTCTACTCTTTGCTTTAAACTTTAAAGAATAAATTTTTCTAAGTTTTTTATTTTTTACTTTTAATTTAGTTTTTCTGTTTTGTTTTTAAATTGTATTTTGAGATTATAAATGGCTTTATAATTCATTCTAGATAAAGCTAGATTGAAATGAATTGGACTTTTAATGATTCTCCTCTTTGCTGTAAAGAATGATAAACCTTTTTTGGGCCTTTATTTTGCTTTTAATTTGTTTATAAATTTGGATTTAATATTATAAATTGCTTTATAATTTATTCTAGATAAAGCTAGATTGAAATGAATTGGACTTTTAATGATTCTCCTCTTTGCTGTAAAGAATGATAAACCTTTTTTAGTCCTTTATTTTACTTTTAATTTGTTTACAAATTGGAATTTAATATTATAAATTGCTTTATAATTTATTCTATATAAAGCTAGATTGGAAGGAATTGGACTTTCAATGATTTTCCTCTTTGCTGTAAAGAATGATAAAGCTTTTAAACTTCTTTATTTTGACTTTTAATTTGTTTATGAAACGGGATTTGAGATTATAAAATGGGTTTATAATTTATTCCAGAGTAAAACTAGATTGGAAAGACTACGACTTTCAAAAATGTTTAGATAAAAAAGGTCTTCTTTAGTTTTAATCTAGTATCTTAAAATGTATAGATTATAAGCATCGGACCTTTCATGTCTTTACTTTTAATCGAATTAGGCTTTAAAACATATTTTGCAATGATAATTTTGGTAAAATTCATTTATACTGAAGAGGTCTTTACGGATATGTGTATTTAATAGCCGGTTGAAAAGGCTTAAAAGATTTTTTCCCACAGATCCAAATTCTAGAGAAAATCAATATTTTTTTCACCACAGTCAAAAGATTGACGAGTTCAGGCAGGATACCTTAAAACATAACTAGCTGATGCATATTACTCTTATTAATACTGCCAATATCTTAATGATTCCACATCTGTTTGAGTAGGGACCCTAAAGGAAAAATACAGACCATAATCCTGAAACCCTCTTCGGTTCATAGTTCACAGTATTATTTACGTTTCGAAAATCGACAATAGATCTTACTAACAACTTTGAATCTATATGAAGATCTATGATGATATGAACTATAATTTTTTCATCAGCATCAACAATATCATCACCATCATCATCATCATCATTTTCATCATCAGTGATTAAAAACTGACATTCGCGTTCCAATTTATAATAGGGAAATTAGATTGATTTAGTGAATATATATATATATATATATATATATATATATATATATATATATATATATATATATATATATATATATGCATATATACACTTATATATCAGTATATATATATACATATATATATATATATATATATATATATATATATATATAATATGTATATATATATATATATATATATATATATATATATATATATATATATATATATATATATATATATATATACAGTATATGTATATATATCATACACGTACACACATACATATCATACACACACATATATATGTACGCATATATACTGTATATATATATATATATATATATATATATATATATATATATATATATATATATATATATATATATATATATATATATATATATATATATAATATATATATATATATACATACATCTATATATATGTATATATATATATATATATATATATATATATATATATATATATATATATATATATATATATAATTCATATATGCTATACACTATATATATCTCCGGTGAGTGGCATTGACAAACGCATAACTACTCAATCTCTCCCCGTCACTCTGGTAGAGGGAAGAGAGAGTAACCAAACCCTGGTGAGAGGGAGTACCCCGAGAGGTAGTCAGGAAAGTGTGAGGGAGTTGGGAAGGGTTTAACCTGTGTGTGCATATCCATCTAGATATTCAGCAGTCATTATTTTTGACGGGTCACGGATACTATTTGTATATTCATATTTATCGTGGATATCATACAAACAAACTGCTCGGTCGCTCTAGTCTCCAGAAGATTATTTTTAGCTCTTCCCCGAGGCGAACTTATCCCGTTTCAAACAAGTTCCAAGAATGAAATATTTCCTCAAGCAGAAAATGGACACCACAAGGAGATGCTCTCGTCGTGTTCTTGGCAAGTCCCCCCCCCCCCCCCCCAGTCTTTTGATGAGCATTTGCTCAAGACATCAAAAGTTTATTCTTGTTTTTTTCTCTCTTTCCATTTGCGAAAAGAAACTTGGAATTTACTTCATTCCATTCTTCTTTGGAATTCTTGAAATACTTTTCAGAGTTTAAAGTTTTGATGGAGCAGATTTTGTTTATGCTTCAGAGGGATATCACTTGCGATAGTATTGCGTTAAATATAAAGAGAATATTCTCTTCTATTGCATATGATAATTAATATATGTGTTAATACCATTGGGGTATGTAGATAAGTTGAAAAGCTTCGATAAAAACACAAATACACACATGCTGGTAAAGAGACTGATGTCTCGCCAGGTAAATCCTGAACTACAGATTAGCAGTTAGGTTCCGACTTCTTTTGTGGCTTCTGGTGGCATGGTTGGAATCGACCTGGCCTTTCATTAGAAGGGGCTAGGGTTCGATCCCAAGTATGAGGTAGAAATTTATTTCTATTTGAGCACGATATTGTGTTGATATATATATATATATATATATATATATATATATATATATATATATATATAATATCAAGCTGAGTGGGATTGACAAACGTATAACTACTCAGTCTCTCCCTGTTGCTCGGGTAAAGGGAAGAGAAGCCATACCCGGGTGAGAGAGGATA
>NC_090746.1:108506057-108526057 GCF_036898095.1 Palaemon carinicauda | reverse complement strand
TCTCGACCTTGACCTTTGCCCTACGACTTTAAAATTTTAATAACTTCCACGTCTCAACATAACATCTAATCCCAGAAAGTTCATTACTCTATGAGTAAAATTGTGACCTCCGCTACGGTAACTTCTTTCTCGGCCTTGACCTTTGACCTAGGACTTTAAAATTTAAATCACTTTAACGTCTCAACATAACAATTAATCCCTGAAAGCTTCACTACTCTCTGAGTGAAATAGTGGTCAGGAAGCTGTTCACAAACAGACAAACAGGGATGAAAACATAACTCCCAACTTCGTTGGCGGAGGTAAAAAGGGTAATTCCTTTTCAGAAGGAGTAATATAATGCTATAACATGCTCCTGAATAGCGCCATATATAACGCTTAGGAGCCTTTTTCCTACTTCTTAGTAGCGGGAAGCCGTCCCCTTTTGAGAAGTCAGTACTTTAAATTACCTAATAAATTCGGAGACGCGACCCCTACTTTCATGTAATTTGTTTTCAAAACAACTGTAGCCTAATAAATCTTTTAGCGAACTTTTAGATTGTAATGAGAGGATGGTAATATGGTAATTCGTCTTATCAAAGGAATTATATCAGGAGATATCACCAAGTTTCAACTGATATGTTAACTCGATAAATCTGAATATGTCTGACACAAGATTTTAAGCTCGTCTGAGTATATCTTTGAATTTTTTAGGTAGTTTCAGTTCAATTAAAGATGTATTATTTACATATTAAGTTTACATATATGGGATTTTTTTTTCTTTTTTACGTCTATATCAATTATTCCATTACACTCACGTAACAATGTACTTAACTCTGACGATTATTCAATAATATACAGATACACACGCGTCTACCGTGTATATATATATATATATATATATATATATATATATATATATATATATATATATATATATATATATATATATATATATATATATATATATACATATATATATGTGTGTGTGTGTGTCCGGCCATATAAGCAGATATTATGACAGGTGCCATATGATAAACGTATAATATGTATCAAACCATAAAAGGAAAAACCTAAAAAAAACTTGATTGGCGTTATCGCTTCCGTGTATTGACATATTGCGAAAAAGTGAGAAGGATCAAGTTTAATGTTTTCCATGTACACGTGAAACAGTTTTCTTGTGTAAAAGAAATTAAGTTATGATTGGTCTCTGGTAAAACTTATAAAGTTTTTCTTATATAGTGAGAACTGCATATACGTAATTTCCTTTGACAAAATATGCTGAATACAGTTCTCTCTCTCAAATGATTGATCATGCTTTTGTCTGTAAGCAATAACAACAACCATTTTATAAGCCAAGTGTTTGATGACAGTATTTACCTTATTGAATTGTTCAATGTTTTCAATCAATGTATTCAATAATCTCGAAAAGTTATTCCCGGGTTGTTGATGAACGGATTTTAGTAGTTTTAATAATTCACATATATTCCTGGTTTCTCTTATACGGCTCGAATATCATGACTGATCTCCCTTATATAATAAAAGAGCACGTTTCTGGCTACATATATGCATATATATATATATATATATATATATATATATATATATATATATATATATATATATATATATATATATATATATGCATATACATATGTATATATATACATACATATACATATGTATATACACACACACACACACACACACACACACACACACACATATATATATATATATATATATATATATATATATATATATATATATATATATATATACACTAGTGTAGATATACAGTACATATATATATATATATATATATATATATATATATATATATATATATATATATATATATATATATACACACACACACACACACACACATATATATATATATATATATATATATATATATATATATATATATATATATATATATTCTGTCTGAGTAATACTTCTATCGAAGCGTCGTTTTACTATACCAAGGTGGAAGAAAAACAGTTGGAATCACAGGCAGCCCGAGAGTCAAGACATGTCAGTGACTTTGCGCGGAACAGAACGACTCGAGGTCAAATATTACTGCAATGCATTTCTAGCCTTGGGGCACTTTTGCATTGTTTTATATTTAAATTGCTTCATTAAGTAGTCATAACATGATAAAATTATCTTTCCTAATTCAAAAGAAAATATATATTATCATACAGCCTAATCAGTGGTAAAATATTACGTAAATGCATGGTATTGAATAGACGTATGCTGCGTTTACACCAAGCGAGTCGAGTCACGTCAAGTCAAGGCAAGTCATCACGCGTCATGAATCGCCACCCCAGTTTAACATTAATTTGTATGGATATTTGAAGAAACCGTTAACACCGGAAGAGTCCAGTCAAGTCAAGTCACGGCGCGTCGCGTCGAGTCACAGACAGTGAGTCGTCGTCGTGTGACCATCATGGAAGTGGAGTTCCTAATAAACTTGCCCTTGGTTTGAGAGCGCCCTCCTATATATGATCCCAGTGACCGCAGCCATCGGGATAGTGATGTCATAGCTGCCCTGTGGAAGGAGGTTGCTGCTGCACTGAAGTACATAGGTAAGACAACAGTTTTGAGAGAGAGAGAGAGAGAGAGAGAGAGAGAGAGAGAGAGAGAGAGAGAGAGAGAGAGAGAGAGAGAATTCTGTCGTGAGTTCTACTTAACAGACCTAGGACTATATCGATACATAATTTTACGTATGCCTACTGAAAATTATGGAGGTCTTTGGCCATATTATCAGACCCACTTACTATAATGAATTTACTTAAGCTAGATATATCTGCGTGAATTGCTTTCCTAAAAGGAGTCCTATAACTATCTAAAAACTGCTTTCTTTAGCAGCCTAGTTCAGGGATGGCCTTTTAAGGAGCTCTTAGGGGCATGTATTGACAAAAATACAGCGAGGGGGGGGGAGGAGAGAGAGAGAGAGAGAGAGAGAGAGAGAGAGAGAGAGAGAGAGAGAGAGAGAGAGCCATGTTAAATTTTCCTTGTCCCATAAATAATCTAGGCTAGACTTATGCGCCTATATGCTGTAAGCCTAGGTAGTTTACTTTATAGCAATAGGCCTAGACGCAACAGAGTTAACAAACCATAGTAGAAAGTTTAAAATAGGCTTAAGCAAAATAACTTTCATGAAAATTATATCAATCATCAAGCAATAGTGTTTTATTTCGTGCTTCAGAAAATTTAGCAAAGGTATTGCTAAATAATAATGCCTACATGACATGAGTCATGGTATGATAAGGAAACAATCTCCAATAGATTTGATAGATTTGAGAACAAAGTCCACAAAAGGATATCATGAGTTAAATGGCAGGGCACGATTAGAAATGAAAGTATAAGAGCGATTACTCAAGTGCCATATGTGGATGAGAGCATGATGAGGGGTAGTTGGAGATGGTTTGGGCATGCTCTTCGCACTCCCCAAGAGAGATTAGTTAACCAACCGTTCAGCTGAGCTCCACAAGGCAATAGAAGAGTTTGAAGACCTAGGCCTTCATGACTGAGGACTATGAAGCGCGAAGTAGGAGATGATGAATGATGAAGTATTGAATTAAAGCTCAAGATGGAGACGACTGGTGAAATCTAACCGAGGCCCTTTGCGTCAATGGGCGTAGGAGGAGATGATGATGACAATAAATATTCATTGTGTCAATATAGACTAGTTTTGAGGCTTGGAATTGAAAATTTTTGCTATCGTATATAATTTTCAGCAATTGTTTAGCCTCATTTCTTGTAAACGAAATACGACCTGGATAGAATATATTAATTGAAGAAGAAGAAGGAGAGAGAGAGAGAGAGAGAGAGAGAGAGAGAGAGAGAGAGAGAGAGAGAGAGAGAGAGAGAGAGAGAATTCGGTCGTGAGTACTACTTAACTTAGACCTAGGTCTATATCGATATATCATTTTATACATGGCTACTGAAAATCATGAAGAGCTTTGGCCATTACTCACTGTAATGAATTTACTTTAGCTAAATACATCTGCCGGAGTTGCTCCCCTAGAAGGATTCCTATATTTGTCTAAAAATAGCTTTCTTTAACAGCAAAGTTCATTAAGGCCTTTTAAGTAGTAGCACTTACGACCACGGGTTGACAAAAAGAGAGAGAGAGAGAGAGAGAGAGAGAGAGAGAGAGAGAGAGAGAGAGAGAGAGAGCCATGTTAAATTTTCTTTATCCCTTAAAAAATCTAGGCTAGACCTATACGCCTATATGTTGTAAGCCTAGGTAATTTAGTTTGTAGCAATAGGCCTAGAAGCAACAGAGTTAACAAACCATAGTAGAAAGTTTAAAATAGGCTTAAGCAAAATAACTTTCATGAAAATCATATCAATCATCAAGCAATAGTGTTGAATAGATACAGGCTTTTAAAATAGAAATTATACAAAAAGAAGGCATACACAGATCTAAATTAAAGGCTTTATAAACATATCATATAAATAGAGTAATAAAAACTGTTGTATTCATTCAGCAGATAATAAACTAAACCATTTTCATTTGAGAAATATTGGATTGGGTCTACAGCCAACTAAAATACTCTTCTATTGATATAGCAAATCAACAATATTTACCTGAGTTAAATCCTTTGTATATACATGTTGAATAGACGAAGCAGTATCCTTCAGTTTTCATGCATATTAGGATACCAATCGGTAAGTACATATTTAAGGATTTTTCCAAAATCACGATAAAATCATCTTTCCTTTTGCACAGATTAACCAAAGTTTTTCAGGGATTGATCCTTAGGAATTACGTAAAATGAAATGCCTTTTTTCTTGGAGATCTCCATCGTGATTATTGCAACTAAACACAGCACATATACCACCATCTTTGTTGTCTCTTATCAACTGATTGAAATGATAATACATAAGAGATCGACGAATTCCCCCCAAAACAGTATGAGCCAACGAACCGAACATCCTGTCACTTACTCAGCTGGGTCCCGAGTGACGTCACTGCGCGGGAAAGCTCAAAACTCGTTCTTCTTCTTCCACCTTACTTAGTTTACTTTGATGGCTGCTTTTCCGTTCCATTACAGCAGGGGAACCCCGCTCTCTGATTAATATTGGTCTTGCTCTGGCTTTTAGTCCTCATTTACGAAAAAAATGAGAAATTAGATATATGGTTGAGGCCAGCTTAAGATAATATCAGTTACAGAACATTACAGTATTGACAGAAATTGTAAGATCCAAATAAACCTAAATTGAGAGGCTTTACCTTCTCAACAGGACCTCCACTGTCGTTTTACCTTGTACGTTCAGAGTATTTAACGTTTCAAATCGCGTATTGTTCATTTACTGTAAAAATAGTCACTGTTGCAATAAGAATGTGTTCAGTTTCCTCTTAAAAGCCTTAATGTCTTGCACTGTATCGGCTAATCGTTCCTTCTAAAGTTAATCGAATTTACATTTCAAATTATCCATCAAAATGCTTTCCTTCAAAGCCCCCTTATAGCTAATAACGAAAAACTTTTCAACAAGAGAGAGAGAGAGAGAGAGAGAGAGAGAGAGAGAGAGAGAGAGAGAGAGAGAGAGAGAGAGAGAGAGAGAGAGAGAGAGCAACTGTATTCACCCCCATAAACGCACAATTTCAACGGACAGCCCGGCTGAGGAAACCAGATTCAACCGGTTTTTTCAGGTGTTTCAACGAAGAGGCGATCGGATGAAATGAATAGAATGTCAAAAATATATTATTATTATTATTATTGTTATTATTATTATTATTATTATTTTCTAAGCTACAACCGTAGTTGGGATAGCAGGATACTATAAGCCCAGGGAAAATAGCTACGTGAGGAAAGGAAACAAGGAAAAATAAAATATTTTAAGAACAGTAACATTAAAATTAATACAGCCTATATAAACTATAAAGTCTTTCAAGAAGAGTTGGAAGACCCAGGCCTACATGGCTATGACTATGAAGCGATAAGTAGGAGATGATGAATTAGAGAAATATTAAATTAATAGCTCAAGATAGAGACGACTGGCGAAATCTAACCGAGGACCTTTACGTCAATAGGCGTAGGAGGAGATGATGATCAACTATAAAAACTTTAACAAACAAAAGGAAGAGAAATTAGATAGAATAGTGCCTGAGTGTACCCTCAAGCAAGAGAACTCTAACCCAAGACAGTGGAACTTTGGAAGACCATGCTACAGAGGCTATGGCACTGTCCAAAACACACCGAGGCATATCACCAACCGTTGTAGCCTTTGACATGGAAGCCCTCCATTTCTGATGCAATCTATCGCGTCTCGAGAGGATAATCTGTTTTGTTCTGCATTTATCGTTATTTACATGGTATATTTGCCGATCTGTTTCGGAAATAAAACATTAATGATCATTCTGACATATACAAAAGAGCTGCCTATTTTGAAATATACTGTACAATGTTTCCTTAAATCAGGATGGAAGAGGAAAACGCATAGGACTAAAGTGAACAACGATAAGCACATAAACGTTATCAGAGAAAATAAATCCTAGATTTTTCTTTCAAGACGTTTCAACATTATAATGTACATATTTTGTTCCCTTGCCATTACAAAGGAAAATTACGCAGAATAGATTAAAGAAATTGACGTCTTTTTGAGATACATTGACAAAATTGAAATACACATCCCTGCCATTTCGATAATGTTTAAACGTTTATTGCTGTTTAAGTACAATATATATATATATATATATATATATATATATATATATATATATATATATATATATATATATATATATATATTTCTATATATATATGTATGTATTTGTATATATCTATATCTATATATATATATATATATATATATATATATATATATATATATATATATATATATATATATATGTGTGTGTGTGTGTGTGTGTGTGTGTGTGTTATATATATATATATATATATATATATATATATATATATATATATATATATATGTGTGTGTGTGTGTGTGATATATATATATATATATATATATATATATATATATATATATATATATATATATAACACACACACACATATATATATATATATATAACACACACACACACACACACACACACACACACACACACACACATATATATATATATATATAATATATATATATATATATATATATATATATATATATATATATATATATATATATATATATATATAGAGAGAGAGAGAGAGAGAGAGAGAGAGAGAGAGAGAGAGAGAGAGAGAGAGAGAGAGAGAATCTTACTCCCACTCATCACTCATGATATGAGGTTCATGCGTCATTTTTTTTCACAAAAGTTTTTCATTTCTGCCGCAGATTCCATTCTCTCTCTTTTCTCTCTTCACTATGACGGAATATATTTTTCCCCTCTTTCACTGTTGTGCTATTTCTGACTTTGAAATCTTTGCTGTTAGTTTTAGGGAGGCAAGAGAGTTTCTATGATTGTAATGTACCTCTCTTCTTTGCTGTAAAAACAATAAAAATCTTTCGGGGTTATTTAATTTGACTATTTTTTTTTTTCGGTTTCGATTATAAATTCAGAAGTCATAAATGATTACATAATTCATTATAGGGTAAAACTAGTTTGGAGCCATTAGGACTTTCAAAATGATTTTTTTTTCCGATTTCGTTTATAAATTTAGTTCTGAGAGATTAAACATGATTTTATAATTCATACTGGAGTAAAACAAGTTTGGAATGATTAGGAATTCCAAAACTATTTTGATTAGAAATTGTAGCCTTTACTTCTAGCAATATCCTAATTAGTATTGTTAGTATTTCCCTCAGAAGATTTTAGACCAGTATCCTCAAGATGTACTGACATTATCGAATTGAATTATATTAGCTAACATTCTTCTTTTCTACTTTATCTATTTTAGGTAAAATTATTCATGTTAAGGAGGACTCCATTTTTTTTTTCATATTATCATTAGCGTTCTTTTCGAAGTATGATGGCTGCTATTTATCAGGCATGATACATATATATGTTACACTAAAAAAAAAAAAAAAAAAATTTGCCTGAAAAATTGTACTCGTGGTTTTTCTATTTTCATTTAGGATCAGGGTTATGTTGTATTTCCATCCTTCTCAGGGGAATTTGAAATCTATCTATCTGGTAAGGATTACATTGTATTCCTATCCTTCTCAAGGGAATTTGGGATCTAATAATCTGGTAAGGATTATATCATATTCCTATCCTTTTCAGGGGAATTTGGTATCTTAACTATTTGGTAAGGATTAATATTGTATTCCTATCCTTCTCAAGGGAATTTAGGATCTAATAATCTGGTAAGGATTATATCTTATTCCTATCCTTCTCAAGGGAATTTGGGATCTAATAATCTGGTAAGGATTATGTTGTATTCCTATCCTTCTCAAGGAAATTTGTGATCTGGGATCTAACAATCTGGTAACGCTAACTCAAGTCTGTCGCCATTTGTAAGATAAGAAGCATATGTTGAATATGTTGCCGTCAAGCATAAACTATCATTTAATTGTGCAGGTTTTCCTCATTTATTGATGCACAGTTAAAATAAAGTTAAATATTGACTGCACATATGACCAACTTGCAAAATGTGTACTTTAAAAGTTAAGAGATTATACATTGAAATAGTAGGCCTAATACACGCTAAGGCTACTTCGAGAGGCATTAACTTACTAAGGTAAGTGCAAACTCTTACCTCTAGAGACCAAAATCACATTAAATGCCAAAAACAACAGATCATCACCTATGACCATCTCTATATGGTGTGAGAAAATGTGACTTAACAACACTGTTAAAAATTGGTCTTAAGAAAACGGTAAAAGTCTGGCAATATTTATTACAGGATTATTAAAGTTTTAAAAACGGTTATATTGAGTAATATTACGGTAACACCAGTAACAGACAAAGGTGAAATTACGGTTGCCTGTATTTACTGAAATACGGTTGAGAAAATTATATTTTTACGGAGAACTTGATAAAAACTAAGTTTTTTTTTTTTTTTTTTTTTTTTTTCTTTTTTTAACAGTGAAGCCTAAGACAATATCAAACCACCCACCACCAATGCTTTCCCTTCTTAGTTTAGTCTGAGGCACAGGTCCAATTTCGGATGCCTCTCTTTCACATACTCTTACTTATATTTGCAATAATATATATACATGAAATACACAGCCTAACCTTAACATTTGCAAGTGAACAAGTAAAAAGCTGTAAGAGTATGAAAAAGAATATAGGTAGTTTAAGGATCAATGCGATGTAATAGAAATATGGAAAATCACTTTAATAGAACAAGTATTGGGCAACTTTTGTACTAATAAGTCTTCTGAAACGCCATGACACCATTATTTTTTTTTTTAAGGTAATTAGTATGGCCCTTCGGCAATAGATGGCGCTGCTAAGGCGCACGGTTTTACCTTTTTAAGTAGGATTTACAGTTTTCCCTTTAAGGTCTCTGATGATCATCAACCTGTTGCACTCTCGTCGTTAATTAAAGTTTACTTTAATCTTTCCTTCAAACTATCTTTGAAGTTTGAGATTTCATTATACTAATATACTAAAAACTCTAACATAGATTCTTACTGGCCACAAAATTTAGTTCCCTTTATATAATACTTCGAGCGATGCGATCTCTAGCTACAGTTTAACATTGCCATTTAGCAATGACGAATCTTTTATAACCCTGCAAAATGTTTTATGGGCGATAAAATCCCTAGACAAAACCCATCCGAAACATACTATTCCTGTACCGGCCAGAAGCCTTTAACAGTCAAGGGTTAACCAATCTCCCATGACCAGCGGACTAAGTATGTTACAGCGAGCACCAATAGTATAAATCTTTCCAATTATCAGTAAAGTTTGTTCATTACCTTAGTAAATTATTACTGCTTCTAAAACTGATGTAAATCTCAAAAAATGTTTAATGTTTAGTTTATATATTTGAGCTCTTTCAATTTTAAGATCTATGTAAAATGAACTTCCAAGTCTTAGTTCTGCTTTGAAAAACTAATTTTTAATTATTGAACCCCTAGCTCACAATTAGCTAATAACCCTTCAAATAACCCTTACAAGTAAAGTCCCAATGAACAACCTAGTTTCCTTAAGTTAGCTCGTCATGCCCATTTCAAGACTTCATTCGGTATTACTTATTCCAAAGCTTATTCACTTTAAAAGACACTTATATGAAGAACAAAAACTAAACTGAATTTGAACACCTGAACTTAGAACCTTCGACCAAAAATTTCATTGTTTTTAAACATTCCATTAGACTTACTAAGAACCGCTGCGTAGTAAAACTAAAAGTATTTTTAGAGATTATACAATTAACATTGTAAGATTTCATTCAGTATTCCTTATTCCAAAGCTTATTCACTTTATAATCCAGATTATTATGAAGAAAAACCCTATATTGAATTTTTTAACACCTGAACTTATAACCCAACAATATTTTCATTTTTAACCATTTCATTAATAGCCTAAATTAATAGAACCGCTGAGTAGTAGAGATAGAAATTTATTCTTTAGAGATTATACAATTAAACATTTACAAAAGAAAATAGTATACAACTTTTAAACATCTTCGTGAAAAATAAACTTTCACCAGAATTAAGTTGACTGAGCAGGTAACAACCTACTGGAAATGAATATATGAATCCTTAAATCTAAAATTAAAGTCTCAGAATACCAATAAGATTTTTTTTTAACAGCTAACCAAACAGGATTTTATCTTATTACATTATTAAAAAGTAAAAGTGTTTCAAAAAATGCTAGCGTAAGTCAAATTCAACCACAAAAAGAAGCAAATAAATAAAGTTTAGTCTAAACTAATCACTAAATTGATTAACCAAGATTCTAACAATTTTAATTTAAAGTCTAACAATACAATGCAGATTATAAAAGTTTAAGTACCTTCTATACAAATATTTTAGATTATCCCAGGGTTTTCAGTAAAAATTCAATAGCGATCTTGACAAGCTGTCCAATAATCTAAAACCAGACAACACTTGTCAGGTCTCCAGTAGCAATAAATGCTATCTTGTAAGGATCTCTATAACAATCTTCAGCCAGGCGGATCTTGTTACCTCTCGCTCATTCACAATCTTCGACCAAACCAATCTTTACATGATCTCTATAATAATCTTCCAAACCAATCAGGATTTCCAGTTACAGTCTGCGGCATTTATAGCATATCTTGACAGTGTTTCCAGTGACCCATCTTGTAACCAAATCATACCATTTGCAGAAAGTGGAATAATATATTCATCTAATTTGCTCTTTAGATAATCTTATCCTGAAGTCGCGCCATTCAATCTGAAGAGTATCAATTATCAGAAAAGGTTTCTTGAAGATAGGTACAACTATCTAGACGAGATCTTGATCCTTTAATATCAAACTAGTAACTAACTTTCCAGTTTCGTAAGACAAAGCCTATACACAAATTTTAAATCAAAATATGGTTATCTTAAGATAGGAATTTAATAAAAAACAATGAAATTGATAAATCATGAAAACATTTATCAAACTTAAAATAGGCTGCAAAACCTATATTAAGTACAAAACTAAAAAGCTATGCGAAATTACACAAGTGTTTATAATAAAGCCTCTCTTGCACAGTAGACAAGGTCCACCGTGCAATATAGGGAACGTCCTCCCACAACTGGGGGCTCAGCCCCAAATTGGAGAAGACTGGCTTGATAAGGATATAATTTCAAAAGTGAAATATAAAAGTAATGCTCACCTTTCAATTTACAGAAAAATACTTCTCCATTTTACAGCGTTGTCCCCAGTCAAGTCTATTTAGACAAGAGAGTCTGAACGCAAGGATAATTCAAGAAACTAGATCTAATCTAGTAAAGTTCACGTCTAGATAATACGCTCAAACCGAACAGGCAATCAAGGGATCCCAGTTTTCATACCTGAAAGCACAAATAAGTTGAAACATTGGTATTTAAGATACATAGTGTTAAAATATGACAAATTCGAAGATAATTTGTATTTTTCCTAACCATACAAACCTTAGCTATTTACAAAGGGTTATTACTTTTAGCGTAGCTGAAATGGCGAGCCATTAGAATTTAACGAGGGTGTATTACCCCCGCGCTAGTTAGCGGGGGGGTAGGGGAGTGGTAGCTAGCTACCCCTCCTCCCCCTCACACACAGGTGAATACTCACTTTCACTTAGAGGTAGGACTTGTCTTGGGGGACAGGGCTGGCGGGCAAATATGTGTAAATAGCTAAGGTTTGTATGGTTAGGAAAAATACAAATTATCTTCGAATTTGTCATTTGTTCCGTAACCGAAATACAAACCACGCTATTTACAAAGGGTGACTTATCCCTTAGGAAGGGTGGAAAGTCCCCAGCCATACTGGCTTTGGCTTTACCCGGGGACTCAGAATCCGAGTGAGTCGCACTCGAGAAAAGGAGTCCCTGCACCTCACAAGTTCCTTGCACCGCAAGGAACCATGTGGCCTACGTAAGCTTGTGTGTGAAGGAAGAAGTGTGACCCGTCTTAGGCAGTTGACCTGGAGTTCCAGAAGGAACTCTGGGTTAAGACGTTCCCAATACCACCTCGTCAGGGTATGGGGGACGCGACAGTATTGACTCAATACTCGGAACACAAGGAAGCATGGTTTACCTACAGAGGTTCGAGGTCAGCTATGCAGAGACCAGGATGCTGCTTCCCCGTAGAGGGGATGATGAAGAAAGAAGTAAGGGCCAGACATACTTCTTTCGTTCATGCAGACTAAAACCTGATAACAATGCCCTCAACCTTCTGCTACCTGTCCAAAAAGGAGCCTGAGGTTAGACCAGCTGTTGTGTAGCCACCACAGAGCGATAGAAAACGTATCGAGACTCCTGTGGGTCACGCCCTGCAGGAAGCGGGCTGCGAAGGTCATCAGACGCTTCCACACTCCAGCTTGTAGCACCTGCGTCACAGAGTAGTATTACTCGAAGGCGAGGGACGTTGCGATGTATCCAACATCGTGCTGTAGGGCGACGTGACGGGGGAGGGTCTGAAGACAGGTCGAGATGAATGTCCTTGAGTCCGGGCTGAAGAGGTATACTGGTGACTCTCCCCCCATGTCCTCCTTGTGTTCCCAAATCGGCTGCAACTGAGGCCAAACTGCAGCTGTTCCCAGCGCTAACCTCTCGATTCCTGTACTGGCAAGAAAGAGAAGGTCTTGGGACATCAGACACAGAATGGAGACTCAAAATCTTGAATGAATCGGACCGAAGGGTCGGGACCCACAGATTCTGAGTCTAGCCAACAACTCAGGAGCGAGCCTGAATGTTGCCTTCCCCTCTTCCTTAGAAAGGGGGGGAGTAGTAAGAGACCAAGAAGATTGCTTACACACTGGCCGTGGCCAGAGTGAGCAGAAGACCCAGGGCGGAATACAATCCGAGGCCTGTCGTAAAAGGGTCTTGAGAAGATCTCTTAAAGGACTAAAAGTCCGAGCCATGCTCCAAGTTGGAGGTCTTCCTCCGACTAGGGCAGGGACGATCGTAGCTTCGCATGAGCGAGGATAGATCCAGCGGGCAGGAAAAAGTTATTCCTTTAAGCCTGAAGGTCAGGGAAAGGCTGAGCGACAGGCTTCATTGCCAAGAGCGGAAAGGAGTTTCCTCCCGCCGAAAGGCAATAAGACCGTTATTGCTGGAGAAGAGGCCTCACGGGAAGAAGTATATCTCCCACGGCACCAACCACCTTAGACTCTTCACTTTGCCTGGGAGACCCCTGTGGATGACTATCGCAGATGACGCGACCTCCGTACCGCGACTGTAGCGGGTTGTCTCTTCTAGAGGAGGAAGCGTAGTGTCTCCAGGCATGAAGCCGAAGCGACGCCCCGGTTCGGGAGAGATGTCGCAGTGTGGTTGCTTGAGTAGTCTGCGCCGTGGGAGAAGCTCTCCCGGGAGTTCCGTCAGGGGAAGCAGAGGGTCCAGAAACCGTTCTGCACATAGTCCCAGTGGAGCTCTCCCATTGAAAGGTTGACAGACAACCTGGTTTTGTTGAGACCCATTGTCCGCAGACAAAAAGGAGGGAAGACGCAGGCGTCGAAGTTGTCCCACCATCACCGGAATGCATCTTGCCAGAGTCTCGGGGTCTGAGACTGGGGGGAAAACTAGCGGAAGCTTGAGGTTCCAAGCTGTCGCGATCAGGTCCCCCAGACCAGCACTTGCTGGTTACCCAAGGTCAAAGACCCCTAGGTACACTCTCTCTATGAGGCTCTGCTCGGATAGTCTGAGAGAAACATTCCCCTGCCTGGAATGAGAGAGCCGATGGTGGAATTGAGAGAATCTCAATCATCCCGATATCTCTACTGCAAGATGTGAAGGTGTGAAAATGCGTCCCCTGCTGGTTAGCATGAAGTCGACACGCAACGGGGCGACTTGGCAGGAGCGGTAGGATCTGAAGAGGGGCCAGACTAAGGCCCTTAAGCCTGCCTGAATGATGGAGAGGTATCCTTCAGGTCTTGACCATAGGCCTGGACCGGAACATGCCACCCCCCCTTTCCTTTGACGAGTCCGAGAACCGCATCAAGAATGTGGGGAAAGGACGAGAATATCCACTACCATCAAGAGGCTCCATAGGTCAACACCCATTGTAGGTTTAATAGTTCCGCTGGTCCCATAGGGCCAGGGAGTCCGGTTAAACATTGCCTGAAGCCACCGGAACTTGGATCGCCCCACATGGAACTTATCCTGAGGCGACCGTTCGGACTATAAACGGGTCAATGAGGAAAGAAGAACTAGGAAACGTTCCAAGGTAGGGCTGAAAACTCTGCTTGACTGAGAACAGGTACTGCGACTCTCCTCAGTCTTGCCACGGTGAACCGAAAGGAAGGCTCGGAGGATGTGGTAACAGAATCTGGCGTCCCCAGGTGGTCACCCATCCAAGTACCGACGTTGCTTAACCTCGCTGGACGGACGAGAAGCGGGGTTTCCAACGTGGTAAGGCGGTTAACTCAATATCATGGCCAGATACTCCAGATGTTGAGGCAGAGGAAGAGAAGGCTCCAAGCAAAATACCATGAGCCCACACTCATGGTCAGCATTCGGAAGCTTTTCCCGGCGCTGAAGAAGGTCGAAACCCGAGCCTACCGGAGTTGACCAGCCCTCCAAACAGCAGAGGAGGCGGAAGTCTGCACCTGAGCGGCCAAGAGGAAGGCAGGGAGAGTTCTCTGGGGAAACAAACCTGCTATGCCACGGCGGGATAGCCACACTGCATCATAAGCAGGAATACTTGCAGTTTAGGCTGAATTCGACGAGCACCCTGGAAGATGGATGGAATGGAAACTGAAAGTACCCGTCCTTCCGATCCAGGGTTAAAGGAGTCCTGTCGCCTCGTTACCAGTCTGATCGATTCTGCTGGTCTACGCTGGCCGAAGTTTGTACGACAAACTTGATCAGGGCTGAGAGGTCGACTATGGACATCCCCTCTCAGATCCTTCCTTACAAGAAAGGATCGACTGAGGGGGGCCGGGGGTGAAGCCGTCGATGATCCTAAGGAAGACCTTCGCCTAAGGTATGGATCATTCTGCCCAACCGGGCAACTCTGCTGATGCTATGGCATAGAGGTTCAGAGACACTGAATTCGCTGACAGAGACGGCAGGCGCGATATCCTTGGCTACTCACAGAGATTGTGCGGGAATGGGCATCGGGAAGCTGTCATTCGGATGAGTTACCTTAAGCATCCTCCCAGCGAAAAAACCTGCAATCCTAGAGTTCGTGAACTCCTTTTAGGACTATGCCCCCCCGGGGGAGTCTCCCGTGCCATCTGTTCCTGACAGGAGGAAACTGCAATTGGACACCTTGTCCCAGTTGTCGTAGCCGATAACTTAGGCCGACGTGGTTGAAAGAAAAGGGAGCTGGAGCCCTGCAGAGTCTGGAAGAAAGCGCCTTGGAGGAGTGAAACCGGAAGTCGATTTACTCCGCACAGCAGACGTCTAAGTCTCTGTCCTTGGGCAAAGACAAAACTCTTCTCAAGGATGGAAGGGTGTCTGAGGTTGTTGACCTCCACAGATGAGACACCCGAATGAAGCCTTCAGTCAGCGCGTCCAGATGGTACAACATCGAGCTTGTCCGCAAGTAGATACTTAACGACGAAAGGCCAAGGTGCCTGAGCTCGAGAGGAGGAAAGTACCCTTGATCTTCCTGTAGCTTCCTTGAACCAAACCTCGGGCCGTAACCGAGGAGGGAAAGAACCTGGTAAGCTCCCAGAGGAAGAGGTAAGCAGTCACCCCTTGTCCGATGGAGAAATCTTCAACGGAAAGCCCCCCCCGCCAAAAATCCTTCCAGGGCGGGAGAAGGAGAGAGTACTCGTGCAGGAGAGGGGACCCTCGAGACCGACCTCTTGGGAACCAACTTCGCCCTGGGGGAAGTCACCACGAAGTCCACTCCTCTCTTTCTCTTCAGCGTAGGAGAGACAGCCGCTGGTTTGTTACCCTGGCCGGTGAGTGCTGGTTTCATAAACCTCATTAACGCCCGTGCCAGCGGATCAAACCATGTCTGCTGCTCCAAGGACACAGAGTCCGAAATCCTCGCTAAGGTGAAAGGGATCGGGCGATCCTTTGGAGAGGACACGACGGTTCCTGCCTGAAAAGGTGGGAAGAATGCTGTACTGACCTGTCTTCGTCCTGCACTACCAACCTGTGCTTGGATGGAGGTGATCCCGAGTGCCGCCTAGGAGCACGCGTCCCTGCTGCTACCACCGGCTGTGGAATTCGCCGCGAACTATGGTCGCGCGAGGGCGAACAGTCGCGCAAAGGCGAATGGTCGCGCGGGCGCACAGGCGAGTGGTCGCGCGGGCGAGCGGTCGCGAGGGCGCGCAGGCGAGCGATCGCGCGGGCGCGCAGGCGAGCGATCGCGCGGGCGCGCAGGCGAGCGATCGCGCGGGCGCGCAGGCGAGCGATCGCGCGGGCGCGCAGGCGAGCGATCGCGCGGGCGCGCAGGCGAATGGGCGTGACGGCGAGGGATCGTGCTGCCGCGTAGGTGAAGAAGATCGCTGGCGGTAAGCGATGGCGAGCAGCATGTGTAGGTGAATGATCGCGTGATAGGGTGCGATGGTGATCAGCATCCGCAAGAGGGCGAGCGTTCAGGGTTGTGCGATGAGGAGCAGCATGCGTAAGCGGGCAATCGTGCAGGGTTGTGCGATGGCGAGCAGCATGCGCAGGTGAATGATCGCGTGAAAGGGTGCGATGGTGATCAGCATCCGCAAGAGGGCGATCGTTCAGGGTGGTGCGATGAGGAGCAGCATGCGTAAGCGGGCAATCGTTCAGGGTTGTGCGATGGCGAGCAGCATGCGCAGGTGAATGATCGCGTGAAAGGGTGCGATGGTGATCAGCATCCGCAAGAGGGCGATCGTTCAGGGTTGTGCGATGAGGAGCAGCATGCGTAAGCGGGCAATCGTTCAGGGTTGTGCGATGGCGAGCAGCATGCGCAGGTGAATAATCGCGTGAAAGGGTGCGATGGTGATCAGCATCCGCAAGAGGGCGATCGTTCAGGGTTGTGCGATGAGGAGCAGCATGCGTAAGCGGGCAATCGTTCAGGGTTGTGCGATGGCGAGCAGCATGCGTAAGCGGGCAATCGTTCAGGGTTGTGCGATGGCGAGCAGCATGCGTAAGCGGGCAATCGTTCAGGGTTGTGCGATGGCGAGCAGCATGCGTAAGCGGGCAATCGTTCAGGGTTGTGCGATGGCGAGCAGCATGCGTAAGCGGGCAATCGTTCAGGGTTGTGCGATGGCGAGCAGCATGCGCAGGTGAATAATCGCGTGAAAGGGTGCGATGGTGATCAGCATCCGCAAGAGGGCGATCGTTCAGGGTTGTGCGATAACGATCAGCATCCGCAGTTGAGGGTCGCGCGATGGCGATCAGCATCCGCAGTTGAGGGTCGCGCGATGGCGATCAGCATCCGCAGTTGAGGGTCGCGCGATGGCGATCAGCATCCGCAGTTGAGGGTCGCGCGATGGCGATCAGCATCCGCAGTTGAGGGTCGCGCGATGGCGATCAGCATCCGCAGTTGAGGGTCGCGCGATGGCGATCAGCATCCGCAGTTGAGGGTCGCGCGATGGCGATCAGCATCCGCAGTTGAGGGTCGCGCGATGGCGATCAGCATCCGCAGTTGAGGGTCGCGCGATGGCGATCAGCATCCGCAGTTGAGGGTCGCGCGATGGCGATCAGCATCCGCAGTTGAGGGTCGCGCGATGGCGATCAGCATCCGCAGTTGAGGGTCGCGCGATGGCGATCAGCATCCGCAGTTGAGGGTCGCGCGATGGCGATCAGCATCCGCAGTTGAGGGTCGCGCGATGGCGATCAGCATCCGCAGTTGAGGGTCGCGCGATGGCGATCAGCATCCGCAGTTGAGGGTCGCGCGATGGCGATCAGCATCCGCAGTTGAGGGTCGCGCGATGGCGATCAGCATCCGCAGTTGAGGGTCGCGCGATGGCGATCAGCATCCGCAGTTGAGGGTCGCGCGATGGCGATCAGCATCCGCAGTTGAGGGTCGCGCGATGGCGATCAGCATCCGCAGTTGAGCTAGTAGCTGGCGAACCATGTTCCTTCAGAAGTGTTGGAGAACGTTGGCGTGCCAGCTGTAACACACGTGGGCGATCCGGAGATCGCTGGCGAGCTGATGATCGCTGGCGAGCTGACGATCGCTGGCGAGCTGATGATCGCTGACGAGCTGATGATCGCTGACGAGCAGAAGGCTACGCGTGGAAGCCTGTGCAAAGAAGAAGAGTCCTTGACCCCGACCTGAACCGAAGTTCTAGATCGCGAGGGCGAACGTGGGCGCACAGGGCACGTAACAGGAACCGCCGGGAAGATCATCTTGAAAGCGCTGACGAACAGGAGAGCGCTGACGAACAGAAGGGCGCGCAGGGAAACCCTGACACGCAAGGGAAGAACCCCCGTGGGGGCAACCCTTAGCCCCGAAGGGATCGTTGTCCGCCGGGAGACTGATGTCCGTCGGAAGACCGCTGTCCGTCGGGAAGACCGTTGTCCGTCGGGAAGACCGTTGTCCGTCGGGAAGACCGTTGCCCGTCGGAAGACGAGATTAGACTGCTGTCCATCTGCACCAAGACGGAAGATCGAGAAAAAGAAGTTGTAGGCTGCAAACTGAGATTCAAAAAGGCGCCTCAAGCACCCTTATAGGGAGATGAGAGGCCCTTACGACGAGGCGGACGGAGGGCCTTACGGCGAGGGAGGCCAACAGCAACAGCAACAGAAGAAACCTCCGAAGAGGAGTCTCTATGAGTGTACTCTCTCGCGAACGAAAGAGAAACACTTCGTGAAGAGACTGGTCAGCTAGTGACCTAAAAGGGGCAATCCTCCGAAGAGGAGCTCCTGCAGTTGCCCAGCCCCTTGAGCGAAACTGCAGGTGCGACCGCTCAGCACCAAGAGCATAGTCGCACGAAAAAAAGGCAAGAGAAGAACCCCCCAAAAGAGGAAAAGCTCAAGCCTGGACAGGAAAAAACTTCCCTCGGAAGGAAAGTTATCCGCCCAAGGAGGCAAGCCTCCTGACTGTTCTAAAATGAACTGGAGAGCTGTCCGTCGACACGGGAGTACTACCAGTAGAAGGAGACACGCCCCTGACGACAATACAAGGGGGGAGGCAGCAACAGCCGAATCCCCAGGACTCAACCAGACAGCTCACACCGTTGCTATATTACAGAAACGAACTAGATCGGTAACTGTAAAAAAATAAAAACAAATAATATTAGTACACATTCATTCCCCCGGGAAGGCTCCGAAGAGGAATCCCGAGGAAAAGGAACAAGAATTACACAACAGGCACGTGCCCTCACAACCACTTACACTCGCGGAAGGAGAGCTGTAACCAAAACAGAATTATAACAATTATAATTATGTAACTATGTAATTATGTAATTTAAAAATGAATGAACACTTAAGAAAAAAACGAAAACCCCGAAAGGAATCGTTCTACAAGCTGAAAAATTAACAACTACAATTAGATTCATAAACTAATTGAAACAAAATGTACGGCGTAGCAACCCCACCCACACGGGAAGGAAGCTACAAGGG
>NC_090746.1:108498557-108501057 GCF_036898095.1 Palaemon carinicauda | reverse complement strand
AAGTTATGAAAATCAAATAATTATGTTATATATATATATATATATATATATATTCAAATATATAATAAGTTTATATATATATTCATATATGCATATGTGTATACATATATATATTATATATATATATATTCAAATATATATTATGTTTATATATATATTCATATATGCATGTATATTTATAATATATATATATATATATATATATACATGTATATACATATATATATATATATATATATATATGAATATATATATATATATATATATATATACATATACATATAATTAGATACATATCATTTATATATATATATATATATATATATATATATTGAGTGTGTCTTTGTATTGCTGTGTGTATGAGTGAATACGTAGCTCGTAAATCACTGATCTTCGCTATGACTTCTACCTCTTGGTGCTGATTTCAAATCTTATAGTGTTTTAATAGAAGAAATAAAATAGGTAATCACCTATATTATTGTATAATCTTTCGCATATTTGAAAGCTCTAGAACCTAAAGTAGACATATATCTTGACATATTATTCCTCTCTCTCTCTCTCTCTCTCTCTCTCTCTCTCTCTCTCTCTCTCTCAAACTGCTTTATAAAGCACAAAGAGAATACTTACACAGCCTTGGGTACGGGCGAGCAAGCATGCCAGCAATTTCTGAGACACAGGTGGACGACGCGAATGGAATTATGATGAATATGGCTTTATGCTGTCCTTTGTTGGGTTCCAGATACGATATGAAAGTGCAGAAAACAGACATCATGTCAAAAATAGCCAGCTTAACCTGAAAATATTTCCATGGAATATAATACGAAAAGATACGAGGTTATTTTGATGTACAGTTGCATACAAGTGTCCCTGGCGTACCCCACTTCGAAGTTCATCCTCTCACACCATCACCTCCAGGAGAGTAACAGATAGTGTAGGGATATATGGCAGAGGTGGTGGGCGGGGCTAAACACAGGCACTCGCAGTGCCGTAAGGGTGTGACTGAGTGTGATTCCTCCGAGGTAGGTGTACCAGGAATTCTTGTGTGCATCTGTACGTGTGTATACCTGTGTTTCATTCGTATACATGTACCATGAACATGCAGATCCAAAGTGTAAAAGTTCTTCTACGTATCTAATCATATTCTAGAAATTTCTCTGTTACCCAATATACAAGTAATTCATTGTGCATAAATATACTGTATGTAACTATCACTGTGTATTTATATGACTGTAGAGGTTAAAGCAATAGATTATCTTCTGTGGAAGTCCCTATAGTCAATTATTTTTAGTGAGGCAGATTTGCACCGACTCGCAGGGGTGCCCTTTTCGCTCGGAAAACTTTCCTGCTATCTGATTGGTTAGAATTATCTTGTCCAACCAATCAGCGATCAGGAAACTTTTCAGAGCTTAAAAGGCACCGCTGTGAGTCAGTGCAAATGCGCCTCATTAAAAAAAATTGAGTATAGTTACTGTTAAGTTATCATTTTCCAATTACTATTGACTGACGTCTATTGGAAGAGTTAAAGGGAATTTAGAATCGGTCGTAATAAACACTCATAACATTTCAAACTAGTTTTTCCCCATCAATTTTGACTTTATAAAGGAAATGTTTATTACTGTTTAGATGATATAAGTATCGAAATCGTTTTATGTTCTTTATCATTAAACCTCATTTTCCATTTTCATGATTCACTCTTGTATTTTTATCACATTTTTTTTCCTTTTACAATATTTTATTTATTTATGTACTTATAGCTTTAATAGCTGATCTGTATATCCACTCATGCTATTATAGCATCCCATTTACTAAGGATTTTTTTTTCTAATAAAAGGTAGTTAATATGACATACATACATACAAACATAGATGAATATAAATTGACTCAACTTATCTATTCCTGAATCTTTTATTTTTTCCAGTTGTGACTTGCATTTTCTAAGATATCTGTACCAACCGTGTGTCACATGATCGTACATAGTTCATTTTGTGCTTGTATCTTCGCTCTCCCCTCGCACTAAAAAGAACCTGAAAAAACATGTCTGCTTTTCTCAATGGTAACGGTGTCGAGTTTTTAACATGAAATTTCCTGTTGCCTTGAGCTTTTGTATATAAAGGAGAGCATTCAATTATAAACTCACTCAGTTACTTTCATCCTGCCTTTGAGTCACAACCTTCTCTCGGCCCGTCACATATCTTTCCAGGGATCATCTACTTCACTCTGGAAGTAAATTTGCATGTCGTTCCATGTAAACCTTTTAAAAAGTCTGGATTTGATACAGCTGTTCCATTATGTCTTTTCCAGCAAACATTTTCATGCTTCAATGAATTGAAATATGATAGTTTCATTACTCATTTCATAATGGCTCTACTTGAACCTTTATGTTCTTGATCCCCTTAATGGTTTTTATTTTAGGTTATGGTTTTAGCAATGAAATGGTATTGTCATTTTATATATCATTATTATTATTATTATTATTATTATTATTATTATTATTATTATT
>NC_090746.1:108491057-108493557 GCF_036898095.1 Palaemon carinicauda | reverse complement strand
TTACTAATGCTATATGTAAGGATACCTCTGACTATATATTTGATTATTTCAAGGACAGTACTGGTTAAATCAATATATTTTCCAGTAATATTATTCTTCCTGATATGAGGCCATTACCTAAATCAACATAGGACTAGAGTCACTAGATTATGGATAATAAAAAAGACGACCATACTTGCACAGAAATGCAAAGGAGAATATAGACGAAAATACCTTAAAGGTTTAAAGGCCGTGCATGAATGCCAGTGGCAAGGGGTAGTGACATTGCCCTATCGAGCAGGACAATGCCCTAGAGATTGACCAGATATACATATGATAAGCACCCAAGCCCCCTTTCCACCCAAGCTAGGACTAAGGAGGGCCTGGCAATGGGTGCTGATGACTCAATAGGTAGACCTATAGGCTCCCTTAAACAACCCCCAATCCTTAGCTCACAAGGAGGGTGAGGTTGCAGCGATCAAAGAAACTAATGAGTTTGAGCGAGACTCGAACCCCATTGAGTTCTTAAGGAACGAGAAAATACTAACACAAGTGAGCGCTCATAAGGTCGATATTCATAACCAAACACACTGCGAGGTGGCTGTTAGGTACTGACAGAGTGGTGAGGTGAATGCAAGTGAGCTTTATTCAACGAGATAACGAGCCTATATATAACCAGTTGAGGGAAACAATGTCATAAAAACTCAAACAATACGAAACATGCGATAGCAAGCTTAAACAAGTTTTTCTATTATCAGTATGGGAGAGATTGAGAGATGTATGAAACACGTGCAGTAGAAAATAATCCAAAGTCTACCTTACACTATAATACACAGAATCATATGAAAGAAAGTTTTATGGAGAAAAAAAATGCGTTTCTTTTCGTGGTTACGATATGAGTTAATATTTTTTATTTATCTTTTTTTTGGGGGGAGGGGGGCTTAATTTTCCGCAGTTGAAGCGTTGCGGTGTTTTCTCAAAGTAAATAGTTTCGTCCGAATTGGACGAAAGTTCAGCATGAAACTGTCCTGTTCTTGAAGTAAGTGCTTTCATGTTCTCCTTCAAGAATGTGCTTGGTGCAGAGTAAACTCTTGACGAGAAACTATGCGAGACAAAGATATTCCTTTGAAGTATTACTTGTTACTGCTTGCTTATTAAAACGCGATTTTTTTTTTCATTGCTTTCTTGCTTATTACAACAAGATATTTTATTGCTTGCTTGCATATCAAAACACGATTTTTTGTATTGCTTGCTTGCTTATTGCAGCAAGATCTTTCTTGCTTGCTTGCTTATTACATCAAGATTTTTTATTGCTTGCTTGATTATCAGAAAAAGATTTTTTATTGCTTGCTTGCTTATTACAACACGGTTTCTTATATTGCTTGCTTTCTCATTACAACACGATTTTTATTGCTTGCTTGGTTATCACAACACGATTTTTTATTACTTGCTCATCACAACACGATTTTTTATTAATTGCTTGCTTATTAAAACACGATTTTTTATTGCTTGCTTGCTTATTACAACACGATTTTTCTGCTTGCTTGCTTATTACAACAGGATTTTTTATTGCTTGCTTGCTTATTACAACACGATTTTTTTTTATTCCTTGCTTGCTTAATACAACAAGATTTTTTGTTTGCTTGCTTATCAAAACACGATTTTTTATTACTTGCTTGCTTATTACAGGTTTTTTATTGCTTGCTTGCTTATTACAACAAGATTTTTATTGTTTGCTTGCTTATCAAAACGCGATTTTTTATTATGTGCTTGCATAATACAGTAAGATTTTTATTGGGTGCTTGCTTATTACAACAAGATTTTTATTACTTGTTTGCTTATTACAACACGATTTTTATTACTTGCTTCGTTATTACAGACGATTTTTTTGCTTGCTTGCTTATTGCAACATGATTTTCATTGCTTGCTTTCTTTCTGCAAAACAATTCTTAATTAGTTGCTTGCTTATTACAACAAGATTTTTATTGCTTTTATTGCTTGCGTGCTTATTAAAACATGATTTTCCCATTGCTTCCTTGCTTATTACAACACGATTTTTCATTGCTTGCATGCTTTCTACAAAACGATTTTTTATTGCTTGCTTGCTTACTACAGCACGATTATTTTGCTTGCTTGTTTATTACAAAAAGTCTTTCAGTGCTTGCTTGCTTGCTTATTACAACACGATTTTCTTTATTGCTTATTTACTTATATCAACAAGATTTTTTTATTACTTGTGTCCTTATTACAGCACACCTTTTCACACTTTTTTTTTGGGGGGGGGGGGGGGATTTATAGTTGATACTTCATATTGGTGTATCCCGCCCCACCACCCAAAAAGAGACCTAGCCAAGGAAAAGATTTACCGTTATCATAAATTAATTTTTTTTATTGGATATATTTCTCAAAATTGATTGGGTTCCTAGAACTGATGCTCATTTAGTGGAGTGATTATGAAATACACTGAAAGACAGATGCCATTATCCACATATTGGATATCCATAGCAAAGATACTGATATA
>NC_090746.1:108483557-108486057 GCF_036898095.1 Palaemon carinicauda | reverse complement strand
AGACCCACGAATGGCAATTTAGGTTGGATTCCTCACGCCCAGTTTGACATTTCTTGTTTATCGGGAGTTATCAAACTTCTTGACATTCGTCAGTGTATTGACAGGTGTCAAATCAACTTGGGAGATGAACGCCATGTCGGTCACAAGGATAAACCAACTATTAAACTCGGATCACAGTTTAGTGAATGGTTGAGGGGAATAACTGTCGTCTTTGTTTGTAAAATATTTAGGGTAAATGGAGTACAGTACCGTAACGTTTTTTGAACTGCTCTGTTGATTAATCTAAAGATACATTGATGCAGTACAACTATCATTATTCTAACAACAACAAAAGCAAAAACGACAACAACAACCATAACAACAACAACAACAGCAACAACAACCATAACAACAGCAACAACAACCATAACAACAGCAACAACAACCATAACAACAACAACCATAACAACAGCAACAACCATAACAACAACAACAACCATAACAACAACAACAACAACAATAACAAAAACGACAACAACAGCTGCAGCAACAACCATAACAACAACAACAACAATAACAAAAACGACAACAACAGCTGCAGCAACAACAACAACAACAACAACCTCTCTCTCTCTCTCTCTCTCTCTCTCTCTCTCTCTCTCTCTCTCTCTCTAAACTGCGGAGAGCATGGGTGTATTTACATAATATTTTAGCATAGTTATGATGGAACATAATGTTGATTTACTATTATGTATATATATATATATATATATATATATATATATGTATGTATATACTGTATATATATATATATATATATATATATATATATATATATATATATATATATATATGTGTGTACGAGAAGGGAAGGTGGTGCAAGGTTGAATGTCATGTTGAATGGAGAGTTACTTGAGGAGGTGGATCAGTTTAAGTACTTGGGGTCTGTTGTTGCAGCAAATGGTGGAGTGGAAGCAGATGTACGTCAGAGAGTGAATGAAGGTTGCAAAGTGTTGGGGGCAGTTAAGGGAGTAGTAAAAAATAGAGGATTGGGCATGAATGTAAAGAGAGTTCTGTATGAGAAAGTGATTGTACCAACTGTGATGTATGGATCGGAGTTGTGGGGAATGAAAGTGATGGAGAGACAGAAATTGAATGTGTTTGAGATGAAGTGTCTGAGGAGTATGGCTGGTGTATCTCGAGTAGATAGGGTTAGGAACGAAGTGGTGAGGGTGAGAACGGGTGTAAGAAATGAGTTAGCGGCTAGAGTGGATATGAATGTGTTGAGGTGGTTTGGCCATGTTGAGAGAATGGAAAATGGCTGTCTGCTAAAGAAGGTGATGAATGCAAGAGTTGATGGGAGAAGTACAAGAGGAAGGCCAAGGTTTGGGTGGATGGATGGTGTGAAGAAAGCTCTGGGTGATAGGAGGATAGATGTGAGAGAGGCAAGAGAGCGTGCTAGAAATAGGAATGAATGGCGAGCGATTGTGACGCAGTTCCGGTAGGCCCTGCTGCTTCCTCCGGTGCCTTAGATGACCGCGGAGGTAGCAGCAGTAGGGGACTCAGCAGTATGAAGCTTCATCTGTGGTGGAAATGTGGGAGGTTGGGCTGTGGCACCCTAGCAGTACCAGCTGAACTCGGCTGAGTCCCTGGTTAGGCTGGAGGAACGTAGAGAGTAGAGGTCCCCTTTTTGTTTTGTTTCTTGTTGTTGTCGGCTACCCCCCAAAATTGGGGGAAGTGCCTTTGGTATATGTATATATATATATATATATATATATATATATATATATATATATATATATATATATATGTGTGTGTGTGTGTGTGTATGCTTTATCATTACAAAACTAAATTAATGATAGAAGAAATACATAAATATGAGCCTAATTATCTCTGCCATAATATACTTTTCTATATTTTTCATATTTGCCTTAACGTTTCACAGAGTAAAGAGAACTTCATAAAATCTAACTTAATGCTGAACCAACATTTACTTCCGGGCAAAACTTGGAAAGTTCAAAATTAAGGTCATAACTTCCAAAAGCATAAAGCAAATATTTCAGCTGCAGACTTTTGAAATTAACTTGTGCGTTTTGTATTTCATTTTTGTTCCGGCTGGCTCATAGAGAATGTTACTATATTGCTCACAAAGTTTCTTGTATTATGGAAAGAAAAAATGTCAAAAGATGATATTGCATCTGTTATATGTGAACTACTGAACTAATTTGCGAGTGTATGACCAATGACCATTGTATATAAAGATTTAAAGTCCGTTCATGACTGGCAGATGCAAGGGACAGTGACATTACCCTAGCTAGCAGGACAATGCCCTGGAGACTGACCATATATAGGATCAGTGCCTAAGCCCCCTCTCCACCCAAGCTGGGACTAGGGATGGCCAGACAATGGCTGCTGATGACTCAGCATTTAGGCCTATAGGCTCCCCCAAACGCCCTATCTTTAACTCATGAATGACAACGGCAAAGGGCAGTGACATTGCCTTAGCTAGCAGGACAATGGC
>NC_090746.1:108463557-108471057 GCF_036898095.1 Palaemon carinicauda | reverse complement strand
AAGCAGCATATCAAAAGTTTTAATAGAAATGTCTAAAAAACATTTCGTAATAGTTTATCACGAATAAAAGTACAATACTATTAATGACCACATTGACTATTATAATACGGCACTCCAAAAGTTTTATTTTCTAATGATCGCAAAGATAATTTTATATTTAACAGTTGCTGGTATTAAATTGCCTTATAAATCTTGTAATGCTGATTGTATATTCATTCCCATTTGTTGATCAAACAATATAGAATTTACGTGTGAATAATAACTGCCATTATGATTGATATCTCTGCTTCTAAATAAAGATTTACTACACTCTTCAATCAATTGTCATAATTGTTATTTTGGTAAATGTCACAAGTTAGTAATATTTATCTTCCTTATTTAGAATTTGATTTTTTAATTGATAACTTCTGACGGGAGGAGAATTGTGTTTACTTTGTCAGACTGTTCAACATAAAGAATTCGCTTTTCGATCTATCCAATTATTCCTATAAGGTTATTCTTAGCAAAGTGGTTTTATAAGAATTAACAATTTCAGTATATGAAAGTTACCTGTATTTGAATAAATTTTCTAAGGAGTCACATAATCGGGATCAAGTATTATCTCAAGTTATGTATATATATATATATATATATATATATATATATATATATATATATATATATATATCATTATCAGCCATAACTAGTCCACTACAGGACAAAGCCCTCAGACATGTCGTTCCACTAGCGTCTGTTTTTGATCTTTCTATGCCAAGTTTATACCAGCAAATTATCTTAGTTCCTCAATCCATATATATATATATATATATATATATATATATATATATATATATATATATATATATATATATATATATATATATATAGATATACATATGTATATATATATATATATATATATATATATATATATATATTATATATATACATATGTATATATACATGTTTTAGAGAGAGAGAGAGAGAGAGAGAGAGAGAGAGAGAGAGAGAGATCAAATTAAGCCTCCACATACATTCCGTTACATCTTTCACTATTTGAAATTAATCTAGGTTATTCTATAAACTATAAATCTCTATTATTGCATTATGCCACTTTAAAATTATATTATAATTCAGTTGGTGTTTCCTTAAACGTATGAATTATCTTTGATATTCAAAACATGAAAGAAAACTGGATTTAGACAGACAGATAAAGGGTACAAGGGAAAACTGGCTTAACTAAGACACATTACTGCGGTACTTTACACACTGACTGAGAGCAACGCCGTGTCGTTCTGCGTACATATGCTTTGGCATTAATGGTGAATGGATTTTTTAAAAACAAATGCACATACATATCTACATACATACATATACAGACACACACATATATGTATAAATATACACACCCATATATATATTATATATATATATATATATATATATATATATATATTATATATATATATGTATATATATGTATAGATATATATATATATATATATAATATATATATATATATATATATATATATATATATATATATATATATATATATATACAGTATGTATATAGTAGTGGCTGGTGATATATATACAGTATATATATATATATATATATATATATTATATATATATATATATATAAACAGTATATATATATGTATATATATATATATATATATATATATATATATATATATATATATATATATATGTGTATATATATTACATATAGAATATATATATATATATATATATATATATATATATATATATATATATATATATATATATATATATATATATATATATATAAAGTATGTGTGTGTGTAGAGAGAGAGAGAGAGAGAAAGAGAGAGAGAGAGAGAGAGAGAGGAGAGAGAGAGAGAGAGAGAGAGAGAGAGAGAGGGAGAGAGAGAGAGAGAAAATGTAAACCTTACCCAAGGGTAAAACGTAAAGAAGCATCTTCCATAAATAGAAATAATCCTCTTCTAAGGTAATGTCAGGCTAGTAGATATCGACGAGATCCATTGTCTCGAGCTGGTCCCTTTTCAACTTTGTTTGAATAACTTTTCTGTTACTGGTGAACATATTTCAAAACTTCCTTTTTAATATAAGGATGTTATGGTTCATTTTGTTCTTGACTTCGTAGCTTTGAAACTAACTTTTTCTATATTATGGCACACTATACTATCTTGCTTCTCTTCCACTTCTTTTTGAAGTTTTTATAGTTTATATATGAACCATCTACTTTAATGTTGTTACTGTTCTTAGAATATCTTATTTTATTGATTATTACTTCTCTTGTACTTTATATATTTCCTTATATCCTTTCCTCACTGGGCTATTTTTACCTGTTGGAGCCCTTGTGCTTCTACCATCCTTTTTTCCAACAAGAGTTATAGCTTAGCTAATAATAATAATAATAATAATAATAATAATAATAATAATAATAATAATAATAATAATAATAATACAGAATTCAATATTTATCGTTTTTCTTTGTTCCCCTTTAAGCAACTACTTGCTTTTAGACCTACACTGTTTTAATTCCTATATTTTCCTTTGATTAGCAAATTTCAATTTCTTCATAGGATTCGATAGATTCATATAATGTTTATGTTTAAAATTTTCACTTTTAATTCAGCATTTCTTTCATAAGTATTTTATTAACACCTAAATTATCTATCACATTTGCTTTCGCTAGTTCTACATCATGGTATGAATTAATACATATATTTTGAGCGAATGTTGTATCAAAGAATATTATTTCAAATGCTTTAGAAACACGTGAAATATTTTCTTTTATACTTTTGAGCAAATAAATGAATAGGATGTCCGAAAACACATATGCATCTCTCTCTCTCTCTCTCTCTCTCTCTCTCTCTCTCTCTCTCTCTCTCTCTCTCTCTGTATATATATAATATATATTTGTATCTATATATATGTATATTTATTCATATATATACATTATATATATATGTATATATATATACATATATAAATATGTATATATATATATATATATATATATAGAGAGAGAGAGAGAGAGAGAGAGAGAGAGAGAGAGAGAGAGAGAGAGAGAGAGAGAGAGAGAGAGATTTATATATATAAATATTTACGCACATATTTATGCATATATATACATACATATATATATATATATATATATATATATATATATATATATATAAGGAGGAGAGAGAGGAGAGAGAGAGAGAGAGAGAGAGAGAGAGAGAGAGAGGAGAGAGAGAGAGAGAGAGAGAGAGAGAGAGAGCAGCAATAATTGTAGGGAATGTTGAATATGAGTAATCCTAAGCTAATTTCAATGAAAATGCAGGAAGACAATCAATAAGGGTTGTAGATGAACCTTTAGAGATTCTAAATGAATATACATACTCAGGGCAGATAGTAATTGTCAACCCAGGACATGACATCGAAATCAAAAGGATAAACATAGGATGGAGAGCTTTTTGTAAACAAAATTAGATTATGAAATGTAAAATGCTACTTTCTCTAAAAGGAAAAGTATTTAGTCAGATGATCCTACTAAGTATTAACTTATGCATCAGAAACTTGAAGCCTCAGTAAAGCCTTAGAAAATACGCTATGGAAAGAGTAATAATTGGAATAACACTAAGAGACAGAAAACGACCAACATGGATATGAGAGTAAACTAAAATAGATGATATTCTAACAATATGCAAGAAAAAATAAATGGATTAGGCAGGGCATATAATGAGAATGACAGATAATAGATGGACATTAAGAATAACAGAATGGGCCCCTAGAGATTGCAAAAGAAACAGAGGAATTAAGAGAAAAGTGGCAAAATAATCCTGAAATATAGAAATAGAATAATTTATGCATTATCGACAAACTCTAATGGCTTAAAGTGTGAGTTTGAATTGATTATGCCTCAAGTGCGCCATTATTTTCAAGCGGTTCCACTTCGCCAACTTTTATGTAATCATTATAATTTAACGTGCCTGCGAGAGCCATGAAGATGTGAACCAAAGGCAAACTCTCGGATAGCTAACTTCAGTTAGCAAATAACAGAGGTATTTATATACCCCAATGGACATATAAAGGTGATGATTGCATGTGTACATTCAACGGTTTTTGTCATTTAGGTTGAGTGATGCTTAGGTCTGAAAGGCTGTGCCCGCTAGAGAAGTACTTGATGTTAACATTGGCATAAAAATTGATAAAATAATAACGGTAATCAAGACTGAGTTGAAATTAGCGTGTGTTACTTTCAATAGCTCTTGTTCAAGTCTATTTCCTTATTTCCTTTTCTCACTGGGCTATTTTCCCTGTTGGAGTCCCTGGGCTTATATCATCCTGCTTTTCCAACTAGGGTTGTAGCTTAGCAATTAATAATAATAATAATAATAATGATAATAATAATAATGATAGTCCGACGGCGTTTTACTTTTTACGCTGCTTGGAAGAGAGAGAGAGAGAGAGAGAGAGAGAGAGAGAGAGAGAGAGAGAGAGAGAGAGAGAAAGAGAGAGCATAACACCATGTGTAAGATTAGTTATCTTGGATTATTAATATTAAGCACATGCTACAGTATACCAATAACATCCGAAAAAAAAAATATGAATAAATTTCTTCCCGGTCATACCCCGATCTCTCCATCCCTCTGGTAGGGGTGAGAGGGAGTAGTTATATGCTAGTAAGAAGGCGGTGCGTCTGTGCATATCTAAATATTTAGCTGTCATTATTAATGGGTCGTGTGTGCGAGCATATATATATATATATATATATATATATATATATATATATATATATATATATATATACATATGTATATATATATATATATATATATATATATATATATATATATATATGTATATATATACATATATATATAATATTTTTACATATATAATATATATATATACATACATATATATATATATATATATATATATATATATATGTATATATATATATATATATATATAAATATATATATATATATATATATATATATATATATATATATATATATATATATATATATATATATATATATATATATATATATCCTTCTGATCTCCATTTTACTCTTTCCATCTTACCGTTGGGGGCTGACTTCTCAGCCTCCAAGAGCGATGGCTGAATTATTCATAAGAGGAGCCTTTGGGGAATCTTGAGATGTGAACTGCCATTAAGAAAAGCCAACTATTGCCTCCCAGGAAAGATTTAGATTGGGCCCTTCAAGTTCCTACGCATAACAGATTCTTTTTTTTCTGGTCAAGTGTCAACTGAACTAAAGCCGACAGACTAATTCTGATATTTCGTTATTCTTTTTTTTTTTTCGTGTCAAATTCTTTAAGAATCCGTTTTAAAGGTTTAAAGGCCGCTCATGAATGGCAGAGGCATGGGACAGTGATATTGCCCTATCAAGCAGGACAATGCCCTAGAGATTGACAATATATGATCAGCGTCCAAGCCTCTTTTCCACCCAAGCTAGGACCTAGGTGGGCCTCGCAATGGTTGCTGATGACTCAGGAGATACACCTACAGGCTCCCCAAAACCCCACATCCTTAGCTCACAAGGATGGTGAGGCTGCAGCAACAAGAGGAAACTAACGACTTTGAGCGGGACTTGAACCCCAGTCTGACAATCACCAGGCAAGGAATACAATCGTTTCTTAGAATACAATCCTTTACTGGTTATATTTAATAAATAATTCATTATTGTTTATTTCTAATGCAAGTTTTCCAGGATTTTTTTTATCTTCTTTTAGAATATCTAATCATATTTCCATTTTGAGAAAAGTTCCATTTTCCCATTTCACTAAGTATAAATGTGTCTGTGTATCCCCCCCCCCCTCTCTCTCTCTCTCTCTCTCTCTCTCCTCTCTCTCTCTCTCTCTCTCCCTCTCTGTATAAATATATATATATATATATATATATATATATATATATATATATATATATATATATATATATATATATACATATATATATATGTATATATATATATGTGTGTGTGTATATGTGTCTATACAGTGTTTGTGAGTCAGTATATACTGTATGTATTTGTCCTTGTCTGTATGTATGCCAATTGAATATTTACCGTTAAAAGAAAATAGTCAGAACATGTATAGACGAAACATAAAACCTGAACAAAAAAATCATCTCTCACTCTTCTGAAGTCAGGTCATGCATTATTTCACGAAGATTTACTCACACGTGTATAACACGAATTCATTGAGGAATAGTTCCTGAACTTTATCATTTTATTTCTCTGTGACATTTCAGGTAGGAGGGAACTGGAATACTTTTAAATTCTCAGCCAATCACCTTTATATATTATAGCAGTGAATTATTTATTATTATTTAGTTTTACTATTATTATTGTTATTATTATTATTATTATTATTATTATTATTATTATTATTATTATTATTATTATTATTATTATTATTATTATTATCATCATTAATTCTATTATAACTATTATTATTATTACTTGCTAAGCTATAAAACCTAGCTGGAAAAGCCTGTTGCTAAAAATTCCAATGGCTCCAACAGGGAAAATAGCTCAGTGAGGAAACGAAATAAGGAAATATCTTACAAGAATAGTTTATGAATAATAACAACATTAAATAAATCTTTTATATTTAAGCTATAAAACCTTCAAAATAACTAGAGGAAGAGAAATAAGATAGAATAGTGGGCACGAGAATTTAAAAGGTAATTTTGTATCATGATAGATTATTTTTAATGGTGTTATAAAACCTTTTTCCAATTCTGGTAATTCTTTTATCAAACGAGGAGTACATCCTTTCTATTTTGTGCCCTACCGATGAATTCAGTTTCATTTTGTTTCTTTCCCCAACATTCATTCATTCATTAAAGATTGTCTGGCCTTATGCAAGACACGGGCTCTTGCAATTCCTCAGCAGTGTTGCAGCCTCGACCACGCTCAGTGTGGATAAATGCAGTGTTGCCATTGTAGCAGCATAGAATTTTTCTTAGCAGGAGAAAGACATTTGATTCAAAATTTTTGATCTATATTTCAAGTCTTATAATTTGAGGATTAAATCGAAAAATCATAATCTGTTTATTTTATTTATGGAAAATAATTTATTTTCATTATCAAAGCTAAATTACCAAAATATAAAGGAATATTGCAGTGTGTGTGTGTTATTTTTACAAAAAAAATGTAGCTGTAGTCTGCGTTACTACAGAGAGATGCCAGATACCGCCATTTAACCATGTTGTGAGACAGCATCACTGGTCCCCAGACCCATGCATTATGTTTTAAACAGGGAAGTTCAACGTAATATCTATGTGTATTTATTCATTTTGCTCATTCCACCTACTTTCATAGATTAGGCCTCAATTTATTGCATGCAATTAACCTTAATTAGCTTTAATGAATAATTATGGATCACTGGGAAACCGCTTTCGAATTATGTTACTGATTCGAAATTATAATTTCCAAAAGGCAAATTTTATTCATACTACTCATATGAATAAGCCATATCTGTT
>NC_090746.1:108451057-108461057 GCF_036898095.1 Palaemon carinicauda | reverse complement strand
AAGTTTCATTAGACTTTTCAGCAAACAAAAAGATATTAGAATTTTCAGAAGTTTTGTTTTATAATTTTTAGAGAAAAGTAGTTTTATTAGAATTTCAGAAAAAAGTTTTATTAGAATTTTCAGAAAAAAATTTCATTACAATTTTCCGTTTTATTAGAATTTTCCGTTTTATTAGAATTTTCAGCAAAATTTCTTTATTAGAATTTTAGAAAAAAAGTTATATTAGAATTTTCAGAAAAAAAGTTATATTAGAATTTTCAGAAAAAAAGTTTTATTAGAATCTGCGTTAGGGCAAAATCCATTGTCGTTTCTGGTTTTCTACGCTTATAAAATTATTCTGAACAAAATAATTTAATTTTTTTTTTTTTAATAGCATGAAAATATATGGCGTATCTCCATTGCTAGTCTATAGGTTACAAAACTACGTTAAGCATTGTTGATCTATATATGTATACATGTCTACATATATTTGTATATATAAAAACCTACACACACATATATATATATATATATATACATATATGTATATATATATATATATATATATATATATATATATATATATATATATATATAAAATATATATATATATATATATATATATATATATATAATATATATATATATATATGTATATATATATATACATACACACATATATGTATACATATATAAAAAGTTATATATATATATATATATATATATATATATATATATATATATATACATACATATATATATATACGTATATATATACATATATATATATACGTATATATATATATATATATATATATATATATATATATATATATATATACTACTACATATAAATGAGTAAGTGTCTTAAACATGTGTATACAGTACATTTGTATGCATATAGTAACGACCGTAATATTTGCTCCGAAATAATATACAGCAAGAGAATAGGTGTAAGAAATTATACACATCCTTCAGATTCTAAAATCATTTAAATGTATATCTCCAAATGTAGAAAGAAGAACGAAAACAACGTAAGATTTTTATCTGAAGACGTTGAAGGAATCTTCCGTCACATTACGGTCTGCGTTAGATCAAAGGAGGAAAAATAACATGATTTCAACAACTTCAGTGATAATTGCATTGCACGAGAACTGGTTCCTGAGAAAACAGGTAAAATATTCAGTGAAAAATTCTCCTCAATTGAAAAATCCTTACAAATGGTTTGGTTGGTAAGGATGAGATGCAAATAGATGTGATTTGACTGACATCAGAGATTTTCCAGTTGATATAATTTAATTCTTATCAATTTTGATATTGATTAGAACTTGGGTTAGAGTTCTCATAATTGAGGGTACACTCGGGTACACTATACTATCTAATTTCTCTTCCTCTTGTCATGTTGATGATTTTATAGTTTTTATAGAAAATATTTGTTTTTAGGTTGCTACTCTTCTTAAAACATTTTATTTTTCCTTGTTTCCTTTCCTCACTGGGCTATTTTCTCTGTTGGGGCCCCTGGGTTTATAGCATCCTGGTTTTCCAACTAGGATTTTAGTTTAGCAAATAATAATAATAATAATAATAATAATAATAATAATAATAATAATAATAATAATAATAACAATAATAATAATAATAATAATAATAATATAATTATTATTATTATTATTATTATTATTATTATTATTATTATAATTATTATGCTTTTATTTTGACTAATTTTGATATTGATTAGAACTTCAGTGAACGTTAGAGTCTTGTAATTCTTTTCGACTATTCTTATTACATTACAGGAAAAACTGTATTGATTATTTATGAAATTATTGCGCTTATTCTCAATCTAATCCCTACACATGTAAATAAGATTTATCAACAACTTTTAACTCACTAAAAACTGAATAATTTGCCCTTAGCACGCTCATGATCTTGACTAGAACTATTCATAAAGTATGTATTCTTATTCAGCTTTGTGAACCAATGATGATGGGTTTCGGGGAGCCTATAGGTCTATCTGCAGCCATTGCCTGGCCCTCCTTGGTCCTAGCTTGGGTGGAGAGGGAGCTTGGGTGCTGATCATATGTAATGTGGTTAGTCTCTAGGGCATTGTCCTTCTTGATAAGGCAATGTCACTGTCCCTTGCCTCTGCCAATCATTAGCGGCCTTTAATGTAGACGATATATTTCTCCCAAAAGACTCCATTGAAAAACTCAATGAACTGAAAGAAACGCTTTCGTTGGTTGTCGTTCTGACCTTATTGTCAAGGAATTGCAATTGCAAAGAAATTGCAATCTCTTGAAGAACTCAGTTGTCACAGGAACTTGCATCGAATTCCGATAACTCTCAAGAGTCTGCTGCAAGGAAATCATGACACAAACCTTTTATGAAAGTTTGGCAACGGTCGAGTTCATAGGGAATTCTTATGTTTGCACAGAATTTTTGATAAAAGAATAATGTTGCCGAGCATATAGGTAGCATATTTTCAGAAAATCGTGTTTGTTCAAAATCTTTAATAAAACATAATGATGTGGAGCATACAGGTAGAGTAGCCTATTATCATAAAATGGTGTTTCCTCAAAATCGTTAAAAAATATTATGGAGCGTACAGGTAGCATATTTTCAGGAATTCATGTTTGCTCAAAATCTTTAATAAAAGAATAATGTTGTGGAGCATACAGGTAGTAAAAATTTCGGATATTAATATTTGCTCAAAATACTTAATAAAAGATAACGTTTTGGAGCATACAGGTAGCATATATTCAGAAAAGCGTTTTTACTCAAAATCTTTATTAAAAAACTAATGATGTGGAGCATAAAGGTAGCATATCTTCCGAAATTCACGTTTGTTCAAAATTTTCCAAAAAAAACAAAAAAAAAAAAAAAAAATATGTGGAGCATACACGTGCCATAATTTCAGATATTCATTTTTTTTTCAAAATCTTTAACAAAATAAGAAAAATAATGTCGTGGAGCATAAGAGCAACACATTTTGAGAAACCCACAACTTGACATACACAATGCCCCCTTCGATAGCAAAAAAAAAAAAAAAAATTAATAAATAAATAAATAAAAAAAAAAAACTGGTAAAAAAATTTCCCAAAGAAAGGAAAAAACGATAGCGGCGTGCTCATGAATACAAATGGAACGAAAAGTAAGAATGCGAAATAAAATTGTTCCAGGGAAACACGGAACCAAACAAGCAGCGGGCAATGAAGATCCTAAAAATTCGAGGGAAGTGAAACGATCTATCTTGAGCGCTGAGGATAAGGACTAAGACATCGGACATGGACGGTTCATCGTTGTGGTTGCAAAGGATATTATTATTATTTTTATTATCATTATTATTATTATTATTATTATTATTAGACCCTCTTTAAGGCAAATTTTATTTAAGATAAAAGCTGCCACAGTTGTATTAATCTTGTACGCTCTCTCTCTCTCTCTCTCTCTCTCTCTCTCTCTCTCTCTCTCTCTCTCTCTCTCTCTCTCTCTCTCTCTCTATTATTATTATTATTATTATTATTATTATTATTATTGTTGTTGTTGTTGTTATTATTATTATCATTAGCTAAGCTACATCCATAGTTGTAAAAGCAGGATGCTATAAGCCCAAGGGCTCCAACTGGAAAAAAAGCTCAGTGAGGAAAGGAAATCAGGAAATCAATAAGCTACAAGAGAAGTAATAAACAATTAAAATAAAATATTTTAAGAACTGTATATATAGTGAATACAGTATATCAAGGTATGATGAAAGTTTCAATATAAATGGCAAGAAGAAAAGGAATTTTGAGACTTGATTAAGTGTCAACATTATATCTTGAATGGAGTGTAAGAAATAATGAATAAAGGTATTCCAAGAATACTAAAACCAAACCTTTACTCTTTAGTCTTGGGAAGTGCTATATCCTCTGTACCATAGTCTTCCACTGTCTTGGGTTAGAGTTCTCTTGCTTGAGGGTACACTAGGCCACACTATTCTATCTGTTTCGTTATTTCGTTTCTCACTGGGGTATTTTCCCTGTTGGATCCCTTGGGCTTATAGCACCCTGCTTTCCCAACTATTGGTTGTAGCTTAGATAATAATAATAATAATAATGATAATAATAATAATAATAGAATTATGAAAGGAGGACTTCATCATTGACAGTGGATCCGGACATATATAGTTAATTCTTTTTGGTGAGGCAGATTTGCACCGACTCGCAAGGGTGTCCTTTTAGCTCGGAAATGTTTCTTGATCTCTGATTGGTTGGACAAGATGACTCTAACCAATCAGCGATCAGGAAACCTTTCCGAGCTAAAAGGGCACCGCTGCAAGTCAGTCCAAATGCGCCTCATTAAAAAAAAAAATTGAGTATAGTATGTCAACAACTTGGCATATTGTTCATAATAATGTCTTATATTATCAATTTCATTATAATGATTAAAGTAAAGTGACATTAGGCAACATATTCATTTTTACCAATCTGAAGAAAAAGGTATTTTATGTATGTTAAAAAATTTTAAAAGACAAATTTGACTCTATTATGATAAAATTATTTACTAAAATGACATGGAAATAATATCTTTAGATTATCATTATATGGAAATGAGATATAGTTAGAAATACTTTGGTACAACATACCAAATAGAATATAGGGTTCTAAATCAAGCACAATAAATAATGTAAGCTTTCTTAAAGAAAAGAGTCAAGACTTTATCTTGTGAATGGCAACATAGATAGACAAATTTTCATTAATATTTGCTTATAGGAATATAAGTAATACGTGTATTAACTAACACTCATGAGACTTGAAACTTCGTCGACTATTTTTCATAAAATCTTATTCCCCTGTGGAAGAAAACGAGTGGCAAGAACCGAAGAAAAAATGCGAACAGACGACATTAATCAGGCTAATGGCCTCGGAAAAATATATTCAGAAAAAGAATATGATTAACGAGTTAATCTACATTTTTTTTTCCCAATACAACAGCCTTATAGTCTCCAAAATTGTTTTCTTAAATGTCATTAATTAAGGTATTTACGAGGTGGCTTTTTGTGATCACAGATATAAAATTGATTATTTAAGTAGTATTTAGCATTGTTAGATTATCAGTATCATTCAATATCTCAGACGTTATAATTAGAGACCATTTCTGATAATCGTTCGATTAATTACTTGTGGTTTGGATATTAAGGTGAGCCAAACAGAATGTTCTGTTTTTGTTTTTTTTCTCCAGAAACTCACCTTGCTGCTATCTCATTTGAAGCTGATCATAATTCCACAATAAATACTGGTAAAGAGATGACAGTCCAAAGTAATGTAAGTTTATTTGATTCTCCCAAAATTTCTGGAAATAAATGCGGATAGTGTGAAGACACTGGTGAGCCAATTACCCTTTATAAAAGTAATATGTAGAAAATAATCTGAAATAAGGATAGCACAGAAAATAAAAATGAAGGATCATACATTTCTCTAGTCCGAGTGTAGTTCTTTAGTTTCTGGATTATTATTATTATTATTATTATTATTATTATTATTATTATTATTATTATTATTATTATTATTATTATTATTATTATTATTAGCTAATCTACAACCTTAGTTGGAAAATCAGGATGCTCTAAGCACAAGGGATCCAACAGGAAAAAGTAGCCTACTGAGGAAAGGTAACAATGAAATGAATAAAATTAAAGAACAATTAAAATATTTTAAGAACAATAACAACATTGAAATAGATATTTTATATATAAACTATAAACCTTAAAAAACCAAAGGAAGAGAAATAAGATAGAATAGTATGCCGAGTGTACCCTCAAGCAAGAAAACTTTACCCCAAGAAAGTGGAAGACCATGGTACAGAGGCTATGGCACTACCCAAGACTAGAGAACATTGGTTTTGAAGTGGCCCTCTAGAAAAGCTGCTTACCATAGCCTAAAGCCTTTTACCTAAAATGTGTATTATGTATCAGTTTTCTAGCTAAAGTTGGAGGATCAACTTCCAATTGATCAACTTTCTCAATAAGTATATGGGACTGTTGAATATTTGTATAAGGGGATTCATCCTTGGTTTAATTTTCAGAAAAGTAAATTTTGTAGCAGATTAGTGTTCGGTGAAGTTCAAAGATGAATAGACTAAGAGAAATTAAACCGTATATATATATATATATATATATATATATATATATATATATATATATATATATATATATATATATATATATATATATAGGGATGCATATATGTATTTTTGAATGGTATACAGTACTGTTGAGGGATAATCATCTTTATCAATATCACAAGTGAAGCTACCAGTTCTAGGGCACCAACAGGGAAACCATCATAGTAAGAGATTCAATATGATAGAGATATAGAAATGATAAAATGGTACTGTGATAGAAAATGTATTATGGAAATAGTTTCTGTAAGATAAAACTTGAATAAAGATAGAATTGTCCTGATGTTTTTACGTGACGTATATCTGTTTACTTCTTTTTCATTCAAATGAGATGAAGTATTAGACACTATCCTTCTGGCTAGTACGGTGGTAAGGCTTTCGCCTAGTATTTGTATGGCAGCAGATCGACCCCAGGCCGGGACCGTGAGTTTAAGCTGTGGTTGTACACCACAGTGGGGGGGGGGGTTGGGCTTGCCTGTCTGACGTTCTGGTGAGGATCTATACTATTGAAACTAGAAGTGAAACCATACACCTTTACCTTTATGTAGATATTTGATGCAATTTTATCAAGATTCTTACACATGGAAAGTAGAAATACTAATATTATCGGGTGCTGAGATGGAAAGAAATATTTCAAAAAAATCGCTTGAAAATTCTCAAGAGCTTTTAGGCAAATTACTTAGATAAGGAATCGCAGGTTTTTTCCCCGTTCCAGGCAATATATTTTTACCACATCTTCTATATCAGAAACGTGATAAAGTAGAAATAAAATACTCGAAAGCCGTTCGTAAGAAATCAAATTTATTTGCTGATTATATTTCCCATTTATGGAAAAGCTTTTAAGATTAATATCGACGACTAAGCTTCATTAGGAAAGTGGGAGGCGGCTTCTGTGATTGGCTATTTGAATGTTGTACAGGATCTTTTGAATATTGAGTCTTTAATGGTGATCAGTATCAAATAAAGTTATGAAAAGCCATGAAAACCTGCTATCTGGCTGACGTAAATTCATGCTTATATAAATTCTTAAATACAAATGTTCATATTTACATGCACAAAAAGTGGATATAATATACATACATACAGTTACATATTTAATATGAACCTAAAATATACATACATAAACATACAGACTTATATAAATTTATCAATACAAATATACTTATCTACATGCTCACTAGGTACATATAGATATACATAAATAAACATACAGACTTATACAGATTCATAGATACAAATATTCATATCTACATATTCAATAAGTGCATGAAATATACATACATAAACACATATACAGTATAATTGAAACGTTCTAAGAAATGGTTCACTTGTTATTAACTATATCATCAAATCGTCCAATTATCCACAAACAAGAGAGGAACTGGCTGGCTTTGCTCTCAGCGGTAACGACCTCAGTGTTGGATAGTTTCCGTCCACAGGTCCGGTAAATTAATAACCCCCAAACAACTTGAAGCTAGTTGGCAGGTGTTGGGTTAATATCAAAGAGAACACGGAGATGGGAACCTGTAGCTCGCTGCTTTGTCTCTCTGAATGATATTCATGTGGAGAAATCCACTTAGATTGATGCTCAAAGGCAAACGTTATGGCGCAGCATTAAAACCATTTGCTTCTTGTTTTAGACTATAACACAAGACAATATACGTTCTCCCGCAGCATTAAAAACTTTTGTTTTTTGTTTTGGAATATAACATAAAACAACACACGTTCTCTCGCAGCATTAAAAACGTTTGCTTCTTTTTTGGGGGATATTACATAAGACAACATATGTTCTCCTGCATCATTAAAAACGTTTGCTTCTTGTTTTGGGATATTACATAAGACAACATATGTTCTCCCGCAGCATTAAAAACGTTTTCTTCTGGTTTTGGAATATAACATAAAACAACATTATATTTATAGGAGAGGGGAAAAGAAATCTTTTATTACGATTAATATTGAATAAACTTATCGGGGAGAAGTGTTCGGAAAGTTACTGGTTAAGGAAATACTTAATCCCGGAAAGAATTGTAGAATACAAGATGCAAATGGATTGAGGATATATGAGTATTACCCCTCTCTCTCTCTCTCTCTCTCTCTCTCTCTCTCTCTCTCTCTCTCTCTCTCTCTCTCTCTCTCTCCACTTTATTTGCACAAATCCTATGATTCGTATATATATATATATATATATATATATATATATATATATATATATACGGTATATATATATATATATATATATATATATATATATATATATATATATATATATATAAATATATATATGTATATGTATATGAATATATATATATATATATATATATATATATATATATATATATATATATATATATATATATAGAGAGAGAGAGAGAGAGAGAGAGAGAGAGAGAGAGAGAGAGAGAGAGGGGGGGGGGTAAGTTTGACCTAACGTTCTGGAAGAGACGTTGGAATCGAAGGACTTCAATATCCGGGAGGAACGGGTATACCTCGATACCAGCATGGCCAAGACGGGCTTGATGGATGGTGGGTGGTGGATTGCGGGCGGTGGATTGCAGGCGGTGGATTGAGGGCGGTGGGCGGTGGGCGATGGATTGTGAGTGGTGGGCGTTTGGCGGTTGATTGTGGGCGGTGGATTGTGGGAGGTGGATTGTGGGCGGTGGGTTGTGGGCGGTGGGCGGTGGATTGTGGGTGCTGGGCGTTTGGCGGTGGACTGTGGGCGGTGGGCGGTGGTTGGTGGATTGTGGGTGGTGGGCGATGGATAGTGGATTGTGGGCGGTGGGCGGTGGACGGTGGGGTGGACCTAAATTTGCACTTCATGGACTTCCATGTAGTATGGGCCTTATGAAGAAGAAATTCAATAATAATTAATAAAATTAATAGAAAAGTAATTAATAAAGAAAATCACTGTACTTTTACCATCCTGTTCCCCTGCAAAATAGTCCATAAATGTTATTGTATCTGTATTAGTGATTGTACAAATAAAGCTCGTATTCTATAAATAATTACCATAAATATATATTATTATGAGGTATCAAAAGGCCTTGTTACTATTTGCACTGGTAATGTGGAAAATATCAATCATATTTATCCTCTCATTCTCAATTGTTCCATTTATGATGCAATCATCATCATCATCATCATCATCATCTCCTCCTACGCCTATTAATTCAAAGGGCCTCGGTTAGATTTCGTCAGTCAGCTCTATCTTGAGCTTTTAAATCAATACTTAGGTATTCATCATCTCCTATCTCACGCTTCATAGTCATCACCCATTTAGGCCTGTGTCTTCCAACTCTTCTAGTGCCTTCTGGATCCCTGTTAAAAGTTTGGTAATAAAATTACATTGATTAAATGTTATAAAATAATTAATATTTCTTCAGCTAACCATATGGTAATAAAATTACATTAATTGAATGTTATAGAATAATTAATATTTCTTCAGCTAACCATATGGTAATGAAATTACATAAATTGAATATTATAAAATAATATTTCTTCAGCTAACCATATGGTAATAAAATTACATTAATTGAATGTTATGAAATAATTAATTCTTTTTCAGCTAACCATTTGGTAATAAAATTACATTAATCGAATGTTATAAAATAATTAATATTTCTTCAGATAACCCTTTGGTATTAAATTACATTAATTGAATAGCCTTCGAGCTTACAATCAATGTCTGCCCTTGGGGGGAAATATGCTGATTCTGCAAATGAGATAAGAAGCCATCTTGGACTTTCATTACGAATGCGTGTTTCCCGGAATCAGCAATGGGTTGATTTATCGAACACGGGACATTAAATTTTTCTCCTGATTGCTTTAACTGCCCTTCTCTCTCTCTCTCTCTCTCTCTCTCTCT
>NC_090746.1:108443557-108448557 GCF_036898095.1 Palaemon carinicauda | reverse complement strand
ATTTAAAAAGTGTGTTTAGGGACTTCTTGTTTCTTTTAATTTTTTCCTGTTCTTCAGTGTTGAGGCGTTTTGAGCAGTTCATTGCATGCGTCTTATTAATTTTCTCTACATTATCTTGCCCTAAACACTTCCTAAATGTTTAAAAGTTTTTGTATTGCAATAATTTCTCTTAACTTTCTATTTAGTATATGTTAATCCAAAGATTTATCTTTAGTTAATGTATTTCAGGTTGAAAATTCTGCCCTAAACTTCCTCGTAGTACCAGAAAAGCTGTCTTGGTTTATTCAGTTGACAAGCATATTGTTTCACTATTTTTGAGGTAAGAAAGTTTCATTTTTGTATTCTTTAACAACCAATTTTTTTTTTTCACCTATCCTCTCCCATTCAGGGGCGGCGCCCCTGAATAAGGCGGAGGATTTCTCCTTGGTGTATGTCAGGCTAAGTCTAATATACACAAAGGGTGCTTGCATTTTTCCATTGTTTTAAGAATTCCTAAATTAAGTTTTCATAGTGACTAAAGTTCGATAATGTATCCTTAGTTTTTCTGCTTTGATGATTGACGGATGAATTACTTTACTAGATCTTCAACTTTATACTTTACCAAACATCTTAGTGATGCTACTATTATCCGAATAGTAACTCTACTCGTTGGGGAACTTCATAGAACTTTTGTAAAAAAAATAAACTTTACTTTAATATAACTCTGAATTTTCCATAACTTACTATTCTATTGCAGTAGTTGCCAAAAACTCAAGACTGTCTTTTCGCTTAGGTTTTTATTTGTTTAATCCTATAATTTTCAGAGTATGGGTGATTTAACTAGTTACCAATTCTTGGCTTTAATGTCTCAAATTTAAGTAAATTTTGAAGTGACTTCAAGTTTAAATTTGCGGTTTCTAATTGGAAACTTAAATTTACATTTACTGTTTGGCAATCTTTTAGATTGTTGAATTTAGTGGCTTTAAACTAAATATTAATCTACTTGAAGTGTTTAAGTTTAAACTTTATAGCTTTTAACTAATTTGTTACTATATATTTCTTGACAGTAATTTTGAAGCCTTTAAAGCAGTATATAGAATCTTATTTTCCAATAAATAATCCTAGATGCTCTTTAAAAATCAACTTGGTAAAGACACAGCTTTTACTATTTCAGAAGAGATTTTAAGATCTATTAACAAGGCGGTTTTTCTTGACAGGTAAACATTGAGATTCGGCTGCCATAATTTACCTGAATAGCTGGTAATTTTCTTGTATAGATCCGGCAGCAGTTTAGACACTACGAAACTACTACGAAATGCTTTATTTGCCTGGAATTGCTATAGCTCCATAAGCAGTTATTTAGCTGCTTTACTTTCTCCTTCGGTAAGTTCTATCTATACTACTACAGGAAACAGACTTGGTTGAAGCAGAAGTTTTGTAAATCTGAATAAATTTTGAATTTTGAATAAATTTTTAGTATGTCTTTGTTGTATAGTTCTGACTTGAGCCCTAATTTAGGATTCTCAAATACTGATAAATTGCAGCAATTCAAGTTTCAGGCCCTAATATCTTTGTAATTTCTGTTAAGAATACGCTTTTGTCAAAGTATGTAGTATTGTGTATTATATAAGGGTTGTGCTGTGTATTGTTATGCTGTGTAATAGCATGACCAACTGACTTGTATCTTCAGTCCTTTTTCTGTAAAAAGTTCCGGACTATATTACCCTGGTTACTGGTTTAAAAACTCTAAATTCAGGTTTAACCTTAGTACTGAGGCTAGGGTGAAATGAAGAGCTTTAAAGTAGGGCTCACTGGTTTGCTTCGACATTGGTGATCTTTGAATAAAAAGAATGCTGGAATAAAAGAATATGCTTTAAATTGAGTTGGTTTTATCTTAAAATTTTACTTAAAGAGGATATTTCAGCTCTTAGAGGGGTCGAGTGACTAGAATTATTAGTTTTGAAATTTTTCTGGCATGAGACCTAATCCTATTGAGGCTCTTAATTAAAACAAAATTAATGGCTCTTAAACTACTAAGTAGTTTAAGGATTAGCATTAGCGAAGTTTGTGGTCTTTAATTAAAATTAGTGAGAAATGCTGTCAACCCTGACAAGATATAATTTCCTTTTACTGAAATTTTATTCCCAAGCAAAGTCTTAAAATCTTGTCAATCTTAGCTGGCATTAGCTGACATGGTGATGAAACTTGAAGGCTGAAGTTTAAGCCTATAATAAAATATTTTGTCTGAATATAGATAAATAAAGATTGCGTTCGTATTATAGAACTATTTTCATATACCTGTGAAGGCTTGGGATAGCGAAGGTTGCTGTTCAGTACAGGTAGACTACAGTTGTTAAATTAAAAATAGAAGTGTCAACTTTAGTTGTTAGCAAATAATTAAAGCCTTTAGTGTACACGAGCGGGCAAAAGTGTTGCCATTGAGGTCTTGCTAATGGACTTTGTGTAATGGTCACGTAAAGTCAATGGAGTGGCATGCCCGGCAATGTTAGGTTGCTGGTGCAGTACGATAAATATGAATCTTAATGTAAGTAAAAAAAAAAAAAAAAAAAAAATTTTAATACATTGAGTGCTTCAAATATCCTGTACCATATCATGTAGAAAATTATACATTAATGAATATGGTAGAATATGCGCCGAATTTACTTTAAACCCAACATAGCTATGCAAACCAACATAGAAAACTTTAGTATACCAAATTGTAAACTTAATTTTAGAACAAAGATTTCAGTTCTGTCTGCTTTTGCTTACTGCCTGCCTTGGACCTTTATCTGGCAACACTAAATTCGGAGCAAGAGAATTGCTGGCAAGTAAGTTCCTGTCTTGCATTTGCCTCTTCCACTGTCTAACACCGCTTGTCACCACGAAGGGGTGTGTTGCTCAATGTCCGCGTTTAGTCTTTAGCTAAGGACACGAGGGTTTTAATTCTGTTACGGAAGAAAGCTGCCTCTAGGACAGAAGAGGGGCAACTGCTACTTGAACAGCTGCCCTTTAATGAGATCAAATGAAGCTCCAGAAACTGCCTTTGGTAATGGGCGGGGTTTAAAGATATGTAATTGAATGGACTACCATCACATATATGCTTTGACACTTCACTTCGTTAGCCCCAAAAGAGTTTGGGAAGTAACATCTTCGAAATCCATCCGCCACATATATCCACTAATGGTAATGTAGGCATCTCTAAATTTTATAAAGATATAGAATTTTCACTAACGTTGTTCATTTCATGAGTTTCACGTGTATACCTTAACACACTGTACACACGCAGTAAAATTTCCCTTGCTCCCAAGCAAATACAAACCATAGTCCTTTCAGGTAGATAATGTTTAAAGCTTTAAGCTGGACAGTGGAGTAAAATTTTCTCAGATTTGAAATAAACGATCCATTGCTACTGGTCGAAGATGCAAATTCGACTACACAGAAGACCAGTAATATTTGATTTAGTATTTGAAATTTTTATTTGGTATTTCATACGAAAAGTTTGGCCCTTTTGCAGGACCTTCTCTTATGTAAAAAAACGCACATACTTTTAATTGACATCCAGTGAGTAACAATATTAAATTCGAGTTTTCAAAATTAAAATATTACCACGAATGGAATCTTGGTAGCCTCAAAACAAATCCTTGTTGCAAAAAGATTTATGATTTTCCTACTACAAGACAATTGGCACCATCAGAAAACAGCTTGTCATTATAACCACGTAGAATACCAATGAAGACTAATTTGAAGAAAAAAAAAATGGTCAGTTTTATATTCCTGATAATTTTGTACTTGGTCATCTACTCTTTTTATGCATACAAAGCTTTTCAGCTTCTCGAATTAAAGTACAATTCGCACATTAACATGTGTATCCATGATCAGTATCTGTTACTCTTTAATTCCACATCCAAACCTGTACAGAATCTCGAATTCATCTTATATTTATTTTATTCTGTCTTGAATAGCTTTTACACTGCGAAATCTGAAGGGCTTTCTTTCGTTTCAGGATCACTTATAGGATCTCACAACATTGGATCTACTCAACATTGATGCAAGAGCTGAAGACAGAATTGTCGAAAATAAGGCAAATAGGAGACGGATGAAATTGAGCTACGACATTGTGTAGGAATCGGGTTAGAAATCTCAATTCTATTTCATCAATTATATAGATATAAACCGACTGTAATGGTTAGGGAATTTTAGGGGCGTTGGTCCTTGGGTTAACATGGTTTGGCCATCGGAGAAACAATTGTTTTGACTTGCGCAGATTTGACCTTTGTTCCAAGCACAATAATACAGACAATTGCTTGACTAAATCAAAAAACCTACAGGAAACCGTGCCACAGTGCCTAAATTGCTCACAGTCCCATCATGCATGGAACAAAATCTTCCTAGCTGGGCTCCGCATCCTCCAAGATAAAGACTTAACTTTCAGATCCTACTCCTGAACTAAAGCCCTGCATCTACTTCTGGTCGTGGCACTTTCTTTTCTCGGTAAACAGCCCCTTGTCATAGTCCTAATCCCACCCCCGCCTATCCAATCACCTCGCTTTTGCAACAACTGTCAACCATAACAATCCACTCATAGCAACACTATCATAGCCGGTAATTTCAATGCGCACCATCCCTTTTTGCACTCTGTGCCGTCATTTACTTACGAATAACAATGCAAGAAATACTTGTCCAGATTGTACCTAATGCTTAAAATATATAACCGAGCTCTATTAAGGAAAATTGACTAGGTCCTCTGCTCTGCCGAAAGCTGACCCAGTCTTGCTCTTTGGGCCGAGCAACTTGCAAGAATCTGGCCACACTGGCCAGTCTAACCACCCTTGGGCAATCTGTGTGTGTGTGTGATAGGAAGTGTTAAAAAACATAAAGGCCGAGAAACATGTTTCGCGACAAGAGAATAAAAGAGTTTTATTCTGTACCTGGTAAATTTCTCTGCTAAGCTAATAAACTCAAAACTGTCAGGAATGCTGACTGCTGGAGCGGAAAAGCCGTAGACTTAAAAAAAAAAAAAA
>NC_090746.1:108436057-108438557 GCF_036898095.1 Palaemon carinicauda | reverse complement strand
CCGTCTCTGATGTAGTTATATATATATATATATATATATATAATATATATATATATATATATATATATATATATATATATATATATATATATTTATATATATATATATATATATATATATATATATATATATATATATATATATGTAGATATATATACATATATATATGTATGTAAATTATATATAGATATTATATATATATATATATATATATTATATATATATATATATATATATATATATATATAAGTATATACATATATATATATATATATTTATATATATATATATATATATATATATATATATATATATATATATATATATATATATATATATTTATACATACATATATATATATATACATATATTTATATATGCAGAAGAACCACAGGAAAAATGAAAATACGAAATATACGATTAAGTCCTGACTAGTTTCATGATACTTCTTCAGAGGACTGATTTATTGAGAGAGGTCTCTTTAAATTTTATAGGGAATGTAAATGTACGAACATACATATAGAGGCTTACAGAACAATGACACTCCCATACCAGCTACCTGGGCTTTGATCAGGTGTTTACTGGGCGGAGATCAAACCTCATTAGACACCTGCCAAAAAGGGTCATTTCTGGTGACAGGTAAATTCTCGTTTTTGCCTTTCAATACAGTTTATTTATATGAATAACGGTAGCCTTATCTATATAAATACATAAGCAAAACTATATGTAAATATAAAACACATCTATATATAAATATATGAAAAGACATATACAAGTCTATGTATGTGTCTGTATATGTATACCAGTATGTGCACACGTATGTATATGTCTATGTTTATATTATGCATGTGTGTGTATGAATGCCTGTCTGTGTATACCTATGTATGTATTTTTATATATTTATATATAGATGTTTTATATATACATATTGTTTTTTATGTATTTATATAGATAAGGCTACCGTTATTCATATAAATAAACTGTATTGAAAGTCAAAAGCAAGAATTTACCTGTCACCAGAAATGACCCTTTTTGGCAGGTGTCTAATTAGGTTTGATTTCCGCCCAGTAAACACCTGGTCACAGCCCAGGTAGCTGGTATGGGAGTGTCATTGTTCTGTAAGCCTCTGTATGTATGTTCGTACGTTTACTTTCCCTATAAAATGTAAAGAAACCTCTCTCAATAAATCAGTCCTCTGAAGAAGTATCACGAAACTAGTCAGGACTTAATCATATATTTCGTATTTTCATTTTCCCTGTGGTTCTTCTACATCTGAGCATCACGTTTTCCTGTGATTTTTACGCGCATATATATATATATATATATATATATATATATATATATATATATATATATATATATATATGTATATATATATATATATATATATATATATATATATATATATATATATATATATAAATATATATATACACATATATAAATATACATATATGGTTAAAGGAAAATAGAAATCATCTTGGTACTGCAAACGAATAATGATTTTTTAGGCATGTACATTTTCAGAAAAAAAGTATCTTGAATTTCTTAGTATTATGGAGCCTTCTTGATACATTACAATAAGCACAAACAACTTCCCACTGAAAATGGAAATCACCATAAGAACAGGAACTGTGGAAGTAATTCCCATGAATTTAAAGGGAAACTGGAGAAAGGAAACGAATTAAGATCGGTTCTCGAGGACACTGAACGAAACGCGCTGGCAATAAAAGCAGAGAAACTGACCGAGTTTAATGGACTTAATCTCAATGTATTATGTTATGAGAGACCCAGAAATATTCTATCTGAAGATGAATAGATAGACTATGAGAAATTTACTTATGGTGAAATAAAAGATTTGTTCATCAAACATTTAATTGGGCTCCGCAAGCCACTAGGAGAGTTGGAAGGACCAGGCCTACATGGCTGGGGACTATGAAGCGTGAAGTAGGAGATGACGAATGGAGAAGTATTGATTCAAAAGCTCAAAGATAGAGACGACTGGTGAAATGTAACTGAGGCCATTTGCGTCAATAGGCGTAGGAGGAGATGATGATTATGATGAAAATAACAGATAGATGCAGTAGAGCATATAAAGCAAGAAAAAAAATTTGAAGGACTGTGAACGTTACCATAAAGACACATGTTTTTATATAGGAGGCATATCATGTGACCATTAATACTAAAAAGAGCAACGACGCTAAGAAAAAAATAACATAATAGAAAATATGATATTTACATTGAAAATCTAAGAGCTGTTATTGGAGTATAGTTCAGACATCTGATATCATACTTAGATCTGTAGGCTATCATGTTTATAAAAGAATAGTACCTTTCCCCTTTCCTTGCAATAAACATACTCTGAAACATTTAATAGCGGTTTGTAATGTAATTTATATGACGATTTAGAAGCGTTAAAAGCTATAAAGATAAACCATATGACAGTTTGATCTAAATATCATCAAAACTAAATAATATTAAAAGACTTGTCCAAACTCAA
>NC_090746.1:108431057-108433557 GCF_036898095.1 Palaemon carinicauda | reverse complement strand
GGCCGTCTTTGATATACGACTTTGATCTTTGAGGTAATTCATAAATCAAACTTAATCTTGAAACTGATTGCGGCTTATGGCTCCTATATCATCCATTCCCGTGAACACCGCTATTCCCCCATCATGAATTTCTGATTACGACGTTTTGTATTTTGGATGTTAATGAGAGATTTGTGTTTAATATTTCCAGGTTATTATGTTTTATTCAGGTTTTCTCTTTAAAATGCTATTTTACATCATTTTATTTTCTTGGTCTATAATTTTTTTTCGATGCCTACAGTTTCATTTTTATTATATTATTACCTAAACCAACGAGGTTGGGAGGAGGTTATGTTTTCGTCCCTGTTTGTCTGTTTGTCCGTTTACCATTTGTCAGTTTTGTTTATTTACGAACAACTTCCAGACCACAATTTTACTCATAGAGTAGTGAAACTCTCAGGGATTAATTGCTATGTTGAGACGTGGAGTGATTCTATTTTGAAAGTCTTATGTCAAAAGTCAAGGTCAATGTCGAGCAAAGGTTGTTTGTATGTGAACAACTTCCTGGCCACAATTTTACTCACAGAATAGTGAAACTTTCAGGGATTAATTGATATGTTGAGACTTAGAAGTGATTCAGTTTTGAAGGCCCCAGGACAGAGGCCAAGGTCAAGGTCGAGCAAAAGGTCGACCGAATTAACCTTATCTATAACCTCAAGTTTGCACATGATTGTCATACAATTCAAATACGCCTACGGTCTAAATTGACTCTGGGAAAAGCAAGCAGGTTTCGAGAAATAAGCTGCCATGGCGTAGGTCTGCACTCTCAAACAGCTTTTCTAGTTTTGTGATTTATTCACTGTTAATGTCTAAATTGATAACAAATGTGTTTTCTGAAGCATATTAAATATATCCGCAGTCATATCCATAGTAGACCTTTACCGGCATTTAAATCATGAATTCTCTATTACAGTTTATAATATATTTTATAAGATATTTTTCTATTTCAGGTAGTACTGTATAGCTTTTTTTGTGTGTCCAGTTGTATTTGTAATTTTGGTTATTTCATAATATTACGGTTGTGGTGGCCTATTGGAAGCGTCCCTGCTTCGCATTAGCCGGACCGAGGTTCGAATCCCACTCAAGCTCGATAGTTTCTTGTAGTGTCTGCAACCTCACTCTCCTTGTGAGCTAAGGATGAGGGAAGGGTTTATGGGAGTCTATAGGTCTACCTGCTGAGTCATCAGCGGCCATTGCCTGACCCTCCCTGGTACTAGTTTGGGTGGCGAGTGTGCTTGAACGCTGACTATATGCATATATGTTCAGTCTCTAGGGCATTGTCCAGCTAGCTCGGACGATGTCACTGTCCCTTGTCTCTGCCATTCATGAGCGGGCTTTAAAATCTCTAAACTTCATTGCAGTGTAAAGCTTTCTTTAGTATTCATCGTTTTGATTCCATCGGAAGATGCTAGAAAGTTTTTTTTTCTAATATGGATACCATATAGGTCTATCTTCTGAGTCATCATCAGCCATTGTCTGGCCATCCCTGGTCCTAGTTTGGGTGGGGAGTGGGCTTGGTCGCTGATCATATGTATATATGGTCAGTTTCTAAGGCATTATCCTACTAACTAGGCCAATGTCACTGTCCCTTGCCTCTGCCATTTAAACCTTTTAAGCGCTCTCCAGTCGTTATAATGTAAGTTTATTCTTTATATTGTTTGCCTAAACATCACGCCAATATATATAATATATACACACATATATATATATATATATATATATAAGATAGTTGGTATTTCTAGACATTATATTTTTTATACTGATATTTTCTCGCTCATATTACAGATTCTTATTTAGTAATTATTCTCTATTTCATATATATGAATATTACTGAAGTAATTAACGAAAAATAACATAGCAATTCATAGTTAATTACGGGTTATATTAACAAACTTCATATTTTTGATATTAGTTTGTGCGGATTTGTGTATACAACTATGTGTGTTTGTAATTGTGTGTATCTGTATATTTAAATTGAGAGTAGAGAGAGAGAGAGAGAGAGAGAGAGAGAGAGAGAGAGGAGAGAGAGAGAGAGACCCCTTTAATATCCTTTGATGAAAAGAGTGGGTGTATGTGTTTATTTGAGTGTAGCTGTATGAATTTGAATTGAGAGAGAGAGGAGGAGAGAGAGAGAGAGAGAGAGAGAGAGAGAGAGAGGAGAGAGAGACCCCTTTTAATATCCTTTGATGAAAAAGTGCGTGTATGTGTTATTTGAGTGTAGCTGTATATTTTAATTGAGAGAGAGAGAGAGAGAGAGAGAGGAGAGAGAGAGAGAGGAGAGAGAGAGAGAGAGAGAGAGAAAGAGACCATTTGATATTTTTGGACGATAAGAAATCCTTTTAAATCATTTCATGATGATGTAAATTCCAAAGTACTGGGAATTATGATACTTCGTTGCTCTCGAAGGAGACAGGGACATATTTTATTCCGTCAGGTAAATGGAAAAATCTTGCCCACTAAT
>NC_090746.1:108423557-108426057 GCF_036898095.1 Palaemon carinicauda | reverse complement strand
CGATCGTGTATTTGTTGTCGATCGTGTGAACGTGGTATTTGGTTGTCGAACGTGTGAACGTGGTATTTAGTTGTCGAACACTTTCGTCGAACGGTTTGAAGAAAGTCTGTCCTCGCCTCACTTTGTAGGCGGGTCTTCATTATACACAAACCTTATGCATTTGTGACTGACTCCACCTCTTCGAACCGTTTGACAAGCAGGCTCGACAACCGGGTTCGATGAAGTGTACGACCGTATAAAACCACGCTTTACACTCTCGTGCATTTCGGTCATGCCACGGAGAACTACCCATAAGAACGTCTGGTTTGTTGCCAGCGGAAATGAACTCGTTTCTCAGGGATGTAACACCGTGTGGGACAACAACTTTTCTTCTCTAGTGCTGGATATTGGCAATTTCGTGTGTGGCAATTCCAGTACTTCGTTCCAGGTTTTTTTATGGGAGATATTTGCCGTATGTTAAGAGTTTGTGAGAGGTGTCAGGTTAAGGGAAATAATTGCATGAGCAATAAAGAAGTTTCTTTTCCTCAATGGGCTATTTTGTCTGTTGGGGCCCCTAGGCTTATAGAATTCTGGTTTTCTAACTTGGGTTGTAGCTTAGCAATTGATAATAATAATAATAATAATAATAATAATAATAATAATAATAATAATAATAATAATAATAATTCCAAACTAAATCATTTGGTTTAAAAAGTTTTTTTCCCTTATGAATATCGTTGTAAAGAAGACCATTGAATGATTTTATCCTTCAATAAATTTTTCATTTGTATACCTGGTTATCATCCGTAGTGGAAATAGTTTTAATCAGATTTGATCATGCCAAAAATGGTCTTAGAAAATTGCCTTTAGCCGAATACTGTTGAAATCATTCTTGGTCTTGTTGTGGTGAAAAATTAAGGTGTCTATATTTTTTTCAATTGAATGTGTGTCAATAATACAACTTTAAACAGAACCGCTGCATATACCTCACCGAACAATGCACCTCCTTACCTCCTTCCATTACATATTCCTCCGAAGGCTTTTAAATTTTCTTTCCGATGTCGACTAAAAACAGAATTTTGTGCTGAAGCATAATGCGCAACGAACCAGGAAACAGGGACCATTAGAAAAGGTGAAAGGATCTGCACAATAATGTTGCAGTTCCTGTGCAAGGGAATAATAAAAGTGCCTCGCTGGACAGTTTGCAAATTTACGATACATTTTCTTAGTCTTAAAAATCTTAATACCAGACAGCCTTGTGACCACGTCTTTATTACCGTGGAAATAAACAAAGTAATTAAAAAGGGGAATTTATTGCGCTATTTGCACATTTGTTTTGGCGCAAGATTTAATATTTTAAGTTAAAACATTGCAATAGTCAGATTGTCACATTGGTAAATAATCAGTAATTTTAACTCACATTGCTGAATAATCAGTAATTTTAACTACATAAATTGCCATTTATCACCGTGGAAGGGAACAATGTAAATAAAAAAGGGAAATTTATTGCGCTATTTGCACATTTCTTTTGGCGCAAGATTTTAATGTTTTAAGTTAAAACATTGCATATTCAAATTGTCACATTTGTAAACAATAAGTAATTTGAACTAAATAATTTGCCATTTATCACCGTTGAAGGAAACAATGTAAATAAAAAGGGAATTCATTGCGCTATTTTCACATTTATTTTGGCGTAAGATTTTAATGCTTTAAGTTAAAACATTGCATGGTCAGATTGTCACATTTGTAAATAATCAGTAATTTTAACTGCATAATTTTCCCATTTATCTGCTTCCTTAACATAATTAATGAAAGGAACTCTGCTTCAATTTAATTTATATCTGTTGAATTTGCTTCAAATTTATCAATTTCAAAAATATATTGTACATCTAAATATTAAAAGGCTTTCTCAATAAGTATTTATCTGCTTCCTTGACATAATATAAGAAAGGAACTGCTTCAATGTAACTTATATCTGTTTGAAATTCCTTCATATTTATCTATTTAGAAAATACATTGTTCATCGAAAATCTAAAAGAATTTCTCAATAAGCCATGTTTTTGTGAAGTTGAAGAAGAAACAGACCGAACGTGTTGCTCAAAAAAGGCTTCCTTATTTAAGACGTATTCTGCATGACTCTGTTAACTGATTTATTGTGATAGTGTAGGTATAGATATAAGCATCTATTTCCATAAATTAGAATCTTCAAAGGCGTACTAATTACATGTTTTGATATAGCTTATACACTGTGCTTAGGTCACTAAAGTTCTCTCTCTCTCTCTCTCTCTCTCTCTCTCTCTCTCTCTCTCTTCTCTCTCTCTCTCTCTCTCTCTCTCTCTCTCTAATCATACTTTTCCTATCGCCATGGCTATTTTATTGACAGGCCAGAAAGATGAAGTTCTCTGAGGAGCCCTTTGTGGCCTACCTAAGGGAATATATTCCCTTTATAGTTATCAAGGGAATAAGCCATAAGCTTTCTACGCTACAGAGCTGTTTTCCAATAGTATTTTAAGGCTGAATG
>NC_090746.1:108403557-108411057 GCF_036898095.1 Palaemon carinicauda | reverse complement strand
TATATATATATATATATATATATGTATGTATGTATAAGTGTGTGTGTACGTATGTATGAAATGGTATCATAACATAAACTACAATGTATCAAAGCCCACGGTAGCATTTGCTTTCCAATTCATGTTCAACATCTGTTGTTTCCCTTATGCATTTTTAAGAACATTCATCAACAGACATTCTAATTTCTCTTATTAAGGTAAACATTGTTTAAATAATATATGCCATAGCTGGTGCATAGGGAAAAAGGTGCAGTATGAAATAGTTCCTCTTTGTTTACTTTCCTGAAAAACAATCTAGTTTGGAAAAACAGGATGAATATGTAGGGTCTCGTTTCCATGAGAGATGAGATGATTTAGGAACCAGTGAGTGCATCCTCTGGAGGTCAAAAAAGATTGTTGAAAAGTGCAAGACCTGAGGAAAGAAAGGAGACTATTGGAAAGTGCATGGCCCGACGAAAAAGAGATTATTGGGAAGTGCACGATCCGGGGAAAAAATATTATTGGTAAGTGTATGACCCAGGGAAAGAGAGAAGATTTATTGGAAAGTGCACGACCAGAGGAAAGAAAGGAGATTATTGGAAAGTGCATGACCCAAGGAAAGTGAGAAGATTTATTGGAAAGTTCACGACCAGAGGAAAGAAAGGTGATTATTGTAAAGTGCATGACCCAAGGAAAGTGAGGAGATTATTGGAAAGCGTACGACCCGAGGAAAGAAAGGAGATTATTGGAAAGTGCACGACCCGAGGAAAAAGAGATTATTGGAAAGTCCACGACCCAAGGAAAGAAAGGAGATTATTGGAAAGTGCATGACCCGAGGAATGAGAGGAGATTATTAGAAAGTGCACGACCGGAGGAAAGAGGTAAGATTATTGGAAATTGCATAATCCGAGGAAAGAGAGGAGGTTATTGGAAAGTGCATGACCCAACGAAAGAGAGGATATTAATGGAAAGTGCACGACCCGTGGAAAGAGAGAAGATTATTGGAAAGTGCGCTACCTGAGGAAAGAGTGGAAATTATTGGAAAGTGCACGACAAGTGGAAAGAGAGGAGATTATTGGAAAGTGCACGACCCTAGGAAAGAGATTATTGGAAAGTGCACAACCCGAGGAAAGAAAGGAGATTATTGGAAAGTGCACTACCCGAGGAAAGAGAGATTATTGGGAAGTGCACGACCAGAGGAAAGAGAGAAGATTATTGGAAAGTGCACGACCCAAGGAAAGAGAGGAGATTATTAGAATGTACACTACCTGAGGAAAGAGAGATTATTGGAAAGTGCACGACCATAGGAAAGAGAGGAGATTATTAGAAAGCACACAACCCGAGGAAAGAGAGAAGAGTATTGGAGAGTGCACGACCCAAGGAAAGAGAAACGAGGCTAGGTGTATGATGAAACCAGAACTTGGTTTTAGGAAAGGAATCGCAGACTGAAAGGATTTTTCAGATAAGAACTTCTAATCCTACTTTCCTAACAATAACTGGAAAAATATATATTTATCTTCCTGTGTTCTTGCTTGTGAAAGCTTGCTAAAATATGGAATCGGTATACATAAATAGATAAATAACCGTGATATACAACAAACATTTGACTATCTATAGAGCGAGCTGTGACGGACCAAGAGTAGGTAGTGACTCAAAAGGCGAGATGAAAGCAACTGAGTAACTTTATTATAGAACATCCAGTTTATATACACACCAAGTCCCGGCAAGAAGGTCACAAAATACAACATACTATTTCTTGTCCGACCGGCAATTGGTTCTGTTAACAATGAGAAATAGGCAGACAAGTTGATGCAAGTTGCTGTCAGTGCGAGGGGAGAGCGAAGATACAAAGGATAATATATACAAAAAAGAGTAATGTCGTTACTATGTACGATCGTGTGACACATGAGTGGTAAAGAGCCACGGTCCAGATATACCAGGTCAGCCAGACAGCGTACCGATTTTAAGCCTCTTCTGCGCACCTACGTCATCTGAAGGGGCTTAGTGTTGGAGAGACCCATTAAGAACGTTGATCTATCACACAGTCAATGTAAATAAAACATTTTACCTTTGGAAAATATTTTATTAAGTTACAACTTTCATTTTTTTTCTTAGGGCCTCCCTGCATGGTTGTCCTTGAGGTTTTATATACTTTATCAAATTATTAAGATATCGCATTAAAAAATATACCAATATCTTAACAAAAAAAAAAAAAAAGCAATATTATCATCAGGAACTTCAATACCAGACTGTTTTAATTCTAAATAAAGCTTTTTAAAACAATTTATTCCCTCCATGAGAGCTTCTCCGTGTACAGCATTAAAAATCTCCCGCATTATTAACAACTGTGAAAAAAACTGACTAGAAGGTGCATGTAATTCCCCCCGATTAACACATACTATCCAAGTATTATTCCTTAGCACTTCTTCAGTCTTATTTCCTAACTCAGGATATTTTACACAATTTTTTTTACAATATATCCACCAATGTACTGAAGAGAGAGCTTCTTCCTCAATTACTCCCCCAATATCTTTCTTTATTTCTTTATTTGCTCTCAAAAGGTCTTCTTCCTCGTCTAAAGCATCTTTCTCTAAATCAAAATCTAAATTTCTGAATATCTGCGTTGTTAGGCATATTTCTAACGCTAAGTCCCTTTCTTTCGTGATAGACTCATCGTCTTTGGCTGATTCATGAGATTTTTTAACAGTAGTGATATTACCCTTTTCACTTAATACTTTAATTTACTTTCCTAGTAAAAAAAATTTTTTAGCCTAAATTTAAAGTTCACAGCATGAGGATGATCATAGTGCCCATCCATTTGCCGTATACACCCAAAGAAATGTTTAAGGCAATCTTTATTTAGTCTTTGTGTAAGTACCTAGTAACCTAGACTTCATGTCATCTTTGTAATCGCCTGGTTTAAAATAAATCGAGCAAACAGTAGCATCCACAACGTTAATTCTGTCTGCACGGCAACAGGCATGTATCCACTGGTCTATGTATGGTTTTTCTTTTGGAAAACGATGGTATTTTATGTTTGAGCTTTTAGTTTTATCAAGTCTATTATAACAGCGAAATACTGTGCAGTTACTTGGCATTATTAGTGACGGAATGAATGAATGAATAAAATGATAATGGACACAGCGTCTCCTATTATTTACGTTACCTCTATAGGTAGCTAACTGAGGCAACGGTCCTTTGTTTTGTTTACCCACGTGTGTGAGACGGGGAAGCTTGACGTCACAGTATGAGTGATCCACAGCTTAAGCTGCGCATTGGCTGACCTGGTATATATAGACCTTGTAAAGAGCTTAAATCTTTGCATCATATTAATGAAGGGATTTTACATACTTTTGGAGGCAAATCTTTTCATTTTATTTTTTTTCATAATCATGCATTGTATCGAGGTCATAGCAGATTGTGTTGACTGGCAAACAAAAATCTCTCTTCTTGCGGTGTTCGTGTTTGTGGAAGCTTACTAAAATAGAAAATCGTTATGCATAAATAAACAAACTTACGTGAAATATAATAAAAATTTGAGTGTCTAAACAGTGAGAGAGTAAATCTTCACGTCAGATTGATGAAGGGATTTGCTTTTTTTGGAGGCGAATCTTTTTATTTAACTTTATATAAGCATACAGTACATTCTATTGCCTCGCTTTGATAGCAGATTGTATTGAGGAGTTTGTTTCCTGGTTACATTTTTTTCTTCATTTATGCTCCAATTCTTGTATTTGCAAGTATCTATAAACGATATAAACATGACGTTTTTACGTCATAGCTACAGTTTGCGTATTCACACTACAAACGTCCATTTTTATATATATATAAATGATGATGGAATTCCTCAAAGCTCCGAGGATCGATTACTACCGACCGTCTAAAAAGATGAAGTTGATCACCAGGAATGAGGACTTCAACAGGGGATTCACTGACAGTGTTTGATCAAAGGTTTCCCATTACAAATGCAATCCGTTCTGCATGCCAATCATAAGCGCAACAGGGGATCTATTTATGCAAATTCAAGAGAGAGAGAGAGAGAGAGAGAGAGAGAGAGAGAGAGAGAGAGAGAGAGAGAGAGAGAGAGAGAGATAGTCATAACTTTTTAACAGTAAAGGGAAGTATAAGAATCTCTTGCAGTCTTACAGAGAGAGAGAGAGAGAGCCTTACCTTACCTTATTGCCTTATTTTTTGTTTGGGTTCCCCCAGGTCCCTCAGTGTGAGGCACCTCGTATATCCACCAGAGAGTTGCTAATGCATCTTCCGGTGTATTTTGCATCTTCCAGTCTTTGATGGTCTGGGATGCATCTTAGGTATTTATCGAGCTTATTCTTAAACACATCTACGCTCACTCCTAATATGTTTCTTAGATGAGCTGGCAGCACATTAAATAGTCGCTGCATTATCGATGCTGGTGCGTAGTGGATTAATGTCTTGTGCGCCTTTTTTAGTTTACCTGGTATATTTTTTGGCACTATTAATCTACCTCGGCTTGCTCTTTCTGATATTTTTAGCTCCATGATGTTTTCAGTAATTCCTTCTATTTGCTTCCATGCCTGTATTATCATGTAGCGTTCTCTTCTCCTTTCTAGACTGTATAGTTTTAAAAATTTCAGTCTTTCCCAGTAGTCAAGGTCCTTAACTTCTTCTATTCTAGCAGTATAGGACCTTTGTACACTCTCTATTTGCGCAATATCCTTTTAGTAGTGTGGGTACCATATCACATTGCAGTACTCGAGTGTACTACGTACATAAGTTTTGTAAAGCATAATCATGTGTTCAGCTTTCCTTGTTTCAAAGTGTCTGAATAACATTCCCATTTTTGCTTTACATTTAGCCAACAGTGTTGCTATTTGGTCGTTGCATAACATATTCCTATTTAACATTAAACCAAGGTCTTTAATTGCTTCCTTGTTTGTGATTGTCTCATTATTAGGTCCCTTGTATGCATATACCATTCCTTCTCTGTTTCCATAATTTATTGATTCGAATTTATCGGAGTTAAATACCATCCTATTTATCTCCGCCCATTCATATATTTTGTTTAGATCTCTTTGTAGTGAGTTCCTATCTTCATCACAAGTAATTTCTCTACTTATTCTTGTGTCATCGGCGAAACTTCTCACTACGGAGTTTTCAACATCACAGTCTATGTCTGAGATCATAATAACAAACAGCAGTGCAGCTAATACCGTACCTTGTGGCACACCAGATATTACCTGGGCTTCATCTGATTTCTCGTCATTTGCAACCACTATCTGTTTTTTGTTTTGCAGGAATTCTTTTACCCATTTTCCTATCTTTCCCACAATATTATGCTTTCTCATTTTTTTCTCTAATATATTATGGTCTACCTTGTCAAACGCTTTTGCAAAATCTAGATAGATCACATCTGTGTCTTTTTCATTTATCATATTTTTGTATATGTTTTCATAGTGTGCTATCAGTTGGGTCTGTGTACTTTTTCCAGGCACGAAACCGTGTTGACCCATATTAAACAAATTATTTTTAACCAAATGGTTCATTATTTTCTTTTTTAACCTTACAGAGAGAGAGAGAGAGAGAGAGAGAGAGAGAGAGAGAGAGAGAGAGAGAGAGAGAGAGAGAGAGAGAGAGAGAGAGAGAGTAAGTAATTGTAATTCTTTAACAGTAAAGGTACGTATTGGAATCTCTCGCAATCTTACAGCAGAGAGAGAGAGAGAGAGAGAGAGAGAGAGAGAGAGAGAGAGAGAGAGAGAGAGAGAAAGAGAGAGAGGTCGTAAATTTTTTAACTAATAGTAAAGGGACGTATAGGAATCTCTCGCAGTCTCAGATCTCTCAACTTTTGTTTTGACTTCTGATGTCTTTTGTGTCCTTCGTTTCCAATATGGAAAACCTTTTGCTCATAAACTCTGAAAACGCTCTGAGTAAAGAAGACAACAAACGGGTCATTTTCTACTTGCGACAAATATCACTAGATCATTTCCATTCGTCTGTTCCTATTACCCATCTGGAATTTTCCATCTGGAACTCCTGCTACTTGAGAAATGGAGTATGATCCAGTCAGGAAAAGATGCGTAACTTTCACAGTTCTGTTAACTTTGTGCTTTAAAGCATTCGCGCGCGAGTGTTTATGTGGAGTCATATTTGATAGCGAGGTAGGAGAGAATATTAATGTTGGGAATTACATCTCTCACTTTGTTTGTTTCAATAGAGGAATTAACCTTTAAAATGGAACAAGGTTTTACGAAGGATATATATATATATATATATATATATATATATATATATATATATATATATATATATATATATATATATATATATACATTTATATATATCTATATCTATATACATATACATATAAATATACATATACATATATATATATATACATACATATATATATATATATATATATATATATATATATATATATATATATATATATATATATATATATATATATACATATGCGTTTTCATTTCATGGCTGTTTTTCGTATTGCCTAATTATTGATAATATAAAAAAAATTGCTCTGTATAAATCGTTTTATACTTAGTGGCCCACTTGGATGAAATTCGCCATTCGCTCTACATTATGTTGTGGCTCAAATCAATCACTGTGAATTAAATTAATCAAACCAAATTCAAATTGTAAACACCAGCTTTCAAGGAATCAAGGTACCTAAAGAAGGTTAAGATGAATATATTTCTACACAAGGCTTCTAATAGTTTTTCTCCCAAAATTCTTCATGTTAAGGTTTAGAGGTGGGTCACAGGGAGGAAAAGTTTGGCCCTCCCGGGCAAGTAGGCACTGAGATTTGGGTTAGGTTAGGTAATGGTACCTTACGTTAGTACAAATCCCGTTTTCCTATAACTCTTCATAGAAAATGGGAAGTATGATGGTGGGTTACATTGTTAAGTTAAAGTATCGAGACCCATTTTTTGTAACAAGGAGCGTTTCTGGAAAAGCTTTACAACATAACACTTTACATTCCTATGATCTTGACATTATTTACAAGTGGGAATGAGGTAAATGGGTATATTAACTTGTGCCATTTTGACTGGTGGACGAAGGTTAAGTGCCATTGCAATTGGACCTATTATTATTATTATTATTATTATTATTATTATTATTATTATTATTATTATTATTATTATTATTATTATTATTATTACTTGATAAGCTACAACCCTAGTTGGAAAAGAAGGATGCTATAAGCCCCGGGGCTCCAACAGGGATTTCAAAAACTCATATACTTCGATACGCTTTGTTGTCAATTGCCGAAAGTCATATTTCTTATTTTACTTCCCATCGTCTCTGCTCCATCACTCATGCGGCAGATTGTAAGCAATTTCCGACGACGAGGAGAAGAGCAAAAAGTAAATCATCCAATAAATTCCGTCGCTGACAGAGCCATATTCATTAAGATCAAAGTGGCTTGTAAATTTATCCGGTCGGCATTTACTTCTTCAAACAGCAAGGGAAACGGAAAACATCAGGGGACGATAAAAAGTTTTAACGAAGTAAGAGACGAGT
>NC_090746.1:108391057-108398557 GCF_036898095.1 Palaemon carinicauda | reverse complement strand
ATAAGCAGAAGTCTGTTGAGATCTCCTGCGGATTCTTTGCCTTTACAAAGGCCACCCACTTTCTCCAAGATGACTCATATTGCCTTCTAGTCAATTTGCACTTGTATTCCTCTAGGAAGTCTATGCTAGCTCTCGAAATCCCGAAACGCTTTCTCACCGCTAGGGCGAGAAAATCATGAGCTGCAGGGTCTGGGTTTTCTGTAATGAAGCGCAGACAGTCGACTTCTGGACTCGCTGGGTCAGAACTGGATGTGGTAGCGGCACGAACTTCATCTGTAGTTCCAACGCCAAGGGGAACCACATACTGTTCGCCCACTTGTGGGCCACTATTGCCGCTACCCCCTTGAAGGATCTCAGTTTGTTGAGGACCCTCAACAGAAGGTTGTGAGGAGGGAACAGATAAATCCTGGACCACCTGTTCCAGTCGAGGGACATTGCGTCCACTGCTTCCGCTAAGGGGTCCTCGTACGGGGACACGTACAGGGGCAACTTCTTGTTGTCTTTCGTCGCAAAGAGGTCTATTTGCAGTTCTGGGACTTGATTCAGAATGAAGGAAAATGATCCTGCGTCTAAGGACCATTCCGACTCTATCGGTGTGAACCTGGATAGAGCGTCCGCTGTCACATTGCGGACTCCTTGAAGGTGAACTGCCGACAGGTACCACTTCTTCTTTTCTGCCAATCGGAAAATGGCTAACATCACTTGGTTGAGAGGTGGTGACCTCGACCCTTGTCGATTCAAGCATCTCACAACCACCTCGCTGTCTGTCACCAATCTTATGTGGATCGAGTGACGCGGGGAGACTTTCTTTAAGGTAAGGAGCACTGCCATAGCTTCTAGAAAGTTTATATGAAAGGTCCTGAATAGCTTGGACCAAGTCCCCTGGACTTTTTTCCGATGAGAGTGACCTCCCCATCCCTCCTTTGAGGCGTCTGAGTGAATCGTCATCGACGGGGGAGGTGGCTGAAGAAGAACCGACTTCTTTAGATGTCTGGCTTGGGACCAAGGTCTGAGAAGAGTACGTAGCCGAGGCGGCACTGGTCTTCTCAGGTCTCTTCGCGCGTTTGATGCATACCTTCTCCAAACTCCGGTTGCATCCTTTAGCTGTGCTCTTAGCACTGGGTCTGTCACTGAAGCAAACTGGAGAGAGCCTAGTACCCTCTCCTGTTCGCGTCTTGATATCCTTTTGGAATCTAGAAGTCTCTTGACAGAGCCCGCTATCTCCTTCCTTTTCTTCATTGGGATGGAGAAACTGTGTGACAAAAGGTCCCAGTGGATTCCCAGCCACTGGAACTTTTGGGATGGAGAAAGTCGAGACTTTTTCTTGTTGATCTTGAAGCCTAGGTACTCTAGGAACTGGATCACCTGACTGGAAGCTTGTAAGCATTCGGTCTCGGATGCTGCCCACACCAGCCAGTCGTCCAGGTAGGCTACTACCTGAATTCCCTTTAGGCGTAATTGTTTGAGAGCTGCGCTCGCAAGCTTCGTGAAAATCCTTGGGGCTATGTTTAGCCCGAATGGCATGGCTCTGAAGGCGTACAGTTTCCGTTGTAGCCTGAACCCTAGGTAGGGGGAGAGTCGACGGCTGATTGGGATGTGCCAATAGGCGTCTGACAAGTCTATAGAGACTGAGTATGCCCTCTTGGGCAGTAAGGTCCTTATGTGTTGCAGTGTTAGCATCTTGAATTTGCAATTCACTATGAACTTGTTGAGTGGTGACAAGTCCAGAATGACTCTGAGCTTTTCCGAGTCTTTCTTGGGAACACAAAACAGCCTCCCTTGGAATTTGATGGACTTCACCTTTCGGATCACATTTTTCTCCAACAGTTCTTGAACGTACTCCTCCAAAATGGGGGTGGAGTGTTGGAAAAACCGAAGGCATGGGGGTGGAGTGCTGTACCAGCTCCAACCCAGTCCATTCTTGAGTAGGCTTTGGGCCCAGGGATCGAAGGTCCAGCGATCCCAAAATTTCATTAGTCTCCCTCCTACCGGTATCGTTTCACTTGGACTGCCGTCCTGAGGTCTTGCCTCCCTGACCACGACCACCTCTGAATCCCCTTCCCCTTGAGGGGCGCCTAGACGAGCCTCTGGCTGCTCCTCTAGGCTTTGCACGAAAGGAAGAAGACTGTCCTTCGAACGTTGGGGTGAATGTGGTTGACTGACCTGGCACAGCCTGGGGTACCCACTGAAAAGTAGTCGGGGTTTGTGCCACCATCTGGGGCACTGGAGGCAAAGGCAATTGCAGTTGCTGTTGCTGTCTATAAGGCTTGGCTGGCCGAGACGGTAGCCTAGTCCTCATATTCTTCCTCTTTGGTTGAGGACCCTCATCCGGGGAAGATTTTCTTTTGATAGCCAGGCCCCACTTCTGGAGAAGGTTTCTATTCTCCACGGCGGCCTTATCAACAACCTCTTTGACCACATCGGTAGGGAAAAGGTCTTTTCCCCAAATGTTGGAGGATATTAACTTCCTTGGCTCGTGTCTCACCGAAGCCCCGGTGAACACGAACTCCCTGCAAGCTCTCCTTGCCTTGACGAAGCCATAAAGGTCCTTCGTCACTGTGGCTAGGTGAGACTTAGCCACAACCATGAACATTTCATGGACCTTAGGGTCACTTGCCATCGTCTCAAGAGTAGTCTGATGAGACATTGAGGCAGCCAGTCTTTCTTTTGTCTCGAACTCTCTTCGTAAAAGAAATTCGGACAACTTGGGGAGGTCCTCGCCGAATTGCCGTCCGGCAATATCAGCCTCCAACTTTCCCACTGAGAATGTCAGATGGACATCCTTCCAGTCCTTGTGGTCCATAGGCAGAGCCAGCGACAAGGGTTTACACTCCTCCAGGGAGGGGCAAGGCTTGCCGGCCTCGATTGCCTTTAGGACAGCCGCAAACCCTTTTTGTAAAAAGGGGAAGGCTCTATCAGAAGAGGACACAAAAGAAGGGAGCTTCTTGCTCAATGCTGCTACCTTCGAATTCGAGAAGCCCCTCTCTTTCATCGAGGATGAAAGTAGGGCTTGAGCCTTAGCATGGTCCATAATAATGACCTCTTTCGGCTCTGTCTCCTCCCTTGAAGCTGGTTCTTTTCTCAGCCGGACATAGCAGTCCGGATATGATGCCTTGCTGGGCCAGAATTCTACCTCCTCTAGGAGAACTGAACCCAGCTTATCCGAAATGACGATCTTACCAGTCGTCATTGGCATGTGCTCAGCATACCTCCATGGGTTAGCATCTGAGCATATGGGAAGGTCTTTCACATTGAGCCTTTTCCGGGGCCCATGTGATTCTGCTAGGGACTGCATACGCAGTTCCATTGCAGCCGCCTTCTCCTGATTCTCCTTCTGCATTTGTTGGATCATTCCAACAATCGAAGAGAGGGCCTGTCCCAGTTCTACTGGGAGACCAGCGGATGTTGAGGGGATGGGCTCCGGCATCTGAACCGGAGTAGCCGACACCTCGTCGACCCCATTCTCTGCGACATCCGGGGTTTGAACTTGATCCTGACCTTCTGCCAGGAGGTCTTCTTCCAAACCTTCGTCCACATCAGACATCCTGTCACACAACTGGATGTCTTGCATCGCATCTGCGACTTCCTCGTCCACCTGGACTAGGTCTTGGGGGATCTCCTCTTGAGGCTGGGGAATCACTGCTTCAGCTGATGCCTGGGGAAAAAGATACGCCCTCATCTTCTCACTAGGAAGATAAGGGCCAGAGGTGTTCTTCTTGAAGCCCCTTACCCAAGTACGGAGCTTTTCCCTAGCTATATCCCTTGATTCCGCCGTTCTAGGGGAATCAAAAGCCTCAGTAATCAGGTTAGTGCATACAGTACATACCTGAGGGTCCCAATACTGGAGATCATCCTTGGAGACAGCGCATGCTGCGTGTCTCCTACAACACTCATGTCCGCAGAGGTTCCTGCTACGGACATTGCAGAAAACATTTCCGCACTTCGGAGGGTCCTCCTGTAAAGAGAAAAAATTTCCATGAGTATCAAGTGAACTATGTATCACTAGATATGCATAATATAGCATAACAATTCATAAAGGAAAGACACACACTTGTGTTTTTCTCACAACCCATTGTTGCAGCTTTCCAGATAATAAAATCAAAATTGGTTTATCTCTACTAGAGTAACCAATGCAAGGTTTCCAGAGGAAACAGGTGGAGCTCACACCTAGGCAATGATTTTAAAATCCTGGATAATAGACGGGGAAGACTCTGCTTCCTGTCTGAGGGCAACAACAAAGGGCTGTGCAAGAAAACACAATAGTGTTAGAAGATACAGTGCTGTACCTAAACTTTTACTATAGTTTTCTTCTTACTGTATATGCTATACAGAAGAATACTAGTACAGTATAGGAGGATGTGTGCCGGCCTGCCTTTGCCAGCCGGCACACACCACAATTAGCTTTAAAGTATACTACTTAACAGCTATAGGGCGGCAGCCTTCTGGTTCAAATGCCTGTGCCGGCGGCAGTAGCTGCCGGCCAGCAACAGCCAGTGTTGGCCGGCAATGACTGCCGGCCAGTAACTACACAAGGTAGTACCTAGCTGCCGGCCACACTCTTGGTGACCGGCAGACAAGGACTGACATAAGCCGGCCGGCAAAGGTACAAGACCGATGCCAGCCGGCAGCAAAAGAACCAGAAGACTACACCTGCCCGGCTGTCTGCCTCATAGGCCGGCAGCCGGGACAGGTACAGCACTAGAAGAAAATAGAATGGATGCCGGGATAAGAGTGTACACGACCCCCCAAGCCCGGCAACCGAAAGAGTGCATATAAGGAAGGGGAGAAACTTAATTCAGGCTTCCTTGACCAATGCCGTCCGGCTCTGTCGGCAGGCATGGATGAGGGACCAAGAGAGGTCCGGGCAGCACTCGAAAACATAAGACCCTTGCCGGCCAGCATCTCAGCCGGCCGGCAATGGCCTTAGTCAATTCCATATCCCAACCTATACTAGGTCCAGAAGTAGAATGACGTACAGTACAGTAATACCCCTGCCAGCCAGCTCTGCCGGCCGGCAAGGTACAGTACAGTAATGGCAAGGCCATTACGGAGATAGAGGGGGAAGGGACAAAAGGGTCCTGCCAACCTTGCTTTAGTGACAGATTACCCGCAGCCAAGAACTCTGTCTTAGCCTAAGGGAGATCTAAGGGAAAGGGCCAGCAATACTTGCCAGCTTCCAAAGCACCAAAGCAAGGAAGGCGTTGCTATTCCCAAGGGAAGATTTTATCCTCCCCAAGAACAGCAACAGGACTTAGTCTGGTCGATCACAAAAGGAGGAATCATACTACAGAAACCTTCGATAGTGACCTAAGGGAGCTAAGCTCCCTTTATAAGTGTTGGGTCAGCGAGGGGAACTCTGCCCCAAGCCAGACAACACGGACTCAGACTAAAAAACTCTGTTGTTCTGTCCCTCTTTGAACCAGACTTTGCTGGAACAGGAAGGTACAGTAACACCCTAGTATAGTTTTATCGAAAATAAATTCGGAAAAAACCACTTAGGGATAAGCCCAAGGCTTAAACAGAGGGAAAGGGATTGCATACCTTCTCCGAAGAAAAGAAAGCAACCGGGGAGAATAATAAAGTATACTAAGGCTCCATAAGCAATTAACCTAGGCACCAAGAGAATCGATTACCTAATTCACCGAAACTCTCACGTATACAATCTTGGAAATATTCCACACAGTCTAAAATGTATAAAATATAGCCTAAAGCTTTAATAAACTTTTAATTACACTCGGAAAAACCAAAATCATGCATTAAGTACTAGGACCAAACGACTAGGCTACATGGCCTAGCGTAGGCCAGAATGGCGAATACTTCGCCAAATAATACTAAGCACGAAAGGAAATCCTATGTAAAGCTAAATAGCTAAAATTTATTAAGCAAAACAACCAGGAATGTCACTCTGACTAACTAATTTATACCTAGCGAGTGACAGTGTCCAGGACACCTCTGGTAGGCTACGGCTCTTGTATCAAAGATTAATCCTATTAATCACTCAAAATTTTACCAAGAGCCTACATTTATACATAACAGACACTATACTCAACTTATCCGAGGCCAACGAAGACGGAGAAGCCATGAAAAGCTGAATAAATCCAAGATTTGCGAGAAAAACAGGAAAAAACACCGAGTTGTTAAGCTACGCAAAAAGGAATACAGATGGCGCCAGGATTGGCGCCAGGCACGCATACGAATCGGGGGATTGGGAGGCCTTGGGAGCGGCTCCCCCCTTTTTCTTCCCGAATTCGTATCTCGTCAATCTCCCTCCTACGAGACGAATCTCTATTTAGGTAGTAGATTGCCATGTGACGTGTCTAGAATACGTCCTCTGATATGTCGCGATATCCCTTTCACGAGGGATACTCGCTCCAGGAGTTAGAATTCTGGTACCTTAAGGTAAATTCTCTGGGAATATCGCCGTAGTTGTAATATACCCTAGGAAGCTACCCTATAGGAACTTCCATCAGGACGACATGGCTTGAGCCCAAAAATACTGTATATACAAATATATATATATACTGTATATATAAATATATATGTATATATATATATATATATATATATATATATATATATATATATATATATATATATATATCTATATAAATTTACACTTTATATATGTGTGTATGCATATGTATATATATATATATATATATATATATATATATATATATATATATATATATATATATATATATATATACATATATATATATATATATATATATATATATATATATATATATATATATATATATATATGAATATGTACTGTATATATATATATATATATATATATATATATATATATATATATATATATATATATATATGTGTGTGTGTGTGTGTGTGTGTGTATATATATCATATTATTATATGAATCATATAAAGCAAAAATGTAATGACGTAAGGCAAGTAAAATCATGAAAATATGTATTTAACTTTTCGCACAAAATTTTATTTTTCCTCATTTTTCCCTGGCTCAAAATATGTTCTTCGAACGAATTAATTAACCACAACGCTTGTGGTATAATGAACAACGCAGCAACTGTATCTGGGATACGACGCACATGAATGAGTTCAATGAAAACACTGTAATACCACAAACACATTTGACAGACCTTATCTCTTGAATGGGGGCACTCGGGCACACCAAAGCAGTATCGTGTTTCTAATGCTTTTTTTTTTTTTTCATTTTAATTCAAATTCTGGTACAAATGAATGCGTGGAGAGTTCTATGACTTTCAGGAAAAAAGCAGTTACATAATTTCTTAAAGGTGTATTCAACGCATGTTTTCAAGATTGGCATGATTCTGTAACGTTGGAGAAAATATTTTGATTCAGGAGAACATGAAATTTTGTGAGAAATTCTAATAACATTTTTTTCATGATTTACTTGACTTGCATCACTTCATTTTTGCTTTATATGCATCAGTGATATATATATATATATATATATATATATATATATATATATATATATATATATATATA
>NC_090746.1:108376057-108388557 GCF_036898095.1 Palaemon carinicauda | reverse complement strand
CATTTACTTTTATACAGTATACAGTATATGGGGAATCATAATTTTTCCCCGGCACTTACACTTATTCTCAGAAACAATTGCTGATAGATACCACAGATACGCAAAATAATACGTAGTGCCTATTATCTACATAGGCTATGTACAGTACTTTCATTGAGTCAATTTTCTCTTCTTATTTACTTATAAGTAAATTTCATTCCATTAAAAAATATGGAAAGGATTGAATCGACTATCAAGCAAAAACTTTTCATTGATATTTTAATTAAAAGAATTATATTTTTCGAGTCAACTTTTGTCGTTAATAGTATTCAAGTCTTTAAAATGTTCCGTTAAGAAAAACTATAATATCAATAGGAAATTCTCCGTAAAACCATTCTGTTCTCAGCTGTATTACAGTAAAATACAGGCGACCGTAATTTCATCATACTTTGTTCTTAGATTTTACGGTTTGGTGACCGTAATATAATTCCTTCACGTCAATTATATTCGTTTTTAAAACGTTAAAAATTCTGGAATAAATGGTGCCAGACATTTACCATTTATTTAATGCAAATTTTTAAGTGTATATTTCAGGCTCCATTATCTAAGATAAAAAAGAATGAATTCATATCTGAAATATAACAAGATACAGTGTTAAAAAAAGTCGTAATTTTAATCGCAAATGTTCCGTAAAAATATACTGTTCTCAGCCATATTTCAGTAAAATACGGGCGTCCGTAATTTCCCCATACTTTGTTATTATCTTTTACAGGTTGGTAACCGTAATATCGCTCTTTTACGTCAATATCTCTGTTTTTAACACTGTAAAAACCCTGGAATGATTGTTGCCAGACAATTACCGTTTATTTAATGCAAATTTTTGAGTGTATATTTCAGGCTTCAATATCTAAGATAAAAAAGAATAAATTCACATCTGAAATATAACTAGACAAACCAAACGCACAACAAAGCCTGCGTGTGTAGCAGAGAGATTTCCTGGAACGTTCAACTGGAATCAATTATCACTTAAGGTGTAGCGGCCATTAGAGTCAACGCCTGAAAGGATGGCAGTTGGGGACTGGAGGACCACAGACAATCCTATTCACTGGGGTCAAATTTAGTCCATAAAGTGGCTTCGGGAAGATGGTAGAAATGTTGTAGTTAATGTTTTAACTTTTCTAAATTATTTTTTTTCTATAGTGTTAAAAATTTGCGTTAAAAATTTGCGTTGAAAAAAACCGTAAATGCCTGGCAACACTTATTCCAGGATTTTGACGTAAAGGAGTGATATTACGGTCACCAACCGTAGAATATAAGAAAAAAGTATTTTACTGAAATACAGCATAGAACCGTATGTTTTTACGGAGAAATTGTGAGTTAAATTACCGTTGTTAACAGTGTATACGAATATTAGTAGTTTGGCAGCATACAAAAGGATTATTGTATATGTAGAAATCACGAAATCTGACACGTGATGAGTATAAAATTTTTTATAGCCGCGGAAGGAAAAATCAAAAGACTTGATTGGCGTTAGTACTTTCCTCCATTAGGGACATCAACAAATGGACGAAAGTACTAACTCAAATCAAGTCTTGATTTTTTCTTCCATGGCTATAATACAAAGATTATTTTATATAGGGAATGTTGATAAGGGAAATGGTTCTGGCATTTTAATACTCCCATTTCTGTTTTATTAAAGTAAATGGCATAGGATCAGCAATATATTACTTTAGTTGTTTTTCCAAGGGACAATAGTGTTATGAACCAAATGGCTTCGGGATATATATATATATATATATATATATATATATATATATATATATATATATATATATATATATATATATATATGTGTGTGTGTGTGTGTGTGTATATATATACATATATATATATATATATATATATATATATATATATATATATATATATACATATACATGTACATGTATACATAAATTATATACACATATGTATATATGTATATATAAATAATATATATAAATACATTATATATATTTACATATATATATATATATATATATATATATATATATATATATATATATATATATATGTATATACATATTTGTATATATTAATATATATATATATATATACATATATATATATATATATATATATATATATATATATATATGTGTGTGTGTGTGTGTGTGTGTGTTTGTGTGTGTGTGTATGTGTGTGTGCCTGTATTTCTTGAAATTAAATTGTAGATACATTACAAGTATATATACTTCCTGAATGTACGTACTTGTAAATGATCCCGTTGTACAGAATATAGACATGTATTAAGTACGTAAGTCTATATTCGACTTTAGGGGGTCCACAATTTCTGAAAGGGACTGTGAGCATGCAGAAAAATAAGGTTTCTTTTCTTATATCATAAATGTTTCCAATAATAATATTCTCATATTAATATATGTTAAACCTTAGCTTGTAATTCTTGACAATTAATATTCTAATTGTAATCAATCACTCTAGCGTTGAAGATACATATTTCAAATCTAATTTTGCTAATTGCAAGCATGATCAACACTAATCACTATGAATTAATATAACAACATTGTCATTAACATACATCATACGCAATTATCTGTGTTCATTAATAGGGTTTGAAATAAACAAATGGCAATGTTTATGACATTTTTCTCAGCGTAAATCTCATTTCATTAAAATATAGCTCGATGGAGAAATAATTACCAATAGAGAAGTAACATTAAAGTTGAAAATTGTTGGTGCTGTTCTTGATAACCGAGTTAACAGTTGACTCTTATATTGAAAGCTGGTTTTTTTTTCCCAAAACAAAAATGAAAGGGAAATGTAACGGAAAAAGTACGATTTCTCCCTTTATTATCGTATATTCTCCTATCTAATAGATGTGAGATTAATATTTCAATTGGTTCCATTAAAATTCTTCTAATATTTTCTGTCAATAATGGTATTTTACTCGAAAGAAATACGAGATAAGAGATAATAAGAAAACTTTTATTCCCGGCGACCCAGTATTGCACTGGCAATAGTTTGCAAGAATTACATCAAGAGAGAGAGAGAGAGACAGACAGATAGACAGACAGAGAATTAAAATACCTTCTGGCTCTAAAATGGCTGGCGCTTAATTGTTTGGCACTTAAATGGCTGGTGCTAAGTTGTCTGGTGATCAAATGCCTGGCGCTTAATTTTCTGGCGCTGAAATGGCTGGTGCTAAATTGCCTGGCACTGAAATGGCTGGCGCTGAATGGTCTGGCACTGAAATGGCAGGCGCTGAATTGTCTGGCGCTGAAATGGCTAGTGCTGAAATGGCTGGCGCTGAATTGTCTGACTCTGAAATGGCTGATGCTAAATTGTCTGGTGCTGAAATGGTTGGCGCTGAATTGTCTGGCGCTGAAATGACTGGCGCTGAATTGTCTGGCGCTGAAATGCCTGGTACTGAATTGTCTGGAACTGAATTGTCTGGCGATGAATTGTCTGGCACTGAATTGTCTGGAGCAGAATTGTCTGGCGCTGAATTGTCTGGCGCTGAATCTCTGAATTTCTGGCAATGAAATGGCTGGCGATGAATTATCTGGCTCTGAAATGGCTGGCGCTGAATTGGCTGGTGCTGAAATGGCTGGCGCTGAATTGTCTATCAATGAAATGGCTGCCGATGAATTGGCGTCGCTGATTTGGCATCGCTGAATCAGCGGCGCTAAATTGACGGCGCTGAATTGTGCCATATTGATGTATTATAATGTGTATATTATAAAAGGATTTTGAGATAACACAGGTGTATCTCCTTATTTTTCCGAGAATTACTTCCTTTTTTCAGTCTTTCTCGTCAAAATTCAAATGATATGAAACATTTCAGCATGATATGAGAACAGCATTCCAGCCACATGTTAATGAAATTGCTAAGTTTTTTAATGATATGTCTCGGAAAAGTTTTCCATTCGAGAGCTCTCCTCTCATTATAACTAATTAGACCTAATTGGTTATCATCAAGGGAGTATTTCATTCTAAAGTGGGTAAAAAGAGATAATTCATTTCCAATCATTATTGATAAGACTATATATAATGAAAATATAGCTCGGGAATACATTATATAAAAAAATCGACAGTTATTGTGGTACATTAACATGCATACATATACCAAGGCACTTCCCCCAATTTTGGGGTTAGCCGACATCAAACAAATGAAACAAAATAGGGGACATCTCCTCTCTATGTTCCTCCCAGCCTGACAAAGGACTCAACCGAGTTCGACTGGTACTGCTAGGGTGGCACAGCCCACCCTCCCACATTATCCACCACAGATGAAGCTCCATAATGCTGAATCCCCTACTGCTGCTACCTCCGCGGTCATCCAAGGCACCGGAGGAAGCAGCAGGGCCTACCGGAACTGCGTCACAATCGCTCGCCATTCATTCCTATTTCTAGCACGCTCTCTTGCCTCTATACCAACCGTGTTTCACACAATTGTACATAATTCCTTTTGTATATATTATGCTTGTATGTTCGCTCTTCCCTCGCACTAAAACGAACATGAAAATTCATGTCTGGTTTTTCCTCTGTAATATTGTCTGTCTTGTGAACTTGTTATGTCCTGTTGCCTTGAGGTTTTGTATATAAGGAGAGTGTTCTACAATAATATAACTCAGTCGTTTCCAACCTGCCTTTGAGTTCACAACCTTACTCGGCGCCGTCACATTGGTGACCCCAGAAGTCGACTCGCTCCCACTGCCTTCCACCCCCACCTCCCTCGCCCCTCCATCGTTGGTACTATGACGGAGACGGACTCTACTACAGCAGTTGGCGCTGCGGCCGCCCCATTGAAACTTTCACCGTTCGCCACCGGAGAGGCGTTTGCTTGGTTTCAACGCGCTGAAGTCCACTTCCGTTTCAGGGGCATGACTCGCTCAACCACCAAAGCGGATTATGTTCTCGCGGCGATACCCGAGGACACCTTCCCAGAAATATCCGACTGGCTTTGTGAACAAGGAGACACCCCAATAGCGTATGATGCCCTCAAAACATACCTTCTGCAGCAGTACTCGCCGTCGCCAGCCGCCCGTATAGCAAAGCTTTTTCAGCTCTCGCAACAACCGTTGGGGGACCAAAGGGCTTCGCTTGCCTCAGGGAAATGACCAGTATCGCTCGCCTTCAACCTGCCGCAGACGGCTCTCCTCATGAGGTGAACCTACTTCGTGCCCTTTGGATACGCCGTTTACCCGAACCTGTACGCGCTGCCATACCCGATGTCGATAGTTTACCCATAAAGGACTTGATGACCAAAGCCGACGCCCTTATGGACAGCCACTTCAAGACCTCCATCAACGCCTCCACCCCTGACGACGAGGATGCCTATTCAACGTCAACCGAAGCTGACATGAATGCCGTAGGACATACACGCCTACCCCGTGACGTGCCGAAGCGGCGACAAAGCCGCCCACCACCCACCAATCGCTCGCGCCCCAACGAACGACTTCTACAGCCACTTACTACCTCCCATCCGCCGCAGTTTTGCTACTACCACTTCAGATTCGGGGCAACCGCGAAGAAATGTGCCAAGGATTGTCAGTGGCCAAAAAACGTGTAAGTAGGCCATCGCTTGTGGCGGTGGCCTCCCATGTTTCTAATCTTTTCTTTTTACAGGATGCAGGAACGGGCGTGCAATTTTTGGTAGACACGGGTGCTTGTCGTTCTCTTTTGCCAAGGTAACTCTTGAAGGCACGACGTAGTCTGTCTACATCTGCCGACGTCCGCTTAGTAGCTGCCAACGGATCTGCGATACCCACCTACGGTTACGAGAACCTCACATTATCGTTCGGAAACGGTAAATTCAATTGGAAGTTTCTCGTTGCTGACGTCACAATGCCAATCCTCGGTGCGGATTTCCTCTCTCATTTCCACCTTCTGGTCGATGTCGCCCACCGATGATGTCAACGCAGACTCGTACTTGTCGACACCTCTAACCTCGCTCTCCACATCAGCGCACCCACGGATGCCTACGCCCACCTCCTCACGTCGTACCCGGAAGTTTTCCGTCCAAAACTTCGCCAAACGCCCACGGTTCCTGCCAAGCACGGTATTTATCCCCATATCAAGACGACGGGACCCCCAGTCTTCGCAAAATTCAGACGTCTGGCACCGGAACGATTGGCAGCCGCCAAACAGACGTTCGCCGAAATGGAGAAAATGGGCCTTTGCCAAAAGGCCTCCAGCCCATGGTCGTCGCCCTTACACATCGTTCTGAAGAAAGACGGCTCCCTCCATCCGTGCGGGGATTACAGGTGCCTGAACATGCAAACAGAACCGGATCACTACCCCCTCCCAAACATTGCCGACGTGACCTCCTACCTGCACAAAGCGAAGGTTTTCTCTACGCTCGACCTCCTGGAGGGATATTATCAGGTGCCTATGAACCCAGAAGACATCCCCAAGACCGCCATCACCACTCCGTTTGGTACATACACCTTCAATTACTCCTGTTTTGGCATTCGTAATGCTGGGGCAACGTTTCAACGTTTCATGGATGGCATCTTAGGGGACCTCCCTTTCTGTGTATGTTATGTGGAAGACATACTTGTGTTCTCCTCCTCAAAAGAGTAACACCTCCGTCACCTGCGCATCGTGCTCGACCGCCTGCAACAAAACGGCCTTGTAGTCCGGTACGACAAGTGTACCTTTGGCGCCAACGAAGTATCGTTCATAGGGCACCACATCACTCCTGAAGGTGTCCACCCCCTCCCTGAGAAAGTAGCAGCCGTTCAGGACTTCCCCGTGCCCTCGACCGTCAAAGCTCTGCAGGAATTCTTGGGCATGATCAACTATTATCACCGTTTTCTCCCAGCCATTGCCGCCACTCTTGCTCCCCTCTACGCCTCCCTTAAGGGCAAGCCGAAGGACCTGAAGTGGGGTCCCCTTCAAGAAGCAGCCTTCTGCAATGCAAAGAAGGCCCTATCAACTGCTGCGGCTCTCACTTTTCCTATCCCACACGCCCCTCTCCTTCTCTCCACCGATGCCAGCGACGTTGCTATTAGTGCAGTACTCGAGCAGGTGGTCAACGGCTCGCCCCGCCCATTGGCCTTCTTCAGCAGTAAACTGTCCAAGGCAGAATCGGGTTATTCTACCTTCGATGAAAATTGCTGGCGGTGCACTTGGCTGTCCGTCACTTTCGCCATTTCTTAGAAGGTACGCCCTTCGTCATTCGCACAGACCACATGCCTCTGGTGCACGCCTTCACTCGACAGTCTGACGCCTGGTCCGCCCGTCAAAGCCGACATCTCTCCGCCATGGCTGAATACAATTGCACCCTCCAATACGTCCCTGGGAAAATGAATCCCGTTGCCGATGACCTGTCAAGAAACATGTTGGCTGCCGTTCAACTGGGATTGGATTACAACGCCCTGGCTGAAGCCCAACGACAGGATCCAGAGTATCAAGCTTGTAGGACATCCTGCACGTCCCTCCGTTGGGAAGACTTTCCCCTTGAAGACTCCAACACCACCCTCCTCTGTGACGTCAGTACTGGTAGACCGCGACCTTGGATTCCTGCTCCCATGCGCCGACAGGTGTTTGATTTCATTCAAGGCCTTTCACATCCCTCGTGCCGTTCTACTGCACAGCTGCTGAAGGCAAAGTTCATTTGGCACGGCATTTCTAAGGATGCTAAGGATTGGGTCCACGCCTGTACTTCTTGCCAAACTTCCAAAGTACATCGACACACAGATTCAGGAGTGGGCACCTTTCCTCAACCTCAGCGTCATTTCGCACACATTCACGTCAACGTTGTAGGCCCCCTACCCACATCACAAGGACATCGTTACCTGTTTACCGTCATCGACCGCTCCACTCGTTGGCCTGAAGCCATTCCCATGGAAACTGCAACGTCCACCTCATGTACATCTGCCTTACTCTCTGGATGGATTTCAAGATTCGGTATCCCTGAGCATATTACTTCTGACAGGGGAACCACTTTCACCTCTCAATTGTGGACGTCAATAGGGAATCTCCTGGGCATCACCCTACATCAGACAACGGCCTACAACCCCGCTGCCAATGGAATGGTTGAACGTTTTCATCGCACCCTCAAAGCAGCTTTGATGTCCCGCTGCAAGGATTGCAACTGGTTTACTCAGCTTCCCTGCGTCCTCCTGGGATTAAGGACCACTCCTAAAGATGCCCTCGACGTCTCGGCAGCTGAAATGGTGTATGGCGACCCGTTGGTCGTCCCTGCCGAATTTTTTCCTTCTACAACCTCCTCCGACGATCTCCAGCGCATACGTCACGTCATGGGAAAATTTACTCCGTGCCGCCAGACTTACAAGCCCCCAGCGAAGCATCACATACCAATGGACTTGCACTCTGCAACGCACGTATTCCTGCGCAACGACACCAGCAAGCCACCACTAACGCCCCCTTACACGGGCCCTCTCCTTGTGATCCGACTCAGTCCGAAAGCATTCCTCCTAAACATTCGGGGCGAAGAAGACTGGGTCTCCATTGATCATCTATAACCTGCTTATCTTCTGCCAGATGACCCGCCTATAGTTCGCCTCTCTAGATCAGGGCGCCCTATTTAACATGTACAGTATGTCATTTTTAGGCGGGGAGCCAGGTACCAACCGTGTTTTACATAATTGTACATAATTCCTTTTGTATATATTATGCTTGTATCTTCGCTCTTCCCTCGCACTAAAACGAACATGAAAATTCATGTCTTGTTTTTCCTCTGTAATATTGTCTGTCTTGTGAACTTGTTATGTCCTGTTGCCTTGAGGTTTTGTATATAAGGAGAGTGTTCTACAATAATATAACTCAGTCGTTTCCAACCTGCCTTTGAGTTCAAAACCTTACTCAGCGCCGTCACACCTCTCTCACATCCATACTCCTATCACCCAGAGCTTCTTTCACTCCATCCCTCCACCCAAACCTTGGCCTTCCTCTTGTACTTCTACCATGAACTCTTGCATTCATCGCCTTCTTTAGCAGACAGCCATTTTCCATTCTTTCAACATGGCCAAACCACCTCAACCCATTCATATCCACTCTAGCTGCTAACTCATTTCTTACACCTGTTCTCACCCTCACTACTTCGTCCCTAACCCTATCTACTCGAGATACACCAGCCATACTCCTTAGACACTTCATCTCAAACACATTCAATTTCTGTCTCTCCGTCACTTTCATTCCCCACAACTCCGATCCATACATCACAGTTGGTACAATCACTTTCTCATACAGAACTCTCTTTACATTCATGCCCAACCCTCTATTTTTACTACTCCCTTAACTGCCCCCAACACTTTGCATCCTTCATTCACTCTCTGACGTACATCTGCTTCCACTCCACCATTTGCTGCAACAATAGACCCCAAGTACTTAAACTGATCCACCTCCTCAAGTAACTCTCCATTCAACATGACATTCAACCTCGGATCACCTTCCCTTCTCGTACATCTCATAACCTTACTCTTACCCACATTAACTCTCAACTCCCTTCTCTCACACACCCTTCCAAATTCTGTCACTAATCGGCCAAGCTTCTCTTCCGCGTCTGCAACCAGTACAGTATCATCCGCAAACAACAACTGGTTTACCTCCCATTCATGGTCATTCTCGTCTACCAATTTCAATCCTCGTCCAAGCACTCGAGCATTCACCTCTCTCACCACTCCATCAACATACAAGTTAAACAACCACGGTGACATCACACATCCCTGTCTCAGGCCCACTCTCACCGGAAACCAATTGCTCACTTCATTTCCTATCCTAACACATCCTTTACTATCTTTCTAGAAACTTTTCACTGCTTGCAACAACCTTCCACCAACTCCATATAACCTCATCACATTCCACATTGCTTCCTTATCAACTCTATCATATGCTTTCTCCAGATCCATAAACGCAACATACACATCCTTACCTTTTGCTAAATATTTCTCGCATATCTGCCTAACTGTAAAAATCTGATTCATACAACCCCTACCTCTTCTCAAACCACCCTGTACGTCTAAGATTGCATTCTCTGTTTTATCTTTAATCCTATTAATCAGTACTCTTCCATACACTTTTCCAACTACACTCAACAAACTAATACCCCTTGAATTACAACACTCATGCACATCTCCCTTACCCTTGTATAGTGGGACAATACACGCACAAACCCAATCTACTGGTACCATTGACAACACAAAACACATATTAAACAATCTCACCAACCATTCAAGTACAGTTACACCCCCTTCCTTCAACATCTCAGTTCTCACACCATCCATACGAGATGCTTTTCCTACTTTCGTTTCATCTAGTGCTCTCCTCACGTCCTCTCTTGTAATCTCTCTCTCATTCTCATTTCCCATCACCGGCACCTCAACACCTGCAACAGCAATTATATCTGCCTCCCTATTATCCTCAACATTCAGTAAACTTTCAAAATACTCCGCCCACCTTTTCCTTGCCTCCTCTCCTTTTAACAACCTTCCATTTCCATCTTTCACTGTCTCTTCAATTCTTGAACCAGCCTTATTTACTCTTTTCACTTCTTTCCAAAACTTCTTATTCTCTTCATATGAATGACCCAATCCCTGACCCCACCACAGGTCAGCTGCCCTCTTTGCCTCACTTACCTTGCACTTTACTTCCACATTTTCCTCTGGTACATTAACACAAAAAGAAAAAAAGTAAGAAACTTAAACTGTCAAAGATAATAATGGTTCAGGAAGCATGAAGAATTAGGTGACGCAAAACAATCGAATCTAAGTAATTTTTTCAGAAAAGTATTTTAGGTATTAAGAATTAATAATAAATTTTCTTAAGTCTTCGACATTTTCTATTTAGATATCACCTATTCGATATCAGAGCATTGTCAGACTAAGATATTATATAGTCTACTTTCATGCATATATCTATTACCAATTTGTATTGTAGATCTTCGTTAATTCCCTTAAGAAAATCTAGTAATAAATCCTGATAAAAATATTCAGGAATATAGTCAAATGAATGAAAAGAATTACCCCCATGAGGGCAAACATTAAATTATTCAAATACAAGGTCAAGTGATTAAAGTTATCTCTTGATCTGATTAACAATTTGACAGGTGAAGCCGACATTTTTAGATCTATCTGTGTAAACAATTCTTTTGAAGTTTTGATGTGTAGCCGTCAGTCATTTCCTGCGACATTTTCAATATTTTCTTTTTCTTTTTAGTTGCGATTTCAATTCTGCCAGTTCTCTAACAACAGCTGAAATAATTATTCGATATTTCTCTTATCCGACCTCATATATTTCTTTGTATTGTCAATCCCTGACAAAACGTCAAGTTAAATGATTTAAGTAAAAGAGAATGTGACTGCAGGTTTGGAATGTTCGCCTTTAAAATATAAATGCAATTTTAGAGACTACCAGATATTTGCATTACTTCTATGTAATGGATAATATCATAAAGTATTGCACGATTGATTTTCTTCAGAATTAAAACTTTGATTGGTGGTCCCCACAGACCAAGTGATAACAGAGATAATAATAATGATATGAATCAATAAATAAGATAGAAAATAAGATAAATAGAAAACCGTACCTCATAAAAAAAATTCTCTCAGTCGTTGTATAACATAAACATATCTATGCTTTTATATTATTCTAAACTCTGGTCATTCTTACTTTGGAGAAGGAATGTCAGATCTGTGTTCTTTGGTGTAATAATATGATTACCTCCTTTAGAATTTTTTTAAGCGCCTCCCTCTATCATATATTTATGAGTTGATGTTATCAATAACTGAAATACCTACTATATTGTTCTGTTTATATTTTAACTAACCCAAGAGTATAGAACAGTGGTTTGATTTTGGAGTATCCTTTGCTTAAAAGAGCTGCTTACAATAGCTAAAGAGTCTCCTCTACCCTTACAAAGAGGAAAGTAGCCGCTGAACAATTACAGTCCAGTACTTAACCCCTTGGGTGAAGAAGAATTGTTTGGTAATCTCAGTGTTGCCAGGTATATGAGGACAGAGGAGAATATGTAAAGAATAGGCCAGACTATTTGATGTATGCGTAGACAAAGGGAAAGTTAACTGTAACCAGAGAGAAGGATCCAATGTAGTACTTTCTGGCCAGTCAAAGGACCTAATAACTCTCTAGCGGTAGTATCTCAATGGGTGCTGGTGTCCTGGGAAAAAAGGGTTGTGGGGGCCTGTTGGTAACGTCCTTGCCTGATGATTGCCAGACTGGGGTTTGAGTCTTGCTCACACTCGTTAGTTACTTTTGTCGCTGCAACTTCCCCATCCTTGTGAGCTAAGGATCGGGGTTTTGGGTTATCAGCAGACATTGCTTAACCCTCCCTGGTCCTAGGTGGAGAGGGAGCTTGGGCGCTGATCATATGTATATATGCTCAGTCTCTAGGACATTGTCCTGCTTTATAGTGCAATGCAACTGTCCCTTGCCTCTGCCATTCACGAGTGGCCTTTAAACCCTAAAACCTTTAAATGTGTAGGCAATTCGCTTAAATTTACTCTATGCTGTATATT
>NC_090746.1:108353557-108368557 GCF_036898095.1 Palaemon carinicauda | reverse complement strand
ATTTTAGATGGCTTTGGTACAATCATTAATCGTATGTGATATGGATGCCCTTCCATCCTTGCAATCTAATACAATGTCTATGCTACACTGTAGTCAATTCTAGCAATCTGGGATAACTTGCCCCTGCTCCACTGCAGTCCATGCTAGCTATCTGGGATAGTATGTCCATACTCCACTGCAGTCTATCCTGGCAATCTAAGACAACATAGCCATGATCCACTGTAGTCCATCCTGTCAATCTAAGACAACATAGCCATGCCCCACTACAGTCCATTTTGGCAATATGAGACAACATAGCCATGGTCCACTGTAGTCCATCCTGGCAATCTGAGACAACATAGCCATGCTCCGCTGTAGTCCATCCTGGCAATCTGAGACAACATAGCCATGATCCACTGTAGTCCATCCTGGCAATTTGAGACAATATAGCCATGCTTCACTGCAGTCCATCCTGGCAATCTGAGACAACATTGCCATGCTTCACTGCAGTCCATCCTGGCAATCTGAGACAACATTGCCATGCTTCACTGCAGTCCATCCTGGCAATATGAGACAACATGTTCCTTCTCCACTGCAGTCTCGCCTCTTGTTTTAGGTTATAAGAAGGGACTTTTTTCGCCTGTTCCTGTGGTGCACGAACGAGCAAGCATCTCTCAACCAATTGGCATTATGGGCGTGGTAGTATGAATGTCCATTCTCTCCTTGGGTAACTGTACTTTGTAAGGGTATTCATTGCTTTAGGGTTTGATTAGGTAAATATTATTGGTATTCTTAACCTTCGTTTTCTTAAATACATAGTCGATTCACTCACAATTAATTTGAAATAAGACTTAATGAGTCAAAGAAAAAATTCTATGACAAATTTTGGTGGGTTCCAGTAAAGGTTGTTTACATTTAACCACCGCTGGAAACATTTCTCTTCTCCCTTCATTTTTTTTTTTTTTGGGGGGGGGGCGGACAGTTAAGTTTAGCTGTTATATCAAATTATAATACTTGAACACCAGATATCTTTTTTTTTTTTTTTTCAGAACGTAATGTTTTACAAAAATTATACTTGCCTGTTTATCATAAGCTAAACAATGTTTCATATCACCCTAGTCAAATTATTCCGAGCCGTCTAAATCCTCTACACACGGTAGAGCATAGAAACATTACATTGTACACATATACCCAATGAACACCACTCATTCTTAATTCTATTATATTTCATAGATTAATCTCACACCTATTATTTATCAGTAAATTTTTTTTTTTTATGAATTTCATTGCTATTTGACAAATTAATAAGAATAAAGCAAATACAGCTACTTCATTAAAACAAGCTCGGTCTGTTATCTATCACAGAAATATATCTGTTTATGATCATAGAAATTATTCGTTAACATACAACCAAAATTCCTCTTCGTCATAAATTTTCCTGGCAATATGAGACAACATGTTCCTTCTCCACTGCAGTCTCCCCTCTTAACGAGAGAATGCCTTGATGAAGTCATTGGGCTTCAGCACGGCATATCATTCCCGTGCTGAAGGCTTGTGACGGGCAAGAGGGCTCTCGAACTGGGGAATTTCTTTTCCTCAGTTTGACTCTAAATTTCTCTCATTCTTTTTCTATTACCTCTTATTGCTTATTCCTCCTTCATAATTATCAGCTGTCTCCAACCTTGCTGTCAAAACTCTTTTACCCATTTCACTGTCCAGGTTTTTTAGAGGGGACATTGTATCCATGATCGGTTTTTATTTCAAAATCAATTGTGGGAGCTGTGGTGGTCTTGCCAACTGCCCGAAAATGTTTGGACACCTAGGAGTGTCAGTATTCCCATACTGGCACGCGGAACTATCTCTTAGGAAATTTGGCCTTCGGATTCCAGGGGTTGGCGATTTTATAGAGATAGGACTCTCGGCATTCTGTCCGGTTTGCCTGCCACTATGATTAGAGTGGGGATGATTGTATTCATGAAATGCTCTCAGTCCCATCAAGCGGGTTTGGCATACACTTGAGCCACTCTAATCATAGTGGTACCATCCCTTTGTGGTAGGGTAGGGAGTGGACATTTGGTAAGCAGCTTTCACAGGTGTCATTGGTGGAGAAATTAATTCCAGGAAAGGCTAACGGTGTCTTCTTTGGAATTTCAGACAGTCTTAATTTTTTCTCTCCCTTAAACTATATTTTTTTCCATTGTTTTTTTTTTTCATTGTTATTATGACCCCTTCCCTCCCCCTGAAAAATAATTAATGAGTAAACTTAATATTCCCCGTACCCCTGGATCAAATGGCGAACCCCAGACACCGTTGACGACTTCTGCTTGTTTAAATAGGGAAAGCTCTGTTGACAACCTCGGCAATAAAAAGGATTCCTCCAACAATACTTTTTTGACCAGTGTTGTTAAAGACAATTTATCGGCACTGGTGGAAAATGATGCTTGTAATAACCGTAATACTTTACTCTCTGGTTCTGGCTCATTACCAGATCCAACAAAAAATCTGAAAATTCTCCACTTAAAAAACATACCAATTGGTTGTAGCTATGACATAATTCATGAAGCCTTCTGTAGATTTGGAGCAATCAAAGAAATTTTAATGGAGCTTAATGGTAGTAAAGGCTTTTGGGAAGCTTGGGTATCATTTTCAAGTTTTGAGATTGCTTTAGAAGCAAATAAAAATTTAGAGAGCATAAAAATTGACAATTGTTTGATTTCTGGGGCTTTATGTGATAAAGCACCAAGACACCTAGAGGTATATAAACCAGAAGAATGGATGGAAAAAGAAATAGAGCATAGACTTCCAGAAGTAAGAACCCCCAAGCCCCCAACATGGATAATTGCATCTGGAAAGATAGATAATTATAACTATTATAAGATGAGTAAATTTATACAAAAAAAAGTTGGTTTAATTAAAAGTAAGGATATTAGTAGATACGGTAAGCAATCTGTTTTGATTAATGCAAAATCAGATACTCAAGCTCACATGCTTTGTGGCATGAAGATTGCAGAAATTGATCCTATTAAGGATATTAAACCACATATGAGCTTCAGCTATGGTAAAGGAGTAGTTTTTGATAAAGATCTATATGAATTCTCAGAACCAGAAATTCTGGACATGTGCCCTGCTAATGTTTGGAAAGTAAGTAAGATTCCTCAAACAAGCATGGTAGTTTTAACATTTGAAACCCCTGTTATACCAGATCATATAATTATTGAGAATGAAAGAGTACGTGTTCGAGAATATAAACCTAGGCCTTTACAATGCTTTAATTGTTTCAAGTACGGTCACCCTTCCCGGTACTGCAATAATACGAAGATCTGTATTAACTGTTCTTTGTTAGAACATGGCCAATGCAACAGAGATACAACCTGTGCAAACTGTAAAGATAATCATAAACCAAATGATAAAAGATGTAGAGAATACAAGAATGAAGAAGCTGCAATCTTGAAAGCAAATGCTGAACATATAAGTGTAGGTTATGCAAAGCATTTACTCAATCGGCAACTTAATTTTGCTCGCGCGGTTAAGATGCCAACAAAAGATTATAATCCACTACCCCTTACTACCACAGGGGGACCAGTGGCAGCACCTGGCCCGTCAGGTGCATCTCCCTTAGTGGTAGTAGCCCAGCCATCTGGGTCAAGTGCTCAGGCTATAAAAGCCAGAGCACAAACCTCCAAAGAGGTCAATATGGTGTCCAACACACCAAAAGTATTGTCACCGATAGGAGCATCTCCCCTAGAGGTATTAGCCCAGCCTTCTGGGTTAAGTGCTCGAACTGTTGAAGTTCTAGCACAATCCTCCAAGGAAGCCAATGTGGCTTCCACCACCTTAAATGTATTGTCTCAGGCAGAATCTCTACCTGATTTGATGGAGATTGGAAAACAAGATCTTCCAAAGAGGAAAAGGTCCCCATCATCCTCACCTTCATCTAAGTCAGGTAAGTGCCCTACTGCTCATGATCCTAAGGTTGATTCTTATAAAGATCCTAGAAAGAAAGAAAAGAAGAGTGGTGGCCTAGTAAAGCCTTCCATCTCCAGGCCTTACATGGCTTCATCTGAAAAGTCCCAAAAGACAAATGAGACAAAGAAAAATAATAACAAAAGATAATGTCTATCATCCAGTGGAATTGCAGAGGTCTAAGTACTAGCATTGAGCAAATAAAAACTTTAACCAGGGACTCAGACACGAAGGTAATTTGCCTACAGGAAACCAAGATCAGTGACAAACCATTTAATCCTGGACTCAATTATCATTTTTGTAGATCCCCTCCTTTGCAAGCTGCAAGAGCTCAAGGTGGTACAGGTTTTATTATTCACAAATCTGTAAAATTTGAAACAATCCCACTCAATACACCACTACAGGCATGTGCAGTTAGAACTCATATCGGGAAAAAAATTACTTTATGTTCGCTATATATTGAACCATCCTTAGAACTTTTCCTCTTAGATCATGCTGGTAATCCAAGAAGGCTTAGACTTTCTGACCTCCAAGACTTGATCAATCAGCTTCCTGCCCCTTTTATTTTAATGGGTGATTTTAATGCAAAGCATACTTTATGGGGTGGAAATGTGTGCGATAGATGGGGTAATCTTGTTGAAGAATTAATCGACAACAATGATGTAATACTAATGAATGATGGTTCTCCAACTAGGTATGATGTATTCCACAACTCTACATCAGCCATTGATTTGTCAATCTGTTCCTCATCCATTCGATTGGACTACCTTTGGTCAGTAAATGAACACCTACATGGCAGTGACCATTGGCCAATAATGTTAAATTATGTCCATAATCTTCCTTCTCAGTGTCCACCAAAATGGAAGATAGATGAGGCAGACTGGGCAGCTTATGAAAACTGTTCACACACTGATAAAGAATATGATGAATTTACATCTCCAGTGCATGCCTATCAACATCTTGAAAATATTATTGATGATAATGCTAGCAAGTTTATACCTAAAACATGCGGTTTACCTCATCGCTCTGTAGTTCCTTGGTGGAGTAAAGAATGTGCCAACGCAAGAAAAGTGACCCGAACTTGCTTCAGAAGATACTTGAGGACAAACTATTTAGCAGATAGAATAGCATATCTCAGAGCCTGTGCCAAACAAAAAAGAATTTTTAAAAAAGCAAAGAGAGCATCTTGGAAGAAATATATATCTAATATTAATACCAAAACTCCTTCAAAGGAAATATGGGACAAGATTAGAAAACTTCAAGGTAAATTCGTCCCTAAGCCTCTACCAATATTAAGGGAAAATAATAGATATATATCTGACCCCAAAGATGTAGCAGAGGTTCTTGCTAAGCACTTTGCTCATGTATCAAGTGCTGACAACTATTCCCCAGCATTTCAACAAATTAGAGCATCAACATCTGTTGTTCCTCCTTCTTCTTCAAATACTGAAGCTTTTAACCTGCCTTTTAGTATGGAGGAGATGCAAAATGCTATCTCCAGCTCTTCTTTAACTGCCCCAGGTGAGGATGGCATCCGGTATGAAATGATATCACATCTTCCAGTGGATACCAAGGAATTTTTATTAGAAACCTTTAATGGTCTATGGGCTTCCCATACATCTCCTGATTCCTGGCATACTTCAATTGTAATTCCAGGCCACAAGTCTGGTAAAGACCCAGAACTGCCATCTAGTTATAGGCCCATATCCTTGACCAGTTGCATATGCAAACTATTTGAGAGAATGATCAACAACAGACTTGTGTGGTATCTAGAATCAAAAAATCTTTTATCTAACAGACAGTTTGGTTTTAGGAAGAACCGAAGTACTCTGGACCCTTTGCTGATGTTATCAAGGGAAATTTCAAATGCTTTTTCTAAGCAAAACCAGGTGGTGGGTGTCTTTTTTGACCTCGAAAAGGCATATGACACCACCTGGAGGGGTGGTATTTTAAAGCAATTGGCCTCGTGGGGTATAGGAGGACATATGTTCTCTTTTATTGAAGAATTTTTATCAAACCGCTCCATTAAAGTGAGAGTAGGGTCAGAACTATCTTCATCCTACATGCAAGAAGGTGTCCCCCAAGGCAGCGTATTGAGTGTGACCTTGTTTGCTGTTGCAATTAATAGTCTCATTAGTCACATACCTCCTGGCATACAAGGATCATTATTTGTCGATGACTTTGCAATTTATTGTAGTGGATCATCTGCACTACAAGCATGCCAAAATCTTCAAATTGCAATAAATGCTGCTTCCGCATGGGCAAATTCTCGTGGATTCATGTTTTCTCCTCAGAAGACCAAAGCCATTCGCTTTACTCGTACTCGTAAAAGGGAAGAGATCCCCACCCTTTTCTTAAATGATTGTATTTTGCCATATGAGGATAGTGTCAAGTTTCTTGGAGTCATTTTCGACAAGAAAATGACATTTGGTCCCCATATAAATGACCTATCTATCAGGGTTAAGAAGTCACTGAACATTCTGAAAGTGATATCGCATTTTGATTGGGGTGCTGATAGAACAACTTTGCTTAGAATTTATACATCTTTGTGTCTGAGCAAGTTAGACTATGCATGCCAAATATATGGGTCAGCTACAAAGACTTTACTTGGAAAACTTGATATTGTTCACAATGCTGGGCTTCGCATCTGCACAGGTGCTTACAGAACATCTCCCATTGACAGTCTCTATGTTGATTCTGGCATACCTCCCCTTTCCATTCGCAGAGAGGAGTTGAGTTTGAGGTTTTTAGCTAGGTCCCTTGCTGTGAGAAACAATCCTAACTGTAAATATGTTAGGGCGCCTTTAGATCGGGCTCCTAACAGATCTAGAGTGCCTAAGCCTTTGGAAGTACAGCTGAAAAATGATGCTAGAGAAGTAGGCTTGTTAACAGCACAGATAGCAGAGGTAGGATATCCCAAGTCTCCTCCTTGGTGTAATCCACCTGTTAAAGTATGTTTTACGGCAGGAGGGAAAAATACCTTACCTAGTAGGGTAATGAAAAGTGAGTTTTTAAATCATGCTGCTCAACATAATGGGAAACATGTTTTTACAGATGGCTCCAAATCGGTTGCAGGAGTTGGAAGTGCAGCTGTGGTGGGGGATATTGTTATTAGAAGGAAACTCCCATCCTCTTGTTCAATTTTTACTGCTGAGCTGTACGCAATAATTCTCGCAGTCCAACATATTTTTAAAAATGGCAACCAAAATAGTTTTTATACAATTTTTACGGATTCCAATAGTGTTTTACTCTCATTAAAACAAATTATGCCAGGCCATCATCTAGTACAAGAGGTGCAGGACTGGTTAGTACTTCTGCAGTCTAGGAAGAGTATCAGTGTTCACTTCTGTTGGGTCCCTGCCCATGTTGGGGTGGATGGGAATGAACAAGTAGATAAGGCAGCAAAGGAAGCTTCAGGGCTAAGTAATCCATCCCCCTTGAGTATTCCTTACAAAGATCTTAGAAGTGAGATTCATCTTTACTGTAAAAATAAGTGGCAAGCTCGATGGTCTGAACGGACCACCAATACAAAATTGAAACAAATCCACCCATTGGTGGATAAATGGTCATCTTGTAATTCTACAAGTAGAAGGGATACCATTATTTTAACTAGGCTGCGTATTGGCCATACACATGCAACGCACAATTATTTAATGAAGAGTGGGGAAGGGAGACAGGCCCCTCTTTGTAATACCTGTCAAGTGACAATGGATGTTAAACATATTTTAGTCGATTGTCCTGTTTTTAATCTCCAGAGGAGGACACATTTACTCCAGGACAAACCGTTAAGAGATATACTGGGGGAAAACTGTAATACCCTGAACTTGAGAAAATTTATACAAAGTATTGGGTTATATTACGAGCTATAATTGATTTTATTAATTTATTTATTTATTTTACCCTTTTAATCCCTATTTATTTCACATCTAGATTTTATTGTATGAAAGTGTTACGATTTGTATTAAAGGTTAAAATGATACTAAATGTTGTGAGTGTACAGATATGATTGAATGATTTTAGTTATATAGCGCTGAATGGCCTTTGGTGCCCCAGTGCTTGGCTTAATGCCTAAATCCCATATTCAATTCAATTCAATTCCACTGCAGTCTCGCCTCTTGTTTTAGGTTATAAGAAGGGACTTTTTTCGCCTGTTCCTGTAGTGCACGAACGAGCAAGCATCTCTCAACCAATTGGCATTATGGGCGTGGTAGTATGAATGTCCATTCTCTCCTTGGGTAACTGTACTTTGTAAGGGTATTCATTGCTTTAGGGTTTGATTAGGTAAATATTATTGGTATTCTTAACCTTCGTTTTCTTAAATACATAGTCGATTCACTCACAATTAATTTGAAATAAGACTTAATGAGTCAAAGAAAAAATTCTATGACAAATTTTGGTGGGTTCCAGTAAAGGTTGTTTACATTTAACCACCGCTGGAAACATTTCTCTTCTCCCTTCATTTTTTTTTTTGGGGGGGGGGGCGGACAGTTAAGTTTAGCTGTTATATCAAATTATAATACTTGAACACCAGATATCTTTTTTTTTTTTTTTTCAGAACGTAATGTTTTACAAAAATTATACTTGCCTGTTTATCATAAGCTAAACATTGTTTCATATCACCCTAGTCAAATTATTCCGAGCCGTCTAAATCCTCTACACACGGTAGAGCATAGAAACATTACATTGTACACATATACCCAATGAACACCACTCATTCTTAATTCTATTATATTTCATAGATTAATCTCACACCTATTATTTATCAGTAAATTTCTTTTTTTTATGAATTTCATTGCTATTTGACAAATTAATAAGAATAAAACAAATACAGCTACTTCATTAAAACAAGCTCGGTCTGTTATCTATCACAGAAATATATCTGTTTATGATCATAGAAATTATTCGTTAACATACAACCAAAATTCCTCTTCGTCATAAATTTTCAGGATCAGTGGATATTAATCAATATCAGAATATGAGAACAGCATTGATTTAACCCTTTTGTTAATGTCTTCATATAAATGAAACATGAACATATCACATTTGCATTAATATTAGTTCAGAAATAGGCATGGCATATACTGTAAGTAGTAGGATGTACGATATGCCAATTATTAATGTTACGTATTTATTCAGTGCGTTTATATCTTTTTGCCTATAATCTATATTATGTAGGTATGTATGTATGTATGTATGTATATACATATATATATATATATATATATATATATATATATATATATGTATATATATATACAGTATATACATATATATATGTATGTATATATACTGTATATATATATATATATATATATATATATATATATATATATACATATATGTGTGTATATATATATATATATATATATATATATATATATATATATACGTGTATGTATATATACATATATATATATATATATATATATATACAATATATATACAGTATATATATGTATATATATACAGTATATATATATATATATATATATATATATATATATATATATATATATATATATATGTATATATATACTGTATATCTATATATATATATATATATATATATATATATATATATATATATATATATACTATATATATACAGTATGTATATACATATATGTACATATATGTATATATATATATATATATATATATATATATATATGTGTGTGTGTGTATATATATATATATATATATATATATACTGTATATATATATATATATATATATATATATATATATATATATATATATATATATAAATATGCACATATAAAATCTTAGTAGCGATACCTTAACATGGTGAAAGGGTTTGCTTATCGCCATGATCAGCAAAACTGTACTAGCTACGGCCACCTATGCTCGGTTGGTTTGCTGTGAGCGATCAGTCAACAAGCTACCATCATCACCAATCTGCACTGGTCAGCGTGGTGATGATAAGTGGCCAAACCCCAGCCATGGATTGACATGACTGAGGTCTTTGTCCTGCAGTGGACTAGAAACGGCTTCAATTATTGTTGTTATTGTTGTTATATGTGTGTGTGTGTATATATATATATATATATATATATATATATATATATATATATATATATATATATATATATATATATATATATATATATAGTATATATATACACAGTGTATAATATATATATATATATATATATATATATATATAATATACATATAGATAGATAGATAGATAGATAGATAGATACGTGTGTGTATGTGCGTACGTGTGCCAGCGGAGGTAGTTGCTAGTCTAGTTTGATGTTAAACGTAATAACTCCCGCGTACTTGGAAGCTGTATAACGGTACCCATTATGTTTTCATATCCAGCAAATTATCTCGTAAGGATTCCTTTGAGCGTCAACGAACCCAGCCGCTGGGAGGTTTCACTTAAGCCCTAAGATATTAAAGTCGAAAAAGTATTACGAACTTTTTTCTCATTTTTGTGAATTTAAGAGAGAATATGAAAGAAAGGATCGTATCGCCTTATTTCATAATTCATCATCTCTCTCTCTCTCTCTCTCTCTCTCTCTCTCTCTCTCTCTCTCTCTCTCTCTCTCTCTCTCTTACAGTGACACGGTGAAGGATTTCAAGAATAAGTTAGAGAAAATCATAAGAACTCTCTAAACGTTTAAACTAAATCGCTCTACCTAAGAGCAAATGAAGTCTCCGCGGATGGACTAAAAAGTCTTTGAGACATCCAAAATCCTTGTAACTCTCTCTCTCTCTCTCTCTCTCTCTCTCTCTCTCTCTCTCTCTCTCTCTCTCTCTCTCTCTCTCTCTCTCTCTCTCTCTCTCTCTCTGTAGGTGATCATCACTTTAATACTAGAATAGAAAATTTTATAAAACTCTTAGAACATCACATATTTAGCATTCGAGTAATTGGAGTAAATTCCTGATGTAAATTAGTTTTCTCTAGAAGGCTAAGTTGATGATTATTTTCCTGAAATTAAATGATACAATTACATTAGTTGTAGTTTCATTATAATTTTGTTCATTAACATTATTTACGTCTCTGCAAAGAACTAGAGTCCACTGTTAAAAATTTCCCGTAAAAATCGGTAAAATTCCTGGAATAAATGTCGCCAGGCATTTGCCGTTCTAAAAATGGATATATTGACGTAAAGGAGTGATATTATGTCCACCAACCCGTAAAAGACAATAGCAAAGTAGGGTAAAAATTACGGTCGTCTGTATTTTACTGAAATGCAACTGAGAACGGTATATTTATACCAGTGTATTGGGATATAGGTGTAAGGAAAGGTATCATTATAGCTTCATAATACTTTAATCTCTATATAGATGTCGTATTGGGGTAAGACAGATATAGGTACTAAGTTTAAAAACAAAGCTAAAGATTTGATTTTGAAATATGTATGGTTTGATCATTTTTACTGGCCTATTTAGAGGCTGTGAGAGAAATTTGCAGAAGCCAGTAAGAGTTTGAAAGTTGAATGCATGTTAGCAACCATTATTATTATTATTATTATTGTTATTATTATTATTATTATTATTATTATTATTATTATTATTAGCCAAGCTGCAACCCAAGCTACAACCCTAGTTGGAAAAGTAGGCTGCTATAAGCCCAAGGACTCCAACATGGAAAATAACCCAGTAAGAAAAAGAAATATGGAAAAACTACAAGAGAAGTTTAAGAACAATAATAACATTTAAATAAATCTTTCATATATATATATATATATATATATATATATATATATATATATATATATATATATGTATATATATATATATATATATATATATATATATATATAAACTATTATACTAATAATAAAATGCATTCTTTTCATAAGTCTATAATTCAAATAAACTATTGCATTTTATAGAATTTTATTACTATACGAATATTTCTGACATTCTCTGATAGTAGATTTGCATTTTCAAAAATGTTTTGCGATTTTTTTTTTTTCTTTCTTTTTTTTTTTTTTTTTTTTTTTTTTTTTTTTTAGCGTATTCCAAAGAGTATATCATCCAAGGTGAAATTTACGTGAAAATAGCAAGAAACCGTATCACGAATATGTTCGTATTTGGAAGCAATATTTGCCGATTGAACTTTTACCCGAATTATTATATGTGGCCCGCATATTTGAAGCTTGCTATTCAAATCTCCAAAAGTTTTGTGATATAAAAGAAATCACGCTCTTTTATTTAACTGTCAGGAGGATTTCACGTATATTTTATACATAGACTTCTGTCGTTGTCCGGTCATTTTATACATAGACTCCTGTAGTTACACGTACATTTTCAACATAGACTCCTATGTTTGCACGTACATTTCAAACGTATACTCTTATAATTGCAATTCAATTTAATACATAGACTCCTATAATGACACGTACATGTAATATATGACTCCTATAATTCCACGTACATTTTATACATAGACTCATATCATTACAAGTATGTTTTATACATATCCTCCTATAATTGCATGTATATTTCATACATAGACTCCTATAATTGCACGTAAATTTTATACACAGACTCATGTAATTGTATCTATATTTTATACATGTATTCCTATAATTGCACGTATATTTTTTACATAGACTCATATCATTGCATGTATATTTTATACATATAGTCCTATAATTGCACGTACATTTCATACATAGACTCATATAATTGCAAGCATATTTTATACATATACTCCTATAATTGCACTTACATTTCATACATAGACTCCTATAATTGCACATACATTCTATACATAGACTCATATAATTGCATGGATATTTTGTACATACACTCCTATAAATGCATATACATTTCGTACATAGACTCCTATAATTGCACGTAAATTTTATACATACATTAATAAAATTGCATGCATATTTTATACATATACCCCTATAATTGCATGTATATTTCATACATAGACTCCTATAATTGCACGTACATTTTATACATAAACTCTTATTATTACGCGTACATTTTATACATAGACTTCTATAAATACGAGTACTTTTTATACATAAACTCCTATAATTGCACTAACCTTTTATACATAGACTCTTGTAGCTGTACGTATATTTTATACATATACTCCTGCAACTGCGCATACATTCATACATATACTCATATAATTTCACGTACATTTTATACGTAGACTCAGATAACTTCACGTACATTTTATCCATATACTCCTATGATTATGTATATAATTATTTTATACATAGATTGCTGTAATATAGTCAATAATGATACAACTAAAAAAATTTTAACATCCAATAAATGCAGACATTAGGGAAACAGATCCTCATAATTATAGTTAAATTTTTTTTTTTTTTTTTTGTTTGGAAGCAGTATGATATTAAAATATTATATCTTCTGATTTTGTAGGCGTTCTTACCCTGAATGATAATAATTTTATATATTCTAATATATGTATTGTGGTAGATTTTCATACATATGTTATGTAGTATCACAATAGAGATATGTGGTTGATCATTTTATTAAATTGATATAGCTCCTTTTCGTCCAGCGTATTCATTTATTCTTAACCAATTTCTGCCTCTTCCAGTAGTAATTCTGCTATATCAAGAATAATAAACATATCTTGTAATGATTTGATATTCATCATTACTATACCCACTGAGAAGAGAGAGAGAGAGAGAGAGAGAGAGAGAGAGAGAGAGAGAGAGAAGAGAGAGAGAGAGAGAGAGAGAGAGAGGTATATTTTTCATTGTGAATATAACCCTAATTGAGAGAGAGAGAGAGAGAGGAGAGAGAGAGAGAGAGAGAGAGATAGAGAGAGAGAGAGAGAGAGAGAGAGAGAGAGAGAGATGAGAGAGAGAGAGAGAGAGAGAGGTATATTTTTCATTGTGAATATAACCCTAATTGAGAGAGAGAGAGAGAGAGAGAGAGAGAGAGAGAGAGAGAGAGAGAGAGAGAGAGAGAGAGAGGAGAGAGAGAGAGAGGCCCTTACTGAGAATCATACATTGATGAATACATAAATGAAATTAATGAACCGGAGAGAGAGAGAGAGAGAGAGAGAGAGAGAGAGAGAGAGAGAGAGAGAGAGAGGAGAGACCCTTACTGAGAATTATACCTTGATGAATACATAAATGAATACAATGAACCCTAGAGAGAGAGAGGAGAGAGAGAGAGAGATAGAGGAGAGAGAGAGAGAGAGAGAGAGAGAGAGAGAGAGAGACCCTTACTGAGAATTATACCTTGATGAATACATAAATTAAATCAATGAACCCTAAAAATCTAACTCTCTGGAATTATTGAAGGAAACCTGCAACTTTCGTCTTTCCCTTTAGAATCTCTTTGCCAACAGCAAAAATGCTTTCGACATGTATTAAATTAACCTGTCACAGGCGACCGGAAAACTTCCTGACATTTTAACCGTCTCTTTGCAGAGGTAAATAGATTAGTGATGTCGGGATTCTGTCCCTCGGCGTAACTCCGTTTCTTGTCTTTTTAAGCTTTTTTTTTTTTTTACTTTATATTTTTTAATTCTTTATTTATTTATTTTTTTTTTTTGGGTTAAAATTCAGTTATTATCATGGTAATATATTGGATTATATGTTATTTTCCTCATCCGGCTTCACCTTTTAGAGGGATGGAGGTAGGAGAATTTATTCCCTTGCTAAGTTCCGTTTATTTTCAAGGGGATCTAATATATATATATATATATATATATATATATATATATATATATATATATATATATATATATTTATATATATTCATATATATATATATATATATATATATATATATATATATATATATATATATATATATATAAGGACTACTTAACTAGATTGAGGGTATGATACTATAATCAGTATCAAAATTTAGTTCGAGTGACGTCATGAGCCTTAACATTTAACAGTATTTAGTTACCTGCCTTTAGGAATAGGACTATATATTATTATACTGCAATGCTAAATGTCATAGATGAACGGAACTTTCCAAAATTAAACGACAAATTGTTCTGTAGGTTATTTGAAAAAATAGTTTTTTCTCATGATTATCTATTGATTATTTATTGAACTAACG
>NC_090746.1:108327235-108332235 GCF_036898095.1 Palaemon carinicauda | reverse complement strand
ATTATAATCCCATTGTTCTACCGAATAGACATTTAAAACATTTAAGCTTTGATTTGCAGTTTTTAGATTTAGGTTCTCTTGATGCATAGCGATAAAGACTTTAATTGTTCTGAAGTAAATTTCCATAATAAATAACTGAAAAGGATAAAAAATAAATGTATGCCACATAATTGTAGAAATATTTTTTCCTTTCCTCACTGGGCTATATTCCTTGTTGGAGCCTCTGGGCTTATAGCATCCTGCTTTTACAATTAGGGTTGTAGCTTAGCAAGTAGTAGTAGTAGTAGTAGTAGTAGTAGTAGTAGTAGTAATAATAATAATAATAATAATAATAATAATAATAATAATATATTGCTTTAGAATAAGTAAGAGCTCAATATCAGAATGGAAAAGCAAGACATCTGGCTAAAAAAAAAGGTATTTTCTTGTGAGATATGCTTAATCATTCTAATATGATATTTCAAGGATTGTTTTTATTTCGTTTAAGTTTTTTATCTATTTTACTGGAATTTGCATTTGGAAACTGATGATCATTCTCAGTATATTTATCAACATGTAAATGCTATATATCTTATCGTAATCACATTTGATAATAATAAACTTTATCATATAGGGGTATTTGAAATTTTACAATGCTCTCATAACAGAAAATTAGCGCTAAACGATTATGAAATTATTACCTCGTTTCTTAAAGTTTAATAGGATTCATGTAAAAAAAAAAAAAAAAAAAAAAAAAAAAAAACTTAAATAACAAAATATCGAATGGCGTAAAGAGAATATGATGAATTGATATAACTTTAATGAAAGTTTCTGAAAATAAAATCAGTTTTTTTATATACATTGCTTAATAAATCATTGCCGAAGAAGAATAACAATAGTTATTTTCTTTATCAAAAGCCTAACCTTTTCTAGAAAGTTGGGAGCTCTCTCTCTCTCTCTCTCTCTCTCTCTCTCTCTCTCTCTCTCTCTCTCTCTCTCTCTCTCTCTCTGTTGTCATAGTCTATATGCATAAGAAATATCATTAATAAATATACATAGACTTCAATGTAACATTTACTACCATTATCTGAAAGAAAATAGCCACCTTTTCATTAGAAAATGACATGAGTTGTGCCCTTTCAAACAGTCTTCTCAATATTTCAGAATGGGCTAAGAATAAGCAATCACAGGCCTCGTCATTTAACAACTCTCTCTCTCTCTCTCTCTCTCTCCTCTCTCTCTCTCTCTCCTCTCTCTCTCTCTCTCTTCTCTCTCTCTCTCTCTCTCTCTCTCTTTCTGAATATTTCAGAATTGTCTAAGAAAATCCAATCTCAGTTTCTTCTTTCAACGACTCTCTCTCTCTCTCTCTCTCTCTCTCTCTCTCTCTCTCTCTCTCTCTCTCTCTCTCTCTCTCTCTCCATCATAAGTTTACGAAATTCAATTAGCCTTTTTAGTGAGAAAGACGATTTTTAGATGCAGTCGGATGAGTTTCTTTTGACAGCATCAAACTTTAAATGTCTCTGCAAATTTATTTTGCAAAGCAAAGAGAAAATCATCAACTCGTTAAAACTTGGTTAATGTACAAAAGATATCCTTCATAACTGAGCTCTATTATTGATATCCTTATCCGAAATATAAAATCTATTGTATTTAATTCTGATCTCTTAAAAAGACTCTTTAGCTATAGTCAATTTTTTTAGCTAGGCAGATTTGCACCGACTCGCAGCGGTGCTCTTTTGGCTCGGAAAAGTTTCCTGATCGCTGATTGGTTGGGCAAGATAATTCTAATCAATCAGCGACCAGGAAACTTTTCCGAGCTAAAAGGGCACCTCTGCGAGTCGGTGCAAATGCGCCTCATTAAAAGAAATTGACCATAGGGTAAGTAGCTCTTTTAGGAGAGGTACACTCCAAAATCAAACCATTGTACTCTACAGTAGTCTTGGGTAGTGCCATAGCCTGTGCCATGATCTTCCACTGTCTTGGGTTAGAGTTTTCTTGCTTGAGGGTACACTCGAGCACACGATTCTATCTTACTTCTCTTCCTCTTGTTTTGTTAAAGTTTTTATAGTTTATGTAGGAGATATTTATTATGATGTTGTTACTATTCTTGAAATATTTTATATTTCCTTTTTCCTTTTTTCCTTTCCTCAATGGGCTATTTTCCCTGGTGGAGTCACTGGGCTTATAGCATCCTACTTTTCCAACTAGGGTTGTAGCTTAGTAAATAATAATAATAATAATAATAATAATAATAATAATAATAATAATCAAAAGTTTACAAGATCATGTGACCTCAATTAAAATATACTCGCAGTATCAAAATTTCCATATTTCTTGGCGAAATATCGCAAGTACTAGTAAATACTCGAAACTAGCTCGTAACTATTCGTAACAACACGCAAATACAGCAGGTCGTAAATAACGTGTAATTACTAGTATCAATCATTTCTAAGCATGAAAAATTTCCGTATGTTTCTTCTAGTTAACGGTGACAACTCGTAACAATTCGCAGAATATCGTCATAATTATATCGTAATAGTTCGTAATAACTCGCAATATATCGTAACAACTCCTAAATCGGTCGTAAGAGTGGTCAGATTGTAATGATCCGGGAATTTGTGCGATACGCAATGAGCCATAATATATATATATATATATATATATATATATATATATATATATATATATATATATATATATATATATATATACATATATATATAAATAAATTATATATATATATATAAATTATATATATATATATATATATATATATATATATATAATATACAGTATATATATATATATATATATATATATATAATATACAGTATATATATATATATATATATATATATATATATATATATATATATATATATATATATTTATATATATAGTATATCTATAAGTATATATAGATATATAAATATACACATATATAAAGGGGGCTGTGGCAGCTCCATCTATCTAAATGGAAAGCTCACCAGTAGCGCTTTGAGCCCATAAACACACATTGCGCCATTCATTCCTTTCCTCCAAAACTTCGAAAGATTTGGTAGACTAGATGGAAAACATAGAGGAAACTACTGTATAACCATCAGTAGAAGGAGGATTTATACTCTTTTATATCTTGAATATAATGTTTATAAACACTCCTATACTTATTTAAAAAAAAAAAAATGAGAATAAATTAAAGCAATAGCTCTTCATTATCAAAAACCATAAATAGCAGGTAGTTAATTCCAACAGCCAGGCCTTCTCCTTTACAAGTCTCAATACTACACAGTATTCTAAAATTTTTATTCAAGCTTTGACAAAGTTGTAGACTCATTTTCCTAATCGGATAGTTGAATCGGTAGAACTTCAAAAATTCAAACTTGCAGCAAATGTTTTTATGTTGAACAGGCAGATATAAGACTTCTTATACTTTATATATGAAATATATTTTTTTTAATGTTGGTACTATTCTTAAAATGTTTTATTTTAATTGTTTATTACTTCTCATATCATTTATTTATTTCCTTATTCACTTTCCTCACAGGGCTAATTTTCCTTGGGCTTATAGAATCCTGCTTTTTCAACTAGGGTTGTAGCTTAGCAAGTAATAATAATAATAATAATAATAATAATAATAATAATAATAATAATAATAATAATAATACAAAGTGTTGTTCAGAAACTACAATTAAATAACATTATTTTCATGCACTAACAATAATATAAACATTATGTTAAAAAGACAACTGAATGAAGTATAAATAACCTCTTTTAAAGAAAGATAAAAAAGCCTAGTATATATAACTTTTATCACCACAATAAAAAAAAACAATCTGTCCAGGACGCAAGAAATGGAAAGATTGTATCAGTGAGTTATAGGTAAGGAAAATATTGGTTGTCAGGGGATACAGTAGCCTCTCCAAACTTTAGACAGTAAAAGAAATTGATAATGGACAGAGAAAAGTAAACTTTAGTGACCGAGGTGAATTCAGTGATGTATATATGGAACAAAAGTCGAGAGCACATGCGTATGTTCGTTTATGGCTCTGTAATTGAAGATAATGATGTCCACTTCTGGTGTTTTATAAGAAGGTTAATATATGAGCTAAATCAAACATGATGGCGTAAGGGATATTTATCATGTTCGATCTCTGATCGTTATTTTCAATTGGGTTTATATATATATATATATATATATATATATATATATATATATATATATATATATATATATATATATATATAATATATATATATATATATATATATATATATATATTATATATATATATATATATATATATATATATATATATTATATATATTATATATATGTATGTATATAGGCTATATATATATATATATATATATATATATATATATATATATATATATATATATATATATTTATATATATATATATATATATATATCCTATATATACATATATATATATATATATATATATATATATATATATAAACAAAATAGTAAATAACTATCGGAGAACGAACAAACATATAAATTTTCCTCACGCCACCATTTTATATCTACCTTATATATTAACCTTCATATAAAACGCCAAAAGTGTACATCACTATCCTAAGTACAGAGCCATAAACGAACATACGTATATACTCTCGACTTTTATTCCATATTCATCACTGAATTCACCTCGGTCACTAAAGTTTCCTTTTCTCTGTCCATTATCAATTTCTCTCACTGTCCGCCGTCTAAAGTTTGGACGGGCTAGTGAATCCCGCGAGAACCTTTTATTTTCTTACCTTGTGTTTGGCCCGCCATAACTCACTGATACAATCTTTCCATTTCTTGCGTCCTGAACAGATTATTTTTCATGGTGATGATAAAGTTATATATAAGAGGTTTTTTTTATCTTTCTTAAAAAGAGCTTATTTATACTACTTTCATTCGCCTTTTTAACATAATTTTTATAATTGTTAGTGCATGAAAAGAATGTTATTTATTTGTAGTTTTTAAACAACCTTTATTATTATTATTAT
>NC_090746.1:108304735-108322235 GCF_036898095.1 Palaemon carinicauda | reverse complement strand
CTGTGGGTGGCTTTGACAAACGCATAACTACTCTATCTCTCCCCGTCACTCTGGTAGAAGGAAGACAGAGTAAGCAAACCCTGGTGAGAGGGAGTACCCCGAGAGGTAGTCAGGAAAGTTTGAGGGAGTTGGGAAGGGTTTAATCTGTGTGTGCATATCCATCTAAATATTCAGCAGTCATTATTTTTGACGGGTCACGGATACTACTAGTATATTCATATTTATCCTGGATATCATACAAACATACTGCTCTCTCTCGCTCTAGTCTTCCGGAGATTATTTTTCGCTCTTCCCCGAGGCGAACTTATCCCGTTTCAAACAAGTTCCAAGAATGAAATATTTCCTCAAGCAGAAAATGGACACCACAAGGAGATGCTCTCGTCGTGTTCTTGGCAAGTTTACCCCCCCCCCCCCCCCCCCCCCCCCAAAAAAAAAGTCTTTTGATGAGCATTTGCTCAAGACACCAAATGGTTATTCTTGTTTTTTTCTTACTTTTCACTTTCCATTTGCGAAAAGATACTTGGAATATACTTCATTTCTTTCTTCTTTGGAATTCTTGAAATACCTTAGAGGGTTTAAAGTTTGGCTGGGACAGATTTTGTTTATGCTTCAGAGGAAAATTACTTGTGATAGTATTGTGTTAAATATAAAGAGAATATTCTTTTCTATTGCTTATGTTAATTAATATAGGTGTTAATATCATTGGGGTATGTAGATAAGTTGAAATACTTCGATATTTCTGTATAATTTCACATACAAACACAAATACACACATGCTGGTAAAGAGACTGATGTCTCGCCAGATAAATCCTGAACTGCAGATTAGCAGTTAGGTTCCGACTTCTTTTGTGGCTTGTGGTGCCATGGTTGGAATCGACCTGGCCTTTCATTAGAAGGGACTAGGGTTCGATCCCAAGTATGAGGTAGAAATTTATTTCTATTTGAGCACGATATTGTGTTGATATATATATATATATATATATATATATATATATATATATATATATATCATCAAGGTGAGTGGGATTGACAAACGTATAACTACTCAGTCTCTCCCCGTTGCTCGGGTAGAGGGAAGAGAAGCCATACCCCGGTGAGAGGGGATACCCCAAGAGATATTAGGAAAGGGTGATTGGGTGGGAAGGGTTTAATCTGTGTGTACATATCTTACTAAATATTTAACCGTCCTTTTTGATGGGTCACATATACTAGTCTATTCATATACTGTATACCTTGGACACGTCCATCATACAAATATACTGCTCTTTCTCGCTCTAGTCTTCCGGAGATTATTTTTAGCTCTTCCCAGAAGCGAACTTATCCCGTTTCAAACAAGTTCCAAGAATGAAATATTTCCTCAAGCAGAAAATGGACACCACAAGGAGATACTCTCGTCATGCTCTTGACAAGTCTTTTGATGAGCATTTGCTCAAGACACCAAACGTTTATTCTTATTTTTTTCTTACTTCTTTTCTCTTTCCATTTGCGAAAAGAAACTTGGAATATACTTCATTTCTTTCTTCTTTGGAATTCTTGAAATACTTTAGAGGATTTAAAGTTTTGCTGGGACAGATTTTGTTTATGCTTCAGAGGAATATTACTTGTGATAGTATTAAGTTAAATATAAAGAGAATATTCTTTTCTATTGCACGTGATAATTAATATAGTTGTTAATATTACTGGGGTGTGTAGATAAGCTAAAAAACCTTGACATTTCTGAATAATTTACACACAAACACTCACATATGTGTTTGTATGTCTATATAACATATATATATATATATATATATATATATATATATATATATATATATATATATATATATATATATATATGTGTGTGTGTGTGTGTGTATATATACACACACACATATATATATATATATATATATATATATATATATATATATATATATATATATGTATGTATATATGTATATATATACACACATATATATATGTATGTATATTTATACTTTCAAATCAAACATTTACACATTTTCTTTCTTCATGCTTCCAGATTTTTTTAAATATTGATGTTAACAGAATGAGAAGGTAAACGCAATTTCATAGCGTAGAAGCGTCAAAGTAAAGATCATTTAAAAATAAAGAAACGAAGAATTGGGCTACTCTGGATTAACCATTAAGATAAACTTAATGGAGCTTCATAAATAATATCAAATATAAGTATTTGATCTGTTTTGGATAATTTGATGAATAACAAGAGACTTATCTTTGTTCTTAATATTTGACCTTCCTATTTTAGAATAGTAATTGTTTCTGAATGTTGAGTATTAACGAGAACTATCGGGTATAAAAATGGCGAGTTTCAATCTTAATCACAAAATGAAAAATACATAGAAATATAATAAACACGTTAGAATATTCAATCTATGTGAAATATATAATATTCCTTGATTTCCTTATCGCCGAAAAGAAACCAAAATTGAAATCAATTCAACTATTATAGTCACCAATCTTATTACCATAAAAAATACAATTGCGAAAGGCAAGTATTCGCTCTAATTTCTTAGTATATCATGACTTTAATGATGGTGAGGTGGTCGTGAGGTGCTAACTATGTGGAACCCTCTCTCTTACAAGGCAGTGAATGTATACACAACGACTTTACTCTTGCCTGCCAAGAGCCATTACCATGATCCGCCCAGGCACCATTTTCGAACCTTATTACCTCCAGTGGACGTGATATCTCACGTTAATATACTCATTAATCAAGATCTCAGCCATCCTTCCTACAATTTCTGCGTATCACTGCATAGCGCGAGATGAATTATTCGAGAATTGGAGACCAAGGAAGAGTTTGTGAAACTCGTGCGTCTATTATTATTATTATTATTATTATTATTATTATTATCATTATTATTATTATTATTATTATTATTATTATTATTATTACTAGCTAAGCTACAACCCTAGTTGAAAAACAGGATGCTATAAGGCCAAGGGCTCCACCAGGGAAAAATATTCCAGTGAGGAATGGAAAAAAAGAAATAAATAAACTATATGAGAAGCAATGAACAATTGAAATAAAATATTTGAAGAACAGCAACAACATTAAAACAGATCTTTCATATACAAACTATAAAAAGACTTGTGTCAGCCTGTCCGTTATACAAACCGATTCAAATACCCGATCAGGAAGATCATTAGACTACTTTTATATATCTATATCTATATATATATATATATATATATATATATATATATATATATATATATATATATATGTGTGTGTGTGTGTGTGTGTGTGTGTATACTGCATATATACATACTAATACACACACACACACACACACACATATATATATATATATATATATATATATATATATATATATATCATGATCATCATCAACCGTTGTTAGCACAATTATCGAATGTTGATACATAGAGATTTGCAGTCTTTATATAATTTTTAGCGAAACATCATAATGACTCATAAACACTTGTAACTAATGGGTATGAACACGCAAACAGCTCACAACAGCACGTAAAATCTCCCTCAAATAGTAATATTCCTCAATATCTCGCATTAATATGTAATAAACTTGTGAAATGACATATGCCGCTTGTGGTTTCCGTGACAAGTTGTTACAAATAGTGGAATTTGGCCAAAATTAAATCGCAACAAGTCTTAATAATCCGTAATAGCTCATAACAACCAATGAATCTAATAATAATAATAATAATAATAATTCGTCGTAAAATTTGCGAAATCGTAATGATCCGTGAATGTTTGCGGTCACTAAGGGCTCGTGTAAAAAATCCACATATATATAAAGTGGGCTTAAATTCTCCTTGTCCCATAAAAAATCTAGGCTAGACTTATGCGCCTAAATGCTGTAAGCATAGGTATTTTACTTTATAGTGATAGGCCTAGACGCAACAGAGTTAACAAACCATAGTAGAAAGTTTAAAATAGGCTTGAGCAAAATAACTTTCATGAAAATTATATCAATCATCAAGCAATAGTGCTGTATTTCGTGCTTGAGAAAATTTAGCAAAGGTATTGCTAAATATTAATGCCTACATGACATGAGTCATGGTATGACAATGAAACAATCTCCAATAGATTTGATAGATTTGAGAACAAAGTCCACAAAAGGATATTAGGAGTTGAATGGCAGGACACGATTAGAAATGAAACTATAAGAGAGATTACTCGAGTGCCATATGTGGATGAGATCATGATGAGGGGTAGTTGGAAATGGTTTGGGCATGCTCTTCGCACTCCCCAAGAGAGATTAGTTTACCAAACGTTCAGCTGAGCTCCACAAGGCACTAGAAGAGTTTGAAGACCTAAGCCTTCATGACTGAGGACTATGAAGCGCGAAGTAGGAGATGATGAATGATGAAGTATTGAATTAAAGCTCAAGATAGAGACGACTGGTGAAATCAAACCGAGGCCCTTTGCCAATAGTCGTAGAAGGAAATAATGATAACAATTGTGTCAATATAGACTAGTTTTGAGTCATGGAATTGAAAATCATTACTATAGTAAGTGATTTTCAGCATTGTTTAGCCTCATTTCATGTAAACGAAATGCGACCAGGATGAAATAATATATTACTTAAGTAAGAAGAAGAAGAAGAAGAAGAAGAAGAAGAAGAAGAAGAAGAGAGAGAGAGAGAGAGAGAGAGAGAGAGAGAGAGAGAGAGAGAGAGAGAGAGATTTTGTCGTGAGTTCTACTAAACTTAATAAAGACCTAGGCCTATATCGATTTAAAATTCTATAAATGACTACCAGGAATAATGAAGGGCTTTGGCCATATTACCAGGCCCACTTACTGTAATGAATTTACTATAGCTAGATACATCTGCGGGATTTGCTCTCCTAAATGATTATCTAAAAACAGCTTTTTTAGCAGCCAAGTTCAGGGATGGCCTTTTAATGTAGGGGCACGGATTAACAAAAATGCACAGAGAGAGAGAGAGAGAGAGAGAGAGAGAGAGAGAGAGAGAGAGAGAGAGAGAGAGAGAGAGAGAGAGAACCATGTCAGATTTTCCTTGCCCCATATAAAAATCTAGGCTAGACCTATGCGCCTATTGATAACCGCGGGCCATCCGGGTAACTGAGCAGTCACGTGACTTCCCGCACTTGGCGCAGTGAAAACAAACCACACTTTAACGTGGTGCTGCATGAACGGTCGTCTGTTAAAGCTAAATTATTCGCCATTATGCCTTCATCATGTGATATTTTCAACTGCAAGAATCACAATATGATGCAAGGAAAGATGTTGCATTTTTACAAGTTCCCCAGTCGTAGCAGAAGCCCGGATAGGAGGGATAAGTGGCTTGCAGCATGCCAGCAAATGAATCCAAATGGACACAAATGGTCCCCACTAAAGAGTCGGGTTATTTGTAGTGAACACTTTATCTCAGGTATTCATGAAATTTAACATATTTTAATAAAATTTAACATTCTGGTGGTTGGTGTTCCAACAGTATGTCTATTGGTGTTCATTATGAATTTATATTAAATTGCCAAAATACAGGTAAACCCAACATGACTGAGAAAGAACACCCAGACTACATTCCATGCATACTGCCTTTCAATAAAGACAGCTATGCCAAAGCCAAACGACAACTTGAGAGGTATGAGCGAAATGACAAGAGAAGGCGATGGGTTTATGAGGCCAGCAGTAATACACCTCACACTTGTGTGCTGTAAACAGTTCAAAATAATTATTGTTTATCATCATTTTTAACTTGCAAGTGTCGCTAGAAGTTAGAACAAGTTGTATTTTATATCTTATTACTCACCTGAAGCATTTAACTTCATATTGTAACGTGTTTTAGCAGCTCCATCCAAAGAATTAACGTAATCGTAAGCCATTGCTCTGGTTTGTTTTCACTTCGCTTGATTCCCGCGCTAGCGGTTACGTCATCGATGACGTCAGCCCGCGGTTATGAATATGCTCTAAGCGGCTCTAGGACCATTGTCACTGGGAACATTGCCACTGGGAATATTGCCATATTGCCCATGAGGGGACATTGTCACTGGGTACATTCCCCATGTGGGAACATTGCCTTTTTTTCTCTAAGATAATTAGCTACTTTACATTTAACTTATTTTTTTTTATTCAGAAGATAATTAACTAGTTTACTTGTTAAAGTTTCCGTGATTAGGAGTTAGTAATCTTTTAATGTGCCATTTGGAGAATGGAAACTAAACATTTATTTGACTTTTACGGAGATTACACCAATATATAAGAAAGAAAAGCATTTTGTTGATATATCCACAAACCTAACCTAACAAAAATTTATTTTTAATATCTTTTATTTTTATATGGGCAATGTACCCATCGGCAGTGTTCCCACATGGGCAATATTCCCAGTGGCAATATTACCACATGGGCAATGTACCCAGTGACAATATTCCCACATGGGTAATGTACCCAGTGGCAATGTTCCAACATGGGCTAAATTCCCCGTAGCAATGTTCCGCGTACGGCTGTAAGCCTAGGTATTTTAGTTTATAGCAATAGGCCTAGTATTATAACAATTATCAATTAGCAAAAGTGTTGCATAGACATAGGCTTAAAAAATAGAAATTATAAAAAAGAAGGCATACAAAGATCTGCATTATAAGCTTTATAAACATACCCTATAAATAGAATAATCAAAACTGTTGTATTCATTCAGCTGATAATAAACTAAACCATTTTCATTTGAGAATTATTGGATTGGGTCTACAGCCAACTGAAATACTCTTCTATTGATAAAGCAAATAAACAATATTTACCTTGAGTTAAATCCTTTCTATACATATGTAGAGTAGGCGCAGCAGTACATTTCAATTTTCATGCATTTTGGGATGATAATCTTAAGTACATTTCAAAGGATTTTTCCAAAATCACGATAAAATCATCTTTCCATTTGCACAGATTAACCAAAGTTTTTCAAAGAGATGGATCCTTTGGAAATACGTAAAATGAAATGCTTTCTTCTTGGCGATCTCCATCGTGATTATTGCAACTAAACACAGCACATATACCACCATCTTTGTTGTCTCTTATCAGCTGATTGAAATGATAAGATATAAGGGATCGACGAATTCCCTCCAAAACAGTATGAGCCAACGAACCGAACATCCTGTCACTTACTCAGTGTGGTCCCGAGTGACGTCACTGCGCGGGAAAACACAAAACTCGTTCTTCTTCTTCCACCTTACTTACTTACTTTACTTTGATGGCTGTTTTTCTTTTCCCATACAGCAGGGGAACCCCGCTCTCTGTAGGATCTCCACTGTCGTTTTACCTCGTACGTTCAGAGTATTTAACGTTTCATATTGCGTATTGTTCATTTACTGATAAATACTCACTGCTGTATGACTGTTGAAATAAGAAAGTCTTCAGTTGCCTATTAAAAGCCTTAATGTCTTGCACTGTATCGGCCGGCTACTCGTACCTTCCAAAGTTAATCGAATTTGCATTCTAAATTACCCATCAACATGCTTTCCTTCAAAGCCCCCTTATACCTGATAACGAAAAACTTTTCAACAGAGAGAGAGAGAGAGAGAGAGAGAGAGCGCGCAAGTGTATTCACCCCCATAAACGCACAATTTCAACGGACAGACCGACTGAGGAAACCAGATTTAACCGGTTTCTTCAGGTCTGTTTCAACGTGTAAGGTGGTATTTCGAACTGAAGGCAGTCTGAATAGAATGTCAAAAATCTGTTGTTGTTATTATTATTATTATTATTATTATTATTATTATTTGCTAAGCTACAACCGTAGTTGGAATAGCAGGATACTATAAGCCCAGGGAAAATAGCTACGTGAGGAAAGGGAACAAGGAAAAATAAAATATTTTAAGAACAGTAACAACATTAAAATAAATATATCCTATATAAACTTTAAAGTCTTTCAAGAAGAGTTGGAAGACCCAGGCCTACATGACTATGACTATGGAGCGAGAAGTAGGAGATGATGAATAAGAGAAATATTGAATTAATAGGTCAAGATAGAGACGACTGGCGAAATCTAACCGAGGACCTTTACGTCAATAGGCGTAGGAGGAGATGATGATAAAACTATAAAAAACTTTAACAAACAAAAGGAAGAGAAATTAGATAGAATAGTGCCTGAGTGTACCCTCAAGCAAGAGAACTCTAACCCAAGACAGTGGAACTTTGGAAGACCATGGTACAGAGGCTATAGCACTGCCCAAGACTCACCGAGGCGTATCACCAACCGTCGTAGTCTTCGACATGGCAGCCCTCCATTTCTGATGCAATCTATCGCGTCTCGAGAGGATAATCTGTTTTGTTCTGCATTTATCGTTATTTACATGGTATATTTACCGATCTGTTTCGAAAATGAAATATTAATGATCATTCTAACCTATACAAAAAAGCGATGCGTATTTTGAAATATACTGTACAATGTTTCTTTAAATCAGGATGGAAGCGGTAAACGCATAGGACTAAAGTGAACAACGATAAGCACATAAACGTTATCAGAGAAAGTAAATCCTAGATTTTTCTTTCAAGACGTTTCAACATTATAATGTACATATTTTGTGGCCTTTCCATCACAAATGAAAAACAAGCAGATTAAATTAAAGAAATTGACGTATTTTTGAGATACATTGACAAAATTGGAATAGACACATCCCTGCCATTTTGATATTGTTTTAACGTTTATTGCTGTTTAAGTACAATATATATATATATATATATATATATATATATATATATATATATATATATATATATATATATATATATGTATATATATGTGTGTGTGTGTGTGTATGAAATAAATAAAGTGATTTGACCGAATTTTACCTTCATTTCAACCGCAAACAAACAAACAACCAGTTCGACTAACTTTAAGTAGCCGAACTGGTTGTTGTTATTACGACAGAAATGAAGGTGAAAACCGATTAATCACGTTATTTTCTACAGGAAAACATATAATTTTTGTTAAAATGTTCAAATATAATGCAGGGGCGTAGGAGCAGGGAGGGGGGGGGGCTATAGCCCCCTTACTTTTTTGCTGAAAATATGCTTTTAAACATTAAGATTTACATTTTGTAAATGCATTTCATCTCTGGCAACAGCTCTTGTACAGCCTCACCCTCCCACCCCACTCCCGCCACTTAAGTATCATGTTAGTACCCAGCATCATAGTTTCACAGTCCCTCGTCACTCGCTTAGTTTTAGAGAGAGCAGCCCCAATATTGGTAATCAAGCCACTTAAAATGTTTGACCCCCAGTGCATACCGTGCAAACTTATGTTAATCTATCCATCATTAGGCTACCAAACACTATTATAGTAACAAACTACATTATTGATACGCAGTAATAAATTGAAAACATGACACACGCGAACACATGTAGTTGACAAATATCACACAAATAAACATATGCATGAATGTGTATATATATATATATATATATATATATATATATATATATATATATATATATATATATAGGCCTATATATATATATTTATATATATATATATATATATATATATATATATATATATATATATAGGCCTATATATATATATATATATATATATATATATATATAATTTCTTCATAATTCTTTTTAAATATGTATACCTTTATATAATTTCAGAGCTTACGAAGTATTAATTATACATTATTCATACACTTTTAATATGTATATTATCTGGTCTCAGGCATGACTTTCCAATATGTATGTTTATATTATAAATATGCTTGTTCTTAATTTTGCTTACTTACAATTCTATATATATATATATATATATATATATATATATATATATATATATATATATATATATATATATATAACATATAACTAAATTCAGTTATTTTAATATATGTTGTACAACACAACAGCAATATTGGAAAGCAAGTTGAAATTTGTTGTAGAACGATTTGATTTACCTAATGTTTTTATTTATCTAGATTCACGAAGTAAACAAATGAAAGAATCAAATTTACTGTATTCTCTTCTCACAAGGTCTGATGCTTCATGTTATTATTCATTGAGTAATATGAATGGCTTTGTTATAGTTTTGACATCGTCATATTTACGTTCACTGTGATTGTGTTGACCACTTTGAGTCATCAACATTTGTCAAAACATAATGATGTTTTATCCATTGTACCAAACAGGTTATGAAAATAAACTTACCGAAATGAAACAATGTATCAACCATTGTTTGTATAAAGTATACAATTAGTTGGTGAGAATAAAATTTATCATGTGCCGTGTTTGACGATACGCAATCTTATTTCATAAAACTGCTATTTTTTATATAAAGACTACCTTTCACATATAAATTTCACCCTATTATGATCAATTTTAGATATACACTAATCATACATTGATTCTCAAGACACATTAGAGTGTTTCTGACTCTTGTCATTGATATTGACTTAAAACAGTACATGATGGCAAATATATCAAATTTGTTGCGGAATATTACGTAGCCCGCAGTGAAACAATGGAAAATATTTTGACGTAATATTACGTTGCCCGCAGCGAATCAGTTAACTACAAATATAATTTATCACCACAGTTAATCACCACTGAGCAAGTGTGTATTATGCGGACAAGGAGTTAGAGAAAACACTGACAAGTGTGGCAACTTTTTATGGTGATGACATTGATGTTGACCGTCTGCGAAAACAGCTCTCTTTTCTCTCACAGCATTGTTCTTTTGAAATAAGACAGGCAAAGCCACGAGAAATAGTTGAGTTTATTAAAGGCCTTGGTGACCATATATTGTCTCTTCTTACTGAAGTGACTAAGGTTGTTAAACTGTTGCTTGTTATGCCAGCATCAAACGCACAGAGCGAACGCGCTTTTTGTGCCATGCAAAGAGTGGAAACGTACCTTCGGAGTACAATGACTCAGAAAAGATTGAATCATTGCATCATACTTCATTGTCATTCGGAAAAAACCGATAGCCTTGACTTGATCGATATTGCGAATGAGTTTGTAGCAAAGAATCAACATCGTCAGTATATTTTTGGTAAATTCACCAAGTAGGCCTATCGGTATATATATATATATATATATATATATAGATGATATATATATATATATATATATATATATATATATATATATATATGCCTATTGGTATTTTATGATTGTTATTGTGTAAAAAATGGAATTGGTCACATAAAAATCTTCCAAAAATATGATTTTGTTTTTGATACAATATGCTGTCAGATGCTAGGAAATCGCATCTGAGGGTGTTTCATCATAAAAAAATTTCTGGGGGAGGAACACCCCCCCCCCCCCCCATACCTTCGCGCCTGCGGCTCCGCCTTCAATGTTATTTCGAACTTTAGCCCCCCCCCCTAAACAGGAAAACTCTCCTACGCCCCTGTAATGTCTCCTGTTATATATTTTCTGTTAAAATGTTTAAATATAATGACTTGTTCAAATTCCGTGTCACTTCACTCAAGAACGTATGTACTGCGAACGCTAACATTAGCAATGTTGCGCAACGTTACCAACGTTACGATGCCATTGCTAACGTTAACAATGCTACGATAGTATTAGCATGTGTATTTTAAAGCATTTTTCCATATACCCCTTACACAATATATAAATAGATACAAAAGGATACGGAACCTAATCTAACCTAGAAGTTCCCAGGCTTGCCACTAGCAGGGGGCAAGCCACCGGACCCCCTTCCCAGGTCACAAACTTGTACTGGCAAGAGGTAATGTTGAGCTGCGCACTCTAAAAACATTAGAATTAAAGAAATGAGTAAGTTACATTTATGACCCGGACGTCGAAACTTGTGGGTCGGGTCACAGAGGTGTTGAGACTGTAACGTTCTAACTCTTATGCGTGGGACGTGTGTGTGTTATATATATATATATATATATATATATATATATATATATATATATATATATATATATATATTTAGATATATATATTTAGATATATATATATATATATATATATATAATATATGTGTGTATGTGTTATATATATATATATATATATATATATATATATATATATATATATATATATATATGAGAGAGAGAGAGAGAGAGAGAGAGAGAGAGAGAGAGAGAGAGAGAGAGTCTTACTCCCCATCATCACTCATGATATGAGGTTCATGCGTCATTTTTTTTTTCACAAAAGTTTTTCATTTCTGCCGCAGATTCCATTCTCTCTCTTTTCTCTCTCTTCACTATGACGGAATATATTTTTCCCCTCTTTCATTGTTGTGCTATTTCTGACTTTGAAATCTTTGCTGTTAGTTTTAGGGAGGCAAGAGAGTTTCTATGATTGTAATGTACCTCTCTTCTTTGCTGTAAAAATAATAAAAATCTTTCGGGGTTATTTAATTTGACTTTAATTATTTTTCGGTTTCGTTTATGAATTTAGAGGTCATAAATGATTACATAATTTATTATAGGGTAAAACTAGTTTGGAGCAATGAGGACTTCCAAAATGATTTTTTGTTCCGATTTCGTTTATAAGTTTAGTTTGAGAGATCAAACATGATTTAATAATTCATACTGGAGTAAAACAAGTTTGGAATGATTAGGAATTCCAAAACGATTTTGATTAGAAATTGTAGCCTTTAGTTTTAGCAATATCTAAAGTAGTATTGTTAGTATTTCCCTCAGAAGATTTTAGACCAGTATCCTCAAGAAGTACTGACATTATCGAATTGAATTATACCAGCTAACATTCTTCTTTTCCACTTTGATTATCTATTTTAGGTAAAAATATTCATGTTAAGGAGGTCTCCATTTTTTTATTTCATATTATCATTAGCGTTCTTTTCGAAGTATGATGGCTGTTTTTTATCAGGCATGATACATAATGCTACAAAAAAAAAAAAATAGCACCGAAAAATTGCACTCGTGGTTTTTCTATTGTCATTTAAGATCAGGGTTATGTTGTATTTCCATCCTTCTCAAGGGAATTTGGGATCTAACTATCTGGTAAGGATTATATTGTATTCCTATCCTTCTCAAGGGAATTTGGGATCTAATAATCTGGTAAGGATTATATTGTATTCCTATCCTTCTCAAGGGAATTTGGGATCTAATAATCTGGTAAGGATTATATTGTATTCCTATCCTTCTCAAGGGAATTTGGGATCTAATAATCTGGTAAGGATTATATCGTATTCCTATCCGTCTCAAGGGAATTTGGGATCTAATAATCTGGTAAGGATTATATCGTATTCCTATCCTTCTCAAGGGAATTTGGGATCGAATAATCTGGTAAGGATTATATCGTATTCCTATCCTTCTCAAGGGAATTTGGGATCTAATAATCTGGTAAGGATTATATCGTATTCCTATCCTTCTTCTCAAGGGAATTTGGGATCTGGGATCTAACAATCTGGTAACGCTAACTCGAGTCTGTCCCCATTTGTAAGATAAGCATATGTTGAATATGTTGCCGTCAAGCTTAAACTATCATTTAATTGGGCATGTTTTCCTTATTTATTGATGCACAGTTAAGGTAAGTTATATATTGACTTCATATATGGCCGACTTGCAAAATGTGTACTTTAAAAGGCCGAGATTATACATTGAAATAGGGCCTAATACATGCTTAGGCTACTTTGAGAGGCATTAACTTACTAACGCAAGTGCAAACTCTTACCTCTAAGACTGACAAAAATCACATTAAATGCCAAAAAAACAGATTACCACCTATGACCATCTATATAGTGAGAAAATGTGACTTAACAACACTGTTAAAAATTGGCCTTAAGAAAACGGTAAAAGTCTGGCAATATTTATTACAGGATTATTAAAGTTTTAAAAACGGTTATATAGTGTGATATTACGGTAACACACTCGTAAATATTACTAAAGTTAAAATTACGGTTGCCTGTATTTACTGAAATACGGTTGAGAACAGTATTTCTTGCGGAGAATTGGATTTTTTTCTTTTTAAACCACCCACCAATCCTTTTCCTAACTAGTTTAGTCTGAGGCATAGGTCCTATTTCGGATGCATGTCTTTCACATACTCTTGCTATATTTGCAATAATATATACATGATTTACACAGCCTAACTAACTTTTGCAAGTGAACATGAGTATTTAATAGAATATAGGTAGTTTAAGGATCACTGCGATTTAGTATATGGAAAATCACTTTAATAGAAAAAGTTACTTTTCTTGGTAGGATTTACAGTTTTCCCTTTAAGGTCTCTGATGATCACCAACCTGTTTCACTTAAGTCGTTAAGAAAATTCTTCAATCTTACCTTCAAACTATCTTTTAATTTTGAGATTTCATTATACTAATATACTAAAACTCTCATAGCCTAAAGACTTACTGGCCACAATTTTTACTTTATATAATACTTCAAGAGCAATGCAATATCTAGCTATACAGTTTAACATTGCCATTTAGCAATGACTAATCTAAATGGCAATTATATTACCCTGCAAAATTATGCTTTTATGAGATACAGTCCCTAGACAAAACCCATCTGAAATAAACTATTCCTGTACCGGCCAGAAGCCTTAACGGTTATTACAGAAAGGGAAGTCTGAAGTCTAACCAGTCTCTGAAACAAGTCAAGGGTTAACCAATCTCTAAACAAGTCAAGGGTTAACCAATCTCTAAACAAGTCAAGGGTTAACCAATCTCTAAACAAGTCAAGGGTTAACCAATCTCTAAACAAGTCAAGGGTTAACCAATCTCTAAACAAGTCAACGGTTAACCAATCTCTAAACAAGTCAAGGGTTAACCAATCTCTCATGACCAGTGGACAAAGTGGGTTACAGCGAACACCAATAGTACAAAACCTTCAATTGTCGGTAATGTTTGTTTATTACCTTAGTTCATTGCTTGTCTTTTCTAAAATATTTTCATTATTACCGCTTCTAAAATTGATGTAAATCTGACTTTTTAAAATTTTAATTTATATATTTGAGCTCCTTTAATTTTAAAATCTGTAAAATTTACTTCCAAGTTTCATATTTCTGCTTTGAAAACCTCACATTCTAAACCTTTATAATTATTGAACCCCTGGTTAACACTTGGCTAATAAGGAGTCACTTCAAATAACCCTTACAAGTAAAGTCCCAGTGAACAACCTTGTTTGCATTAGTTAGATCTCATGCCCATTTAAAGTCTTCAATCGGTATTCCTTATTCCAAAGTTCATTCACTTAATAATCCAGAGTAATCACTAAATAATCCAAATATTTATGAAGAACAAACTAAATTTAATTTTTTAACTGAACTTATAACCTTTGACCAACAATTGCATATTGCATTCATTTTTAAACATTTCATTAGTTGACTAAATTAGTAGCACCGCTGAGTAAAGCTAGTAATTTATTTTTAGAGATAATACAATTAAACATTTAAAGACTTCATTCGGTATGCCTTATTCAAAAAGCTTATTCACTTTTACAGATTTTTATGAAAAACAACACCTATTGAATTTTTAACCTGAATTTAAACAAAATTTTTAGAGATGATACAATTAAACCTTTACAAAAGAAACTATTATAAAACGTTCAAACATCTTTATAACTTTCACACCAGAATTAAGTTGACTGAACATGTTCCAATCTACTGGAAATTTTCATATGAATCTTTAAATCTAAAATGAAAGTAAAATCTAAAATGAAAGGCTAAGAAAATTTTTTTTTAACAGCTAACCAAACAGGATTTTATCTTGTTGAATTAAAAAAAATTAGGTAAAATTCTATTAATGAGTTTCAAAAAATACTAGCGTAAGTCAAACTTAACAGAAAAAGTCTAATAGTACAAAGCAGATTATAAAAGTTTCAGTACCTTCTATCCAAAAATATTCTATAGATCTTGTCAGGTTCTTCAGTAAAAATTCAAAAGCGATCTTGCCAAGCTGTCCAATAATCTAAAACCAGCGATCTTGCCAAGCTGTCCAATAATCTAAAGCCAGACAAAGTTTGTCAGATCTCCAGTAACAACAAATGCCATCTTGTCAGGATCTCATTAACAAACTTCAACCAAGGCGGATCTTGTTATCTCCAGATATATCTTCAACCAAAGCGATCTTAGTCAGCGATCTTAGTCTGAGCGATGGATTTCCAGTATTGACCATCTTCCAACCAAGTCATACCATCATTTGTATTAAGTGGAGTAATATATTCATCTAATTTAGTATAGATCATTTTACCCTGAAGTCGCGCCATTTAATCTGAAAAGTGTCAATAATCAGAGAAAAGAACTTTAGCCCATAATATTAAACTAGTAACAATATAACTTTACAGTTTCGTAAAACAAGGCCTATAACCATATTTTATGTTTAAAATTTGTATATCTTAAGATGAGGAATTAAATCATTAAAACATTTATCAGACTTAAAAATGAGCTGCAGAACCTAATATAAAGGACAAAATAACAAAAGAACACTAGCCGAAATTACACTAAAGGGTTTAAAATAAAGCCTCCCTATATTGCACGGTAGACAAGGTCTACCGTGCAATATAGGGAACGTTCTCCCACAATTGGGGGCTCAGCCCCCAATCGGGGAGGACTGGCTTGCTAAGAATATAACTTCAAAAGTGAAATATAAAGTAATGCTCACCTTTCAATTCAGATTGAAAAATACTTACCATTTTACAGCGTTGTCACCAGTCGAAGCCTATTTAGACAAGAGTCTGAACGCACGGATAATTCAAGAAACTAGATCTAATCTAGTAAAGTTAACGTCTAGATAATGAGACTAAACTAACAGGCAATCAAGGGATCCTAGTTTTCATACCTGAAAGTACAAATAATAAGTTGAAATATTGGTATTTAAGATACATTGTGTTGAAACATTGGTATTTAAGATACATTGTGTTAAAATATTGGTATTTAAAGTAAATTGTGCACAGATAAACTGGTATGTCATAACGGACAAAAAAATTAAAAAGAAATAACTTGAAAGGCATGGTAGGAGATGGGTATTTGAAATGCAATGTACAAATAGTAACCAATATATTAGCATACCTCAAATAACCACCATACCTCATCTAAGTATGAAAAACTTTAACAATTGAAAATAAACTTAACGCAGTTCTCTACCTACCACAAATTAACCGCACTTTGAGATATCTTCTTTTTCGGACACCACCAACCACCAAACTGATCGGGGAAACGGCAAGACAGCCTGAGAAAGCTTCGCCATGCCAAACCAAGGACTCTGAACAGAGAGGTAGTAACTATAACTCGCTTTGTCCATTTCTTAAAAGGCAACTTTACGGCAGACGAGAATAAAAGATATCATTATTTATTACAGAATCATCGACTGCCTTCTTAAAAATATGCGTTTGCTTTTGCCGATAGTTCAAATATCGGTAGAACTTCAAAAGCTCAAACTTGCAGCAAATGTTTGTTTGTTAAACAGGCTGACATCAGTCTTTTTATACATCTGTTTTCATGTCACTATTTTTTTTTTTAATATTTTATTGTAATTGTTCATATCGTTTATTTATTTCATTTCCTCACTGGGCTATTTTGTCCTGTTGGAGCCCTTGGGCT
>NC_090746.1:108297235-108299735 GCF_036898095.1 Palaemon carinicauda | reverse complement strand
AGTAATGGTGTGGCTAGGTGCACTCCGCACGAGGTAGGTGTACCAGGAATTCTTAACTGTACGTCTGTATACCTGTTTTTCATTCGCTACATACACCATGAACATACAGATCCAACGTGTAAAAGCTCTTCTACGTATATATCATATGCTAGAAATTTCTCTGTTACCCCCATATATAATTAATACATTAAGCATAATATGCTGTATGTAACTATCACTGTGTATTTATGTGACAGTAGAGGTTAAAGCAACTGATTATCCGTGGAAGTCCCTATAGTCAATTCTTTTTAATGAGGCAGATTTGCACCGACTCGCAGGGGTGCCCTTTTCGTTCGAAAAATTTCCTGCTATCTGATTGGTTAGAATTATCTTGTCCAACCAATCAGCGATCAGGAAACTTTTCAGAGCTAAAAAGGCACCGCTGCGAGTCAGTGCAAATGCGCCTCATTAAAAAAAAATGAGTATAGTTACTGTTAATTAATCATTTCCAATGACTATTGACACATACATACATACATACGTACATACAAACATACTTGCATACATAGATGAATATAAATTAACTCAACTTATCTATTCCTGAATCTTTTATTTTTTCTAGTTGTGACTTCCATTTTCTAAGATAGCTGTACTAACCGTGTGTCACACGATCGTACATAGTTCATTTTGTGCTTGTATCTTCGCCCTCCCCTCGCACTAAAAAGAACCTGAAAAAACATGTCTGTTATTCTCAATGGTAACGGTGTCGATTTTTGAACATAGAATTTCCTGTTGCCTTGAGCTTTTGTATATAAAGGTGAGCATTCAATTATAAACTCACTCAGTTGCTTTCATCCTGCCTTTGATTCACAACCTTCTCTCGGCCCGTCACATATCTTTCCAGGGATCATCTACTTCACTCTGGGAGTAAATTTGCATGCAGTTCCGTGTAAACCTTTTAAAAAGTCTGGATTTGATACAGCTGTTCCATTATGTCTTTTCCAGCAAACATTTCCATGCTTCAATGAATTGAAATATGATAGTTTCATTACTCATTTCATAATGGCTTTACTCGAACCTTTATGTTCTTGATCCCCTTAATTGTTTTTATTTTAGGTTATGGTTTTAGCAATGAAATGGTATTGTCATTTTATATATCATTATTATTATTATTATCATTATTATGATTATTATTATTATAATTACTATTATTATTATTATTGTTATTATTAGTTAAGCTACAACCCAAGTTGGAAAAGCCGGTTGCTATAAGCCCAAGGGCTCCAACAGGGAAAATAGCCCAGTGAGGAAAGGAAATAAGGAAATAACCTTTCCTTTTATCCTTACTATGCATAATTTTAAGGCTATAATTGATTTTTTAGAATGTTTAGAAAAAATTTTTTTTTTGTTCATTCCATATTAGAATGAATAAACTAATTTAGATTTGGAAATGCTCTAATTTTTAGTGTAGCGGTCATCGCATGAGCTTTTTCTGTGCATTATTTTTTTTTGGAATGTCTTACAAAATAAGGATTAACGTAATTTATGATTAATCAATTTTATGAATTTGAACCCGAATATTAATCAAAGGTAAGAGATTCAAATGGAATTTTATTAATGAAATACTGTAAACCAATTACGTTTATTAAACCTAGAAAAAAATTAAGCCTAATTAAAGCCATAATTCTTATGTCTAGTTCAATTAGTAAGTCTCTCTCTCTCTCTCTCTCTCTCTCTCTCTCTCTCTCTCTCTCTCTCTCTCTCTCTCTCTCTCTTGATATTCGGATATTAGTTGTCCGCCGATTTTCTGTTATTTATTGGCATACTGAATATACATAAATCTCTCATCATCATTATCATCATCATCATCATCATCTCCTCCTATGCCTATTGACTCGAAGGGCCTCGGTTAGATTTCGCCAGTCGTCTCTATCTTGAGCTTTTAAATCAATACATCTCCATTCATCATACTCTTCATAGTCCTCAGCCATGTAGGCCTGGGTCTTCCAAATCTTCAGGTGACTTGTGGAGTGACTTTAGAATTGAGATTTATATTTCTTTTCATTTGTCTTTTGACACAAGAGAGGGAAAATATCTTGTTCATCCATAAGTCCGATGATATAAAGATATCACAGTTTTGTTTTTGATAATGTCCGTGTTTCTTTTTAAGATTAGAATCCGAATGAGAGAGAGAGAGAGAGAGAGAGAGAGAGAGAGAGAGAGAGAGAGGAGAGAGAGAGAGAGAGAGAGAGAGAGAGAGAGAGAATGCAAATTTCAGGAATTTCCTTTTCCAAGGGTTTCCCGTTATTTATTTAACAAAAGAATGTTGATTTTCAAAAGTTAGAAAATGCAATTACTTGCGTTAAGGAAGATTAAATTTTTCTACGTCTTCTGACATGAGTTGGAAAAGAGCTGCTTTCATTATAAGCTCTTAAGTATTTTTTCAAAAAAGTGTTTGAAGTCCATATACAGTACACATACGCACACACACACACACACACACACACATATATATATATAT
>NC_090746.1:108289735-108294735 GCF_036898095.1 Palaemon carinicauda | reverse complement strand
ATATATATAAATATACTCACAAGCAAGAGGATCCCAACCCAAGACCGTGGAAAATTATGGTAGAGGTTATGGAACTACTCAAGATCAGAGAATAATGGTATGAATTTCGAGTATCCTCCTCGAAGAGCTGCTTAACAAAGCTTAAAGAGTCTCTTCTACCGTTGCCAAGTGGAAAGTAGCACCTGAACAATGACAGTGCAATAGTTAATCCCTTTGGTGGAGGAGAATTGTTTTGTTAGCTTAGCGTTGACAGATGTATGAGGAAATAGGAGGATGTGTAAAGAATAGGCCAGACTATTTGGTGTAATTAAACGAATAGGAAAAAAAATAGCCGTCACCAGAGAGGGATCAAAAGTAGTACTTTCCTGCCTGTCAAAGGACCCAATAACTCTCTAGTTGTAGTATCTCAGCGGATGGCTGGTGCCTTGGCCAAAGTACAATGAACTAGTACCAACCTACTTTATTCTCAAGAAATCGGCTGCAGGGGTTTCAGCCTCACGCATAAACGCCGATCTAGAGACCAAAAAGAGAGACTTTCTTTGGTGCCACCCTCTTCAAGAAATAAAGGGTGTTTTTTTTTTTTTTTTTTTTTTTTTTTTTTGTGGCTAAAACATCCTTTTTTTACTACATTGAAACTTCACGATCTCTCTATCCCTCTTACTTTCTTTAAAACTGGTTTATAGAGAACGAGAATATTCCACACAGCCTTGGGTACGTGCGAGCAAGCATGCCAGGAATTTCTGAGACGCAGGTGGGAGAAGCAAAAGGAATTATGATGAACATGGCTTTATGCTGTCCTTTGTTAGGGTCCGGATAGGATGGGAAAGTGCACAATGTCAAAAATAGCCAAATTACCTGAAAATATTTTCTTGAAATATGATACAAAGAAGAAACGAGTTTATTTTGATGGGCCTATGTGTACTTGTTGACATTTCCGTGGTATGGGTAAGTAGCTTTTTATTCATTTACATGCAACGGGAATATGCAGACCCAAAGCATAATGTTTTTGCGTAGGCCTATCTGCTCATATACTATACAGTATATCTCTCTGTGTATTCCAGTCTATAAGTAATTTATTACTATTGCTATGTGTAAGGATACCTCTGACTATATATTTGATTATTTCAAGGACAGTACTGGTTAAATCAATATTTTTTCCAGTAATATTATTCTTCCTGATATGAGGCCATTACCTAAATCAACATAGGACTAGAGTCACTAGACTATGGATAGTAAAAAAGACGACAATACTTGCACAGAAATGCAAAGGAGAATATAGACGAAAATACGTTAAAGATTTAAAGGCCGTGCAAGAATGCCAGGGGCAAGGGACAGTGACATTGCCCTATCGAGCATGAAAAGGCCTAGAGACTGACCAGATATACATATGATAAGCACCCAAGCCCCCTTTCCACCTAAGCTAGGACGAAGGAGGGCCAGGCAATGGGTGCTGATGACTCAATACATAGACCTATATTCTCACTTAAACAACCCCCAATCCTTAGGTCACAAGGAGGGTGAGGTTGCAGCGATGAAAGAAACTAACGAGTTTGAGCGAGACTCGAACCCCATTGAGTTCTTAAGGAACGAGAAAATACTAACACAAGTGGGCGCTCATAAGGTCGGTATTCATAACCAAACACACTGCAAAGTGGCTGTTAGGTACTAACAGAGTGGCGAAGTGAATCCAGGTAAGCTTTATTAAACAGATAACGAGCATATATACAAATAGTTGAGGGTAACAATGTCACAAAAATTCAAACAAAATGAAACATGCAATGGAAACCTTAAACAAGTTTTTCTGTTATCAGTGCGGGAGAGAGCGAGAGATGTAAAAAAAAAAAAAAACAATTAGAATAAAACAGTGTTTGCGCGCGTATGAAACACGTGCAGTAGAAAACAATCCAAAGTCTACCTTACACTATAATACAAAGAATCATATGAAAGAAACTCTTATAGGGAAAAAAATGCGCTTCTTTTCGTGGTTACGATATGAGTTCACATTTTTTTTCTCTCTTCTTTTTTTTGGGGGGGGGGGGGGCTTAATTTTCCGCAGTTGAAGCGTTGCGGGGTTTTCTCAAAGCAAATAGTTTCCTCCGAATTAGACGAAAGTTCAGCATGAAACTTTCATGTTCTTGAAGTAAGTGCTTTCATGTTCTCCTTCAAGAATGTGCTTGGTGGAGATTAAACTCTTGACTAGAAACTATGCGAGACAAAGATATTACTTTGATGTATTAGTTGTTACTGCTTGCTTGCTTATTACGACAAGATTTTTATTACTTGTTTGCTTATTAAAACACGATTTTTTCATTGCTTGCTTGCTTATTCCTACAGGATTTTCTATTGCTTGCTTGCTTATTACAGCACGATTTTTTTTGCTAGCTTGCTTTTTACAATAGGATTTTTTATTGTTTGCTTGCTTATTACGACATGATTTTTTATTGCTTGCTTGCTTATAACAACACGAGTTTTTTGCTTGCTTGCTTGCTTATTATTACAGGATTTTTGTATTGGTTGCTTGCTTATTACAACACGATTTTTATTGCTTGCTTGCTTATCAAAAAACGATATTTTTCATTGCTTGCTTGCTCATTGCAACATGATTTTTATTACTTGCTTGCTTATTAAAACACGATTTTTTATTACTTGCTTGGCTATTACAACAAGATTTTTATTGCTTTTATTGCTTGCTTGCTTATTAAAACACGATTTTCTCATTGCTTCCTTGCTTATTACAACACGGTTGTTCATTGCTTGATTGCTTATTACAGCAATATTTTGTATGACTTGCTTGCTTATTACAAAAAATTTTTATTGCTTGCCTGCTTATTACAACACGAGTTTCTTTATTGCTTACTTGCTTATATCAACACGATTTTTTATTACTTCTGTCCTAACTCCACCACACTTTTTGGGGAGGGGGGGGGGGATTATAGTTGATACTCCATATTGGTGGTATTCCCCCCCCCCCCCCTTAAAAAAAAAAAGACTTAGCCAAGGAAAAGATTTACCATTATCACAAATCCATTTTTTTTTTAATGGAAATATTTCTCGAAATTGTTTGCGTTGATAGAATTGATGTCCATTTAATGGATTGATTATGAAATACACTGAAAGACAGATGTTTTTATCTTTATGAATACTCTAAAATATATTAAGGTTCTACATAGTGAATATCCATAGCAAAGATACTGATATATAACTGGGAATTACATTGTTTATATATATATATATATATATATATATATATATATACATATATACATATATATATATATATATTATATATATATATATATATATATATAAACAGATAGATAGATATATTTGTATATGAATAAATTTACATGCATATATGTATGTATTCATAAATATTCATATAAGTATATGCATATATACAGTTTGTATAAATGTGTATATGAGTAAATGTGTATATATGTGTATATATGCATACACACATACATATATAAATGCCCTGACCATCAAATCATTAAACGATATTTTAGATTTCATTATTATTGGCATTATTATCATGTTGTTTGGTATTGCATTTACAGGAGATGTAGTGAATTTTACAGCCAAAAAGACTTGAAGTTTAAGGAGTATGCAATTTTATTCTTTGTATTCATACAAAGGTAAACTATTGAAATGAGGATTAGGCATAATTATCAAAACCTAAACCGTAAAAGAATATAAAATATGAGAATAATATTGATGATTAGATAAATTTCATACTATTTTATTCCATATCATTATTAACACAACGTCCAGTTAACAATATTTCTTCAATTGGAAAAAATTGAAAAATATTTTTCAGTGATGTAAACTTGCTTGCGATAGAGGCTGGGAAATATTTGATAAAAACCGAATACCAAAAAGTAATTATCCAAGAAAGAGGAAATTTGGAAAATTCCAACAGAAAGAAGTAATTACTTATGATATTAGCAAAGTGATTACCTACACCTGAGCTGAGTAAATCTCTGTAAATGTTAGAGAAAATGAAACCGGAAAATTAAACCAAAATAGAAAAAAATCACATTTGAACTTTTGGTATCATTTCCATATCACTCAACGAGTAAAAAAAAAAATTATAAAGAAAAATTAACAAAGCTTTCCTAGACAAAAGGCCTGAATGCATCTAGAGACAATTGAAATCTGGGCGTATGGGAGGCTAAATGAAGGGCTCACAACGACAAATCCTTAGATTTATGTTTGACGGGTGAAACTATGACTGGGATTACGACTGGAATATGGGGATTCCTTTAGTCATTCCAGAAATCTACAAAACTTCCACTGTCTTGGGTTAGAGTTCTCTTGCTTGAGGGTACACTCGGGCACACTATTCTATCTAATTTCTCTTCTTGTTTCGTTAAAGTTTTTATAGTTTATATAGGAAACATTTATTTCAATGTTGTTACTGTTCTTAAAATATTTTATTTTTCCCTGTTTACTTTAATCACTGGGCTATTTTCCCTGTTGGAGCCCCTGGGCTTATAGCATCCTGATTTTCCAACTAGCGCTGTAGCTTAGCAAGTAATAATAATAATAACAATTATGATTGTGATGGCCTACTGGAAACGTCCCTGCCTAGCCATCGCAAGACTGGGGTACGAATCCCGCTTAAACTCTATAGTTTCTTGAAGTGTTTACAACCTCACCATCCTTGTGGGCTAAGGATGATGTTTAGGAGAAAGCCTATAGATCTACCTTCCGAGTCATCAATAGCCATTGCCTCGCCCTCCCTGGTCCTGGCTGAGGTAGAGGGGTCTTGGGCGCTGATCATATGGATATATGATCAGTCTCTAGGGCATTGTCCTGCTAGCTAAGGAAATGCCATTCATGAGTGGCCTTTAAACCTTATGATCAATAATTTTATCTGGGAGGGCTCTCAAGATTAACATCACTTTGGTTTGTATTTTGAGCTTGAATAAATATTTTAAAGAATATATTTTTTGTTAGACGTTTATAGTATCATGAATGGGGATTTTACCTTTTATTTG
>NC_090746.1:108274735-108279735 GCF_036898095.1 Palaemon carinicauda | reverse complement strand
GAGGGGTGTACCCAAGAGGTACACTCGGAAAACACACACTCCTACAAATTGCCGAACCAGCGGGTTGTAGTCAGGAATGGGGGATGGGGTGGGAAGGGTTGAATCTGTGTGCATGTGCGTGTGCGTGTGCGTGTGCGTGTGTTTGCATATCTATTAAAATACTAGATATCATTTTACGTATGACAGATCTATTTTAACATTGTTACTGATCTTAATATATATATTATTCATTCATTACTTCTAATATAGTTTGTTTATTTCCTTACTTTATTTTATCATCGAGATATTTTTCCTTGTTGGAGCCCTTTGGTTTATAGCATCCTTCTATTACAACTAAGGTAATAGCTTAGCCAATAATAATAATAATAATAATAATAATAATAATAATAATAATAATAATATCGAGTTGGAAACTGGCTTGATCGATCGAGAAAATAATAATAATAATAATAATAATAATAATAATAATAATAATAATAATGATGATGATGATGATGATAATAATAATAATAATAATAATAATAATAATAATAATAATAATAATGATAATGATAATTATAATCATAATAATAATAATAATAATAATAATAATAATAATATCGAGCTTGAAACAGGCTGGATCGATAGAAAAAGATAATATTTGTATGCAAGATGTAGGCTAAGCTTAAAGAACGCGGCATTTCTTTTCGTGATATATAAATGCAATTCCCAGCACGTTTCGGTTGGAGATAAGCCGAAACACTCCCATTAAACACCATTGAATCAGCGCAACGTTAAGAATACCGAAACTGCTTTTCCATTGTTTAGTTATTATTATTCTCTCTCTCTCTCTCTCTCTCTCTCTCTCTCTCTCTCTCTCTCTCTCTCTCTGTCGAACTACTGAGAAGCAAAATTAGTCTTTTCATTGATGCGCAGTGTCGTCTTCATCATATGACTTCTTTCCTTTGTTATCATTATTTTCTACTTCATTCAATAAGTCGATGTTTTCGATCAATTATTGAATTTATTGTTGTCAGAATGCTGTTGACGCACAGGAAATTTATGCATAGAGGTCAAAAGAATATTTGCCCACATAACAATTTTGCGAAACCAATTAGGACAATTAGGTTATTATAGCACCAATTTATGGTCGTTGGGAGTCACCTTAATTTCTAGATAATGCCATTTATTGTTTGGAAAGTTATGGCTGCATGTAACATCTCGAATACTCTCGGAAAATATGGACATTGAAAAAATTTAACTAACGAAAGGGGAACTCAGTACAGCACAGACCTCGACCGCGTCAGCTTATTTCTAGACCTTGACCTTGACTATTGACCTTAAATTGTATTAATTGCCGTGCATCTCCATACACTCAAATATGAACCAAGTTTGAAGTTTCTGTGACAACGATGTTTAAACTTATGGCTGATTACGTGAATTGGACATTTTGCTTGACCGTGACTTTGACCTTTGACCTTGACCTTCCAAAATTTAATCTTTTTCAGCTTTTTATATAACAGTTAATCCCTGTAAGTTTCATTACTCTACGATTAAAATTGTGACCACGAAAGTGTCCACAAACAAACACACACACTAACACACAAACAGGGAGTAAAACATAACCTCCTCACAACTTCTTTACGGAAGTGATAATTTTGAAGAAAATATTTCATTTTGTTATGACTAAATATTTAATGGAAAACCTTTTATCATATATAAAATCAAGTTTCGAACTAAAAACGGATACACATGCGAGGAAAAGGAAACCAAGTAAAGCAATATTCAAATGAATGAAATGAATATACGAATAAGCAAGTTTATTTGTTTATATGCTGAAGTCAACAATGATAGAAATCATGGCTAAACTCCTGACTTATAGAAGAAAATATTCATTGTAGCTCTCTCTCTCTCTCTCTCTCTCTCTCTCTCTCTCTCTCTGCTTATACACACATATATATACATGTAAGAATTTATATATATATATATATATATATACATATATACACACATATATATATGTATGTATATATATATATATATATATATATGTATGTGTGTGTGTGTGCGTGTAATCATCATCAGCCTTAACCAATCCCCTGCAGTTTTATTAATATTCAAGTCACACATAGCATCAATTCCAAATATTTGTGCATATCGATTACAGAAATGCCATTCATATATCGTGCTGTAATATATTTGTATCAAAAACAATGTACAAAACTCCCCATATTAATATTAGTTTAATATTTCATTAAGAAAGCTATAACCAGATTGATAGAAATATAAAGGACGACAAAGTTAACATGACTTTAGGGGTTTATTGTTAGGAAATATAGGAAACAAGAACAATCAGAGATTCCTGACCTTCGCTAAAGGTTAATGGAGACGACCATGACCTCAGATCTACCTGTGGTGGAAATTTCGTTTAAATCCGTCAATTTGTTTTGACGTTATCTTTAAAATGGCGAAAAATGCAAATCCGGATCTAGAATTCGGATCCGGATCTGGATCATCTCCAAATTTTAATGGGGTCGATCGTGATCTAAGATCTATCTGCAATGAGATTTTCTTCCTGTCCACATACAGACTGACACATAAACAAATATATATAATATATATATATATATGTATGTATATATATAATATATATATAATATATATGTATTATATATGAATATATATATATATATATATATATGTATGTATGTATATATATTATATACATATATAGTATATATATATATATATATATTATTATATTATATATATACATATATATATGTATGTATATGTATATATATGTATTATATATATATATATATATATATATATTATATAATATATACTGTATATAAGTAACCCGACTTGTTTTTTATAACCTCCTTGGCGGAGATAAAAAGTACCTTATCTGCTTAAAACTTCGTGAAATATTCGGAAAATAATGAACGGAAAAAAAGTATTTATCCTTTAGAAAAGAAACATATCTTAGAATAAAAAAAATGCAACATCAAGATATTTCTATTCGATAAAATATCATTGAGAAAAAGGAGCCTTTCTAGGGGATTTAGAATAGATCGAGAAAAGAAATATTTTACTGAATAGATTACGCGTATCAAAAGAGGTTCTATTCATTCTATCAGAATCTAGTTCATGTTGATATTGAACTAGACACTACTTGACACTCGCAATGAAAACGGACCAAAAATTTCTACAGCTTTGCACTCTAAACCCAGAGTTACTTCTGGGTTGTTACATTTCTTTAGAGATCTTTGAATAAGTGGCTTAAATAGAAGCACGTACAAGGAGACTGTGCACGAGAAGATTCTCCATTTTAGTGGAGGTTGTAACTGGGAGAGAGAGAGAGAGAGAGAGAGAGAGAGAGAGAGAGAGGTGAAACACGGGTAGAACATTGTTCTATTATATATATATATATATATACAGTATATATATATATATATATATACACAGTATATATACTATATAAATATATATATATATATACAGATATATATATGCGTAAATACATATGTATATAAAAATACATATATACATATATACATATATACACACGTACACACATATATACAGTATATATATATGTATATATATATATATAATTTATATATACATATATATAAGTATATATATATATATATATATATATTACATATATATATATATATATATATATGCTCACACGCGTGTGTATACGGGTATTTTTGGGAAACATCAGGAATACAGTTTTTTCGAAAGACTAAATGTTTTATGTTATAAACAACTTAAACTTGAGCAATTGGGATGAGCCTTTTTTAGTCTATTGGGGTAATCAATTTATTGTACAAACTCAAGATTTTATGTTATATTTCTTGTTGCTATCAAAATCAACTGAGCTATTTGATACTTAGCCCGTTAAAACTTAACCTTATCATCTTCAAAAACCCTCCTTACTTATCACATCCGCTTAGGAGGTTATAAAATTGTGTCGGTTTATCTATCTATTTTTCTGTGTGTCTATCTGTCTCACTGTAGACAGGATTCCGTCAAAACTACTCGACGGATTTTGACGAAAGTTTCACTACAGGTAGATCTAAGGGCAAAGACGACCCCATTGAACTCTGATGATCCACCGTCAGCATATGAAAAGTGGGATGCACAGTCCGTAGACTTTAGTTAAATGTTGCAATAGAATCCAAACATCCATTCACCTTCAGCATATGAAATATGAAGTTTTTCTCCCGTAGAGTTGATTAAAATGTTTGTAATATTCATTGGAGGATTTCTGAAATTTTTTATATCTCTTTTTTCGTCTATTTATGAATTAATTTATCATTTTCATGAAACACAAGCAAGGTTATTTCTCCACGGCTGTTTCATCTGTACATTTCAAATGTGCGTTGATCTTCCCACGCTAAGCTTTTTCTTTCGCTTGTGTCATTTCCCCTGTCACTCAATGTCACGGCATCTTTCAATTATACATTAGATTGAATGTGTGAATTACTTGCAAGCGCTATGCAATCAGGCTTTTGTATATAAAAAAATAACTTTTTCAAAATATCAGTTGGTGTCATGAATTAATGTATGTAGCTTATCCAGGAGGACTTATTAGTAGATGGAATCAGTAAAGAAGATTGGTAACTGAAGGATAGAGATCATAGCCGAATAGATAGAAATGTGTCAATGAAATAAGGTATAATAATTTATCACGAATAAAAGTGCAATACTTTTAATGACCATTCTGACTATTTTAAAGGGGCATTTTAAAATGTTTCGTAGAACTGTCTCGAAAAAATGAGGTATGATAATTTATCACATAATAATTTATTCCGAATAAAGGTACAATACCTTTAATGACCACATTGACTATTTTAAAGCGGCATTTCAAAAGTTGTTATAGAAATGTCTCGAAAAAAATAAGGTATAATAATTTATCACGTATAAAATTGCAATACTTTTAATGACCTCATTGACTATTTTAATGCGGCATTTTAAAAGATTTAATAGAAATGTCTCGAAAAAAT
>NC_090746.1:108234735-108262235 GCF_036898095.1 Palaemon carinicauda | reverse complement strand
TTATGTTTGCACAGAATTTTTGATAAAAGAATAATGTTGCGGAGCATATAGGTAGCATATTTTCAGAAAATCGTGTTTGTTCAAAATCTTTAATAAAAAATAATGATGTGGAGCATACAGGTAGCATAGCCTATTATCATAAAATGGTGTTTCTTTAAAATCTTTAATAAGAAATTAATATGGAACATACGGGTACCATAATTTCTGTTATTTGTGTTTCCTCAAAATCGTTAGAAAATATTGTGGAGCGTACAGGCAGCATATTTTCAGAAATTCAAGTTTGCTCAAAATCTTTAATAAAAGAATAATGTTTTGGAGCATACAGGTAGTAAAATTTCGGATGTTAATATTTGCTCAAACTATTCAATAAAAAATAACGTTTTGGAGCATATAGGTAGCATATATTCAGAAAATCGTTTTTACTCAAAATCTTTATTACAAAACTAATGTTGTGGAGCATAAAGGTAGCATATCTTCAGAAATTCACATTTATTCAAAATCTTCAATTAAAAAAATAGTATGTGGAGCATACACGTGCCATAATTTCAGATATTAATTTTTGTTCAAAATCTTTAATAAAATAAGAAAAACAATGTCGTGGAGCATAAGAGCAGCACATTTTGAGAAATCCACAACTTGACTTACGCAATGCCCCCATCGGTAGCAAAAAAAAAAAAAAAAAAAAAAAAAAAAACATGTAAAAAAATTTCCAAAAGAAAGGAATAAACGATAGCTGCGTGCTCATGAATACAAATGGAACAAAAAGAAAGAATGCGAAATAAGATTGTTCCGGGGAAACACGGAACCAAACAAGCAGCGGGCAATGAAGATCCTAAAAATTCGGGGGAATGAAACGATCTATCTTGGGCGCTGAGGATAAGGACTAAGACATCGGACATGGACGGTTGATCGTTGTGGTTGCAAAGGATATTATTATTATTATTATTATTATTATTATTATTATTATTAGGTAGTAGACCCTCTTTAAGGCAAATTTTATTAAAGATAAAGGTTGCCTCAGTTGCATTAATCTTGTACGCTCTCTCTCTCTCTCTCTCTCTCTCTCTCTCTCTCCTCTCTCTCTCTCTCTCTCTCTCTCTCTCTTATTATTATTATTATTATTATTATTATTATTATTATTATTATTATTATTATTATTATTAGCTAAGCTATATCCATAGTTGTAAAAGCAGGAAAAAAAGCCCAGAGAGGAAAGGATATCAGGAAATAAATAAACTACAAGAGAAGTGATAAACAATTAAAATAAAATATTTCAAGAACAGTATATATAGCAAATACAGTATATCAAGGTATGGTGAAAGTTTCAATATAAATGGCAAGAAGAAAAGGAATTTTGAGACTTGATTAAGTGTCAACATTATATCTTGAATTGAGTGTAAGAAAAAATAAAGTATTCCATGAACACCAAAACCAAACCTTTACTCTTTAGTCTTGGGAAGTGTTATATCCTTTGTACCATGGTCTTCCACTGTCTTGGGTTAGAGTTCTCTTGCTTGAGGGTACACTAAGGCACACTATTCTATCTATTTCCTTATTTCGTTTCCTCTCTGGGGTATTTTCCTTGTTGGAGCACTTTGGCTTATAGGATCCTGCTTTTCCAACTATTGGTTGTAGCTTAGCTAATAATAATAATAATAATAATAGTAATAATAATAATAATAATAATAACAATAATAATAATAATAATAATGATGATGAACACGTCGTCATTCGGATGATCTTTTGGTAATTATGAAGGGAAGACTTCATCATTGACAGTGGATCCGGATATATATAGTTAATTCTTTTTGGTGAGGCAGATTTGCACCGACTCGCAGGGGTGTCCTTTTAGCTCGGAAATGTTTCCTGATCGCTGATTGGTTAGACATGATGACTCTAACCAATCAACGATCAGGAAACTTTTCCGAGCTAAAAGGGCACCGCTGCAAGTCAGTCCAAATGCGCCTCATTAAAAAAAAATTGAGTATAGTATATCAACAACCTGGCATATTGTTCATAATAATGTCTTATATTATCAATTTCATTATAATGATTAAAGTAAAGTCACATTAGGCAACATATTAATTTTTACCAATTTGAAGAAAAGGGTATTTTATGTATATCAAAACATTTTAAAAGACAAAATTTTGACTCTATTATAATAAAATTATTTACTAAGATGGCATGGAAATAATATCTTTAGATTATCATTATATGAAAATTAGATATAGTTAGAAATACTTTGGTACATCATATCAAATAGAATATATGGTTCTAAATCAACCCTAATAAATAATGTAAGATTTCTTAAAGAAAAGAGTCAAGGCTTTATCTTGTGAATGGCAACATAGATAGACAAATTTTCATTAATATTTGCTTATAGGAATATAAGTAATACGTGTATTAACTATCACTCATGAGACTTGAAACTTCATCAACTATTTTTCATAAAATCTCATTCCCCTGTGGAAGAAGACGAGTGACAAGAACCGAAGAAAAAAATGCGAACAGACGACATTAATCAAGGCTAATGGCCTCGGAAAAATATATTCAGAAAAAGAATATGATTAACGAGTTAATCTTCAAATTTTTTATATATATATTTTCCCAATGCAACAGCCTTATAGTCTTAAAAATTGTTTTCTTAAATGCCATTAATTAAGGTATTTACGAGGTGGCTTTTTGTGATCACAGATATAAAATTGATTATTTAAGAAGTATTTACCATCGTTAAATTATCAGTATCATTCAATATCTCAGACGTTATAATTAGAGAACATTTCTGATAATCGTTCGATTAATTACTTGTGGTTTGGATATTAAGGTGAGCCAAACAGAATGTTCTGTTTTTTTTTTCTCCAGAAACTCATCTTGCTACTATCTCATTTGAAGCTCATCCTAATTCCACAATAAATACTGGTGAAAAGATGACAGTCCAAAGTAATGTAATTTTATTTTATTTTCCCAAGATTTCTGGAAATAAATGCGGATAGTGTGAAAACACTGATGAGCCAATTACCCTTTATAAAAGTAAATGGAGAAAATAATCTGGAATAAGGATAGCACAAAGATAAATAAAAATGAAGGATCATACATTTCTCTAGGCCGAGTGTAGTTCTTTAGTTTCTGGATTATTATTATTATTATTATTATTATTATTATTATTATTATTATTATTATTATTATTATTATTATTATTGTTGTTGTTGTTGTTAACTAATCTACAACCTTAGTTGGAAAAGCAGGATGCTCTAAGCACAAGGGATCCAACAGGAAAAAGTGGCCTACTGAGGAAAGGTAACAATGAAATGAATAAAATTAAAGAACAATTAAAATATTTTAAGAACAATAACAACATTGCAATAGATATTTTATACATAAACTATAAACCTTAAAAAAACAAGAGGAAGAGAAATAAGATAGAATAGTATGCCGAGTGTACCCTCAAGCAAGAAAACTTTACCGCAAGAAAGTGGAAGACCATGGTACAGAGGCTATGGCACTACCCAAGACTATAGAACATTGGTTTTGAAGTGGCCTTCTAGAAGAGCTGCTTACCATAGCTTAAAGCCTTTTACCTAAAATGTGTACTATGCATCAGTTTTCTAGCTAAAGTTGGAGGATCAACTTCCAATTGATAAACTTTCTCAATAAGTATATGGGACTGTTGAATATTTGTATAAGGGGATTCATCCTTGGTTTCATTTTCAAAAAAGTAAATTTTGAAGCAGTTAGTGTTCTGTGAAGTTCAAAGAGAAATTAAATCGTATATATATATATATATATATATATATATATATATATATATATATATATATATATATATATATATATATATATATATATATATATATATATATATATATAGCGTTCGATCCCAAGTATGAGGTAGAAATTTATTTCTATTTGAACACGATGTTGTGTTGATATTTATCCATATATATATATATATATATATATATATATATATATATATATATATATATATATATATATATATGTATATATACATATATATATATATATATATATATATATATATATATATATATATATATATATAAGGGTGCACATATGTATTTTTGAATGGTATACAGTACAGTTGAGGAATAATCATCTTTATCGGTATCACAAGTAAAGCTACCAGTTCTAGGGCACCAACAGGGAAACCATCATAGTAAGAGATTCAATATGATAGAGAGATAGAAATGATAAAATGGTACTATGATAGCAAATGTATAATGGAAATAGTTTCTGTAAGATAAAACTTAAATAAAGATAGAATTGTCTTGATGTTTTTATGTGACGTATATCTGTTTACTTCTTTTTCATTCAAATGAGATGAAGTATTAAACACTATCATCCTGGCTAGTACGGTGGTTAAGGCTTTCGCCTAGTATTTGCATGGCAGCAGATCGACCCCAGGCCGGGACCGTGAGTTTAAGCTGTATATTGGGGAGGTGTCTGCTGTGGTTGTACACCACAGTGGGGGGTTGGGCTTGCGTGTCTTACGTTCTGGTGAGCATCTATACTACTGAAACTAGAAGTGAAACCATACACCTTTACCTTTATGTAGATATTTGATGCAATTTTATCAAGTTTCTTACACATGGAAAGTAGAATACTAATATTATCGGGTGCTGAGATGGAAAGAAATATTTCAAAAAAATCACTTGAAAATTCTCAAGAGCTTTTAGACAAATTACATAGATAAGGAATCGCAGGTTATTTCCCGTTCCAGGCAATATATTTTTACCACTATCTTCTATATCAGAAACGTGATAAAATAGAAATAAAATACCCGAAAGCCGTTCGTAAGAAATCAAATTTATTTGCTGATTACATTTTCCATTTATGGAAAAGCTTTTAAAATCAATATCGACGACTAAGCTTCATTAGGAAAGTGGGAGGCGACTTCTGTGATTGGCTATTTGAATGTTGTACAGGATCTTTTGAATATTGAGTCTTTAATGGTGATCAGTATTAAATAAAGTTATGAAAAGCCATGAAAACCTGCTATCTGGCTGACGTAAATTCATGCTTATATAAATTCTTAAATACAAATGTTCATATTTACATGCACAAAAAGTGGATAAAATATACTTACATACAGTTACAGACTTATATAAATTCACAAATACAAATATTCACATTTACATATTTAATATGAACGTAAAATATACATACATAAACATACAGACTTACATAAATTTATCAATACAAACATTCTTATCTACATGCTCACTAAGTACATATAAATATACATACATAAACATACAGACATACAAATTCATAAATACAAATATTCATATCTACATATTCGATAAGTGCATGAAATATAAATACATAAACACATATACAGTATAATTGAAACCTTCTAAGAAATGGTTCACTTGTTATTAAATATATCATCAAATCGTCCAATTATCCACAAACAAGAGAGGAACTGGCTGGCTTTGCTCTCAGCGGTAACGACCTCACTGTTGGACAGTTTCCGTCCACAGGACCGGTAAATTAATAACCCCCAAACAACTTGAAGCTACAGTAGTTGGCAGGTGTTGCGTTAATATCAAAGAGAACACGGAGATGGGAACCTGTAGCTCGCTGCTTTGTCTCTCTGAATAATATTCATGTGGGGGAAATCCACTTAGATTGATGCTCAAAGGCAAACGTTATGGCGCAGCATTAAAACCATTTGCTCCTTGTTTTGGAATATAACAAAAGACAATATACGTTCTCCCGCAGCACTAAAAACGTTTGTTTTTTGTTTTGGAATATAACATAAAACAACATACGTTCTCTCGCAGCATTAAAAACGTTTGTTTTTTGTTTTGGGATATTACATAAGACAACATATGTTCTCCTGCATCATTAAAAACGTTTGCTTCTTGTTTTGGAATATAACATATGACAAAATACGTTCTCCCGCAGCATTAAAAACGTTCGCTTCTGGTTTTGGAATATAACTTAAAACTACATTATATTCATAGGAGAAAGGAAAATAAATCTTTGATAACGATTAATATTGAATAAACTTACTGGGGAGAAGTGTTCGTTAAGTTACTGGTTAAGGAAAAACTTAACCCCAGAAAGAAATGTAGAATACAAGATGCAAATGAATTGAGGATATAGGAGTATTACCTCTCTCTCTCTCTCTCTCTCTCTCTCTCTCTCTCTCTCTCTCTCTCTCTCTCTCTCTCTCTCTCTCTCTCTCACTTTATTTGCACATATCCTATGATTCGTATATATATATATATATATATATATATATATATATATATATATATATATATATATATGTTATATTTATATGTATATGTATATATATGTGTATATATATATATATATATATATATATATGTATATATATATATATATATATATATATATATATATATATATATATATATATATATATATATATATAGAGAGAGAGAGAGAGAGAGAGAGAGAGAGAAGGATTTTGGATGTCTCAAGGACTTTTTTAGTCCATCCGCTGAGACTTCATTTGCTCTTGGAGAGAGAGAGAGAGAGAGAGAGAGAGAGAGAGACTCCAAGAGAGAGAGAGAGAGAGAGAGAGAGAGAGAGAGAGGTAAGTTCGACCTAACGTTCTGGAAGAGACGTTGGAATGGAAGGACTTCAATATCCGGGAGGAACGGGTATACCTCGATACCAGCATGGCCAACACGGGCTTGATGGATGGTGGGTGGTGGATTATGGGCGGAGGATTGAGGGCGGTGGGCGGTGGGTGGTGGATTGTGGGTGGTGGGCGTTTGGCCGTGGGCGGTGGTTGGTGGATTGAGGGTGGTGGGTGGTAGATAGTGGATTGTAGTTGGTGGGCGATGGATTGTGGGCTGTGGATTGTGGGTGGTGGGCGTTTGGCGGTGGATTGTGGGCTGTGGTCGGTGGTTGGTGGATTGTGGGTGGTGGGCGGTGGATACTGGATTGTGGGCGGTAGGCGGTGGGCTGTGGGCGGTGGGGTGGACCTAAAATTGCACTTCATGGACTTCCATGTAGTATGGGCCTTATGAAGAAGAAATTCAATGATAATTAATAAAATTGATAGAAAAGTAATAAATGAATAAATTCACAGGTACTTTTACCATCCTGTTCCCCAGCAAAATAATCCATAAATGTTATTGTATCTGTATTAGTGATTGTACAAATAAAACTCGTATTCTATAAACAATTACGATAAATATATAGTATTATGAGGTATCAAAAGGCCTTGTTACTATTATGGAAAATATCAATCATATTTATCCTCTCATTTTCAATTGTTCCATTTATGATTCAATCATCATCATCATCATCATCATTTCCTCCTACGCCTATTGACTCAAAGGGCCTCGGTTAGATTTTCGTCAGTCGTCTCTATCTTGAGCTTTTTAAATTAATACTTAGCTATTCATCATCTCCTATCTCACGCTTCATAGTCATCAGCCATTTAGGCCTGGGTCTTCCCAACTCTTCTAGTGCCTTGTGAATCCCAGTTAAAAGTTTGGTGAACAAATCTCTCTTGAGGAGTGCGAAGAGCATGCCCTTGATCTCATCAACATATAGTTTCATCTCTAATCATGTCCTGCCATTTAACTCCCAATATTCTTCTGATGGATTTGTTCTCAAATCTACAAAATCTGTTGGATATTGCTTCAGTCTTATACCACGATTCATGTCCATACAGTAACACCGATTTCAGTAGAAATTAGTCAAATAATATTTTCATAATATTCATAACTTTAATGAAAATCAATAAATGCAAGAAAAACTATTATTTAAATGAAAAACTGAATACATTCACAAACGAACTAATGAATCTTAAATTACCTGTGTGATTCCTGTAATTATCCAACCAAAGGAAATTTTGATATAAAACACATGAAGAAGTTCGATGGTCATTATGGCGTCGATATTCGGAGATACATCAGATTTTCTTTTCAATCCTCGATTTGCCATTTGCTATCATCTATAATGCTGTAAGATTTTATAAATATGAACAAAAAATATTCCTTAAATGTTTTCTGCAGTGATTTTTTTTTTAAATTCCATCTATGACATTAAACCAGACCACAAGAGAAATAAGATACAATTATTGTTCTGTTATATATTTTGCTAGATCATATTAACGAAAATTTAGGCCTAACTGGCTAGTACAGCGGTAACGCGTTCGCCTAGCATTTGCATAGCAGCAGATTGATCCCAGCCCGGGACCGGGAGTTTAAGCTGTTGACTGGGGAGGTCACTGCTGTGGTTGGGCACAACATTTACTGGGGAGGCCACTGCTGTGGTTGGGCACAACCTTTACTGGGGAGGCCACTGCTGTGGTTGGGCACAACATTTACTGGGGAGGCCACTGCTGTGGTTGGGCACAACCTTTACTGGGAGGCCACTACTGTGGTTGGGCACAACATTTACTGGGGAGGCCACTGCTGTGGTTGGGCACAACAATTACTGGGGAGGCCACTGCTGTGGTTGGGCACAACAATTACTGGGGAGGCCACTGCTGGGGTTGGGCACAACATTTACTGGGGAGGCCACTGCTGTGGTTGGGCACAACAATTACTGGGGAGGCCACTGCTGTGATTGGGCACAACATTTACTGGTGATCCCACCGCTGTGGTTGGGCACAACCTTTACTGGGGAGGCCACTGCTGTGGTTGGGTACAACATTTACTGGGGAGGCCACTACTGTGGTTGGGCACAACCTTTACTGGGGAGGCCACTACTGTGGTTGGGCACAACCTTTAATGGGGAGGCCACTGCTGTGGTTGGGCACAACAATTACTGGGGAGGCCACTGCTGTGGTTGGGCACAACAATTACTGGGGAGGCCACTGCTGGGGTTGGGCACAACAATTACTGGGGAGGCCACTGCTGTGGTTGGGCACAACAATTACTGGGGAGGCCACTGCTGTGGTTGGGCACAACAATTACTGGGGAGGCCACTGCTGTGGTTGGGAACAACAATTACTGGGGAGGCCACTGCTGGGGTTGGGCACAACATTTACTGGGGAGGCCACTGTTGTGGTTGGGCACAACAATTACTGGGGAGGCCACTGCTGTGGTTGGGCACAACATTTACTGGGGAGGCCACTGCTGTGGTTGGGCACAACATTTACTGGGGAGGCCACTGCTGTGGTTGAGCACAACATTTACCGGGGGCCACTGCTGTGCTTGGGCACAACATTTACCGGGGGCCACTGCTGTGGTTGGGCACAACATTTACCGGGGAGGCCACTGCTGTGGTTGGGCACAACATTTATCGGGGAGGCCACTGCTGTGGTTGGGCACAACATTTACCGGGGAGGCCACTGCTGTGGTTGGGCACAACATTTACCGGGGGCCACTGCTGTGGTTGGGCACAACATTTACCGGGGAGGCCACTGCTGTGCTTGGGCACAACATTTACCGGGGGAGGCCACTGCTGTGGTTGGGCACAACATTTACCGGGGAGGTCACTGCTGTGGTTAGCCACAACAGTGAGGAGTTGGGCATGCCTGGCGGACGTTCTAGTGAGTATCTATTTTGATAAAACTGGAACTGAAACCACACACTTTTAACTGCAAGTACCATTTGTTGCCAATATCAGTGATATTAGATTCTCATTGCTCTGTAATTGCCATAATTACCAGTATCTGCAAGCAGGAATCAAGATTATCATAAATCAAAACAAATCAGCTTGGTAAATAATCCTTGGATACATACAAAAGACTGAACTGCCAATTTAAGAATTTAAATCAAAGATGTAAAATAATAGATTTTCTTCAGCTAACCATATGATGATAAAATTACATTAATTGGAATTTATAATATAATTTATACTTCTTCAGCTAACCAAATGGTAATAAGATTACATTAATTGAATGTTACAATATAATTAATACTTCTTCACCTAACCATATGGTAATAACATTACAGTAATTGAATGTTATAAAATAATTAATACTTCTTCAACTAACCATATGATATTAAAATTATATTAATTGAATGTTATAAAATAATTAATATTTCTTCAGCTAACCATATGGTAATAAAGTTACATTAATTGAATAGCTTTGAGCTTATAATCAATGTCTGTCCTTGGGAAAATGCTGATTCTGCAAATGAGATAAGAAACCATCTTTGATTTTCATTACGGATGTTTCCCGGAATCAGCAATGGGTTGATTTATCGAACACAGGACATTTGTTTTTTCTTCTGATTGCTTTAACTGCCCTTCTCTCTCTCTCTCTCTCTCTCTCTCTCTCTCTCTCTCTCTCTCTCTCTCTCTCTCTCTCTCTCTCTCTCTCTCTCTCTCTCTCTACATAATACGTGTACACCACATGTGCCACATACAAAAGAAAACATATTCACATGCAAATACACTCGCCACTCCCATGCATACACGCACATACTACATATGTATATATATTTATATATCTATATATACAGTATATATATATATATATATATATATATATATATATATATATATATATATATATATATATATATATATATATATATTATCACTTGCTAAGCTACAACCCTAGTTGGAGAAACAGGATGCTATAAGCCCACGGGCTCCAACAGGGAAAATATCCCAGTGAGGGAAGGAAACTAAGAAAGATAAAAATTTTAAGAATAACTTTAAAATAAATATCCCCTATGTAAACTACAAAAACTTATTGAATAAGTTAAGGGAGGTGCAGGTGTAAAGTCTATGAAATTTTTATTAAAAACATCAATAATACTTTCAACGTTACCAAATCGCTATTAAAGAAAATTATTCATAGGCTCGCCTCCAAAAATCTTTTAAGGATAGCATCCACGTCCATCAATGTCTATGAACTTTTCAAGCATCTTTTATACTTCAAAGATTTTCCCACTAGCTTATTCATAATCTTGGCCTTATCATAGTTTTTCTTCTACAGATAAGAGATCAATCAACATTTCTTGTAACTTCCTCAGAAACTTCTAACTTCCTCTTAATCAATCAATCAATCAATCACTCTTCTAACTTCCTCCCTTGGCAAACTTCTTTTCTACCTAGCTCTATTCATCTTCTATACTTTCACACATATCAATATTATACCTGTTGTTTAAGGTTATATATTTGAAAAAGACATTTCTGTATTAACAGGTTTTACTTCCCTACAGGTAAGAAGAGGTTTGCTGATTTAATGTAATTTATAATAACTAAAAAGATATTCTAAACAGTGCCTCTAACCAGATACTAAACGTTTACCACTTTATACATCATTGAGAGAGAGAGAGAGAGAGAGAGAGAGAGAGAGAGAGAGAGAGAGAGAGAGAGAGAGAGAGAGTTATATTGCAAAATAAATAACTTTTATACATTTATACATCATTGAGAGAGAGAGAGAGAGAGAGAGAGAGAGAGAGAGAGAGAGAGAGAGAGAGAGAGAGAGAGAGAGAGAGAGAGAGAGAGTTATATTGAAAAAAATCGGACTTTTTTATGTTTATACATCATTGACAGAGAGAGAGAGGAGAGAGAGAGAGAGAGAGAGAGAGAGAGAGAGAGAGAGAGAGAGAGAGAGAGAGAGAGAGAGAAGTTATATTGAAAAAAAAACCGAACTACTTCAGTCTTAACAAACAAACTCTTGAATATCTCTAATTACCCTCAGATTCTTCCGAGAGATTTCTCTTGTTTCCGGAAAATTTTCCTGGAAAAGGAAAATTGACAATCTGGGGCTAATTAGTATGAAGGGAAAGCGGTCGCTTAAGAGGGATTCCTCGTGATCTATCTAATTTAATCTTTGGCGTTATGCGATACGAGATATAATACTCAATTCAATGGTTGTTCAACAAGTTCAATGTCTTTCCAGATCAATTGATTGCCTTTTTTATGGACTTATTTTGAACGTTCTTGGTTATCATGTCTTTTTTAACTTCCTTTCTATGTATGCCATACACACACACACACACACACACACATATATATATATATATATATATATATATATATATATATATATATATATATATATACGTATATATATATGTATATATATACATATATATATATATATATATATATATATATATATACATATACAGTATATATATATATATATATATATATATATATATATATGTATATATATATAAATATATATATATATATATATATATATATATATATATATGAACACGGTAATTTCATGTTCATAATGATGTTTCTACTCGAATTATTAATCCCATATCCACATCATTCTATGAAACATTCTATCGATATTAAAACCGCAACAATCATACCAGTTAATTTACTTATTGCTGCCATCTTTTGGCCGTTTGACAAACAACTTTAGGGTCCCTGCAGAAAGAGTGACTCCCGGACTCCATAACCCTTAGCTCGTAAATCGGGAGTTTCGGAATCTTTCGTTGGAATAACCTGTCTATAGGACGTTCAGTTATAATTTTTGACCGTTAGTGGAGTGTGAGGTAATTTGTAGGGGGGTATGGACAGCTTCGATGTGCGTTGAGTTCTTTATGGTATGTGCTATGAACGATAGTGTTGTTTGAATAACTTTTTAAAACTTTGTGTTGTGACTTTTTGTGTTTTCTAATTTTTTCCTGTTCAGTGTTTAGGCGTTTTGAGCAGTTCATTGTATGCATTTTATTAAGGTTCTCTACATTATCTTGCCCTGAACACTTCCCAAATGTTTTAAGTTTTTTTATTGCAATAATTTCTTGACTTTCTATTTAGTGTATGTTAATCTAAAGATTTATTTGAATTTTATGTATTTCAGGTTGAAAATTCTGCACCAAACTTCCTCGTAGTACCAGAAAAGCTGTCTTGGTTTATTCAATTGACAAGTATATTTCTTAACTATATTTGAGGTAAGAAAGTTTCATACTTGTATTCTTTAACAACCATTTTTTTTTTCCCCGCTCCTGAATGAGGCGGAGGATTTCCCATTGGTGTGTGTCAGGCTAAGTCTAATATACACAAAGGGTGCTTGCACTTTAACTTGGTTTTAAGGATTCTTAAATTAAGTCTTCATAGTGACTAAAGTTCGATAACGTATCCTTAATTATTCAGTTATGATGATTGACGGATGAAAAATTACTTTACTAAATTTTAAACCTTAAACTTAACCTGAAATCTTAGTGATGCTACTATTATCTGAATAGTAACTCTACTCGTTGGGTAACTTCATAGAATTTTTATGAAAAATAAACTTTTCAATATTAATCTTACCCGATAATCATGTAGCTGTCAACTCCGTTGCCCGACAGAATTCTACGGACGGGATACGCCAGCGATCGCTATACAAGAGGGGGGTGTACTCACCAGCGCCATCTGTGGTCAGGTACTCCAGTACTTCTTGACAACACCACCTCAATTTTTCCTCTGTCGTGCTTCCGGCAAGACCTACATGGATACGCTTATGATTTTGGAGTCTTTGTTCACGGTTTTGGTGAAGTATTGCTCTGAGATTTCAGCTTTCGCTATACAGGAAGCTTTTCCCTTAGCTTAGATAGCTTTTGGATTGATTTTGATTAATGGTATAACGATCTTTGCTTTATTTTGGAATCCCCCCTTGACTGTTCTCTGATTCAAGATGTCCGACCATTCTCAAGCTCCTCCCCAAAGACGATGTAGGACTTGTATTAGGCGTCTTCCGAAGGCCTCGGTTGATCCTCACACCGTTTGTTCCGACTGTAGGGGAAAATCCTGTCAGTTGGAAGATCGATGTGAGGAATGTGCCGGACTTTCGGAACTTGATTTTATTCGTTTCCTCAAGTATACGACTAAGTTAGAGAGAGAGAGAGTTAGGAGGAGTTCGGCTCGCTCTTTACTTTATTCCTCCCCCCATGATCCTCAACCTTTTCCTCCCCCTGTAGTGGCTACCCCCAAACCTATTATTAGTGCTCAGCCTGATATGTCGGATGTTTTACGTGCCATTCAGGCTTTAGGTGATAAGGTGGAGTCGGTAGTGAGTGACCACAAGTTTCTCTTGGCAGATGTCAAGGAACTTAAAGTGAAAAGTGCAGTGGGAAGTGGTAGTGCCAGTGCTGTGCCTAGTGTCAGTGTCAGTGTTGCGCATGAGGATACTTCTGTGCGTGCCAGTCGTCCTCCCAGTCCGGGACCTCTTGCAAGCTCCCAAGCCCAGGGGAGAAGCAATGTCGAAGGGCAAAAGGGTTCGGCAGGCCTTGATCGGCGCACAATAGTATCCTCAGTGGTTGCGGGCGTATCTTATAGAGATCGTCACTTCCACTCTCAGACGATTGAGCCCTTTATTTCCTCGTCTGCAGAAGATGTTTCCGGGAGGAAACGCTGGACCCAGGTCTCAAGGCCTCTTAAGCGTAAGGTCCAGACCGCGCGAGTTCAACAGCCCGGGTGTAGCCACTGGGCTAGCTCGGACTCGCCGCAGTCATCGGATGGCTGCACGCCTCCTAAGAGAGGTAAAGCTTTGCCTCAACAGACCTCAACTTCTGTTAAAGCTATGCCTCAACAGACCTCAACTTCTGTTGATCCCAAGTTGGCTATGCTGCAGACTATGCAGTCGCAGCTTGCGGTGTTGATGCAGGAGTTTCAGGCAGAGAAGGTTATCACACCTCCTCCTGCGAGCGCTCCCCCACCTCTGCGCAGTCCAGCCTGCCAGACGTATGAGGTTGAGGTTCCTCAAGCTACCTCCATGCGTGAGCTGCCGCTTTGGGAGTTGCCAGATACCAGCGCTGTGCAGCAACCTCCACTTTCCTTGAGGCAGGAGCCTCTTGCCACGCGGCAACCTCCTCAACACTTGGTGCAGGAGCCTTATGCTTTGCAGCAACCTCCTCTACCCTTGAGGCAGGAGCCTCTTGCGTTGCAACCATCCTCGAGGCAGCAACCTCTTGCGGTGCGACAACCTCCACCATCCTTGAGGCAGCAACCTCAACTCTTGCAGCAGCCACCTCCACTTTCCTCGAGGCGAGAACCTCAACTCTCGAGGCAAGCACCTCAACTCTTGAGGCTAGAACCTCAACTAGTGGGACAAGAGCCTCTCTCTGCGCAGCCACCTCAACCCTTGAGGCAAGCGCAACCCTTGAGGCAGGAACCTCATGCTATGAGACAGCCACCTCAACGCATGCAGCAACCACTTTCTTCTCAGCTTAAGCCGCTTCCTATTCAACTTGAACCGCAGATTATGCAGCATGAGCCTCATGCTTTACAGCATTCGCCTCTCACCACGCCTGCTCCTCAGACCCCCGCAGAACCTCCTTCATCCCAGCCTCAGGACTTTGTCATTACCAGCCCTCATCCTCTTCAGCAGACTCTTGAGGATGAATCCGCTAGTGCGCATGCACCCGTTCTTCAGGATTCAGCCATTCAGCATACTGCTTTATCGTTACCTCTCGCTTCTCAACACTCAGGTGATGAGGTTTCTGAGGATGAAGCGGCTCACCTGGATGATCCTTCATCTGATGTAGAGGAACCCAAGTCATTGCCACCCTCCATTGACTTTCGCAAGGTCCTTACTCTTTTCAGAGAGTTATACCCTGAACATTTTGTTTCTGCTACCCCTCGTTCTCCTCCATCCGAGTTCTCTCTAGGCATGCAACCTGTTAAGTCTGCCTACACTAAGCTTGTCTTCGCCAGATCGTCAAAGAGAGCTTTGAGAATTTTAGGGGATTGGTTGCAGTCTAAGCAGCAACTGGGAAAGACGTCTTTTATGTTTCCGCCTCCTAAGCTGACTTCTAAGTCGGGCGTCTGGTATGCCACGGGAGAGGAACCAGGCTTGGGGGTCCCTGCCTCTGCCCAGGCTGACTTCTCAAGTTTGGTTGACTCTCCACGAAGGTCGGCTATGAGACGCTCTAAGGTCTGCTGGACCTTTTCTGACCTGGACCACTTCTTAAAGGGAGTCTTTCGCGCCTTTGAAATTTTTAATTTCCTCGCCTGGGGGCCTTGAGCAAGAAGACTGCCCCTTCTGACAAAGACTCGGCCATGCTGATTATGTCCTGTATGGACAAAGCAATTCGCGATGGTTCCGGCGAACTTGCCTCTATGTTTGTATCGGGAGTCCTCAAGAAAAGGGAACAACTTTGCTCCTTCCTTTCCACTGGTATCACCTCTTGCCAAAGGTCACAGTTACTTTTTGCTCCCCTGTCTAAGTTCCTGTTTCCTGAGGATCTTATCAAGGAAATGTCTGCGGCTCTTATACAGAAGGATACGCATGACCTCGTGGCCTCTTCAGCACGGAAGGCTAAGGTTGCACCTTCAGTTCCAAGAACTTACCGCACCCCAGTGGCTGATACTCCTGCTACCAGATTTATTCCGCCCTTTCGTGGCAGAGCCCCCAGCCGAGGAAGTACCCGCCCAGACGGTCACAGGGGCAGGTCCAAGAAAGGTACCAAGTCTTCGAAAAGCAAACATTGACTCTCCTCCTCTCCAGACAGCCGTAGGAGCCAGACTCAAGACCTTCTGGCAAGCTTGGGAAAGAAGAGGTGCAGACGCCCAGTCTGTCAAGTGGCTAAGGGAGGGTTACAGGATCCCATTCTGCCGCAATCCCCCTCTGACCACTTCTCCCATCAACCTCTCTCCCAACTACAAGGAAAAGGACAAGAGGCTAGCGTTACATCAAGAGGTGTCGCTCCTGTTACAGAAGGAGGCAGTGGTGATAGTCCGGGATCATCAATCCCCGGGCTTTTACAACCGTCTCTTCCTGGTGGCCAAGAAGACAGGAGGTTGGAGACCGGTGCTGGACGTCAGTGCGCTCAATGCTTATGTCACCAAGCAGACGTTCACTATGGAGACGACGAAGTCGGTCCTAGCAGCGGTCAGGCAGGAGGACTGGATGGTCTCGTTGGATCTGAAAGACGCCTACTTTCACGTCCCCATTCATCCAGACTCCCAACCTTTTCTGAGATTCGTTTTTGGAAAGGTTGTGTACCAATTCCAAGCCCTGTGTTTTGGCCTAAGCACAGCACCTATGGTGTTTACGCGACTGATGAGGAATATTGCCAAATTCCTCCACTTGGCGGACATCAGAGCCTCCCTTTATTTAGACGGCTGGCTTTTAAGAGCCCCCACAAGTCGTCGCTGTCTGGAGAGTCTCAGATGGACTTTGGACTTGACCAAGGAACTGGGTCTTTTGGTCAACTTAGAGAAGTCCCAGCTTATTCCTTCCCAAACCATCGTTTACCTGGGAATGGAGATTCGGAGTCAAGCTTTTCGGGCTTTTCCGTCGGCCCCAAGAATCAACCAAGCCCTAGAGTGCATCCTGAGCATGCTGAAGAGGAACAGATGCTCGGTGAGACAGTGGATGAGTCTAACAGGGACCCTGTCATCGTTAGCCCTGTTCACCGAGTTAGGGAGACTCCACCTCCGCCCCCTTCAATACCATCTAGCAGCTCACTGGGACAAGAATATGACGCTCGAAGGGGTCTCTATTCCTGTTACCAAAGAGATGAAGACCACTCTCATGTGGTGGAAGAGCAACATCCTTCTCAAGGAGGGTCTCTCGTTAGCTGTTCAGACCCCCAATCTTCATCTCTATTCGGACGCATCAGACTCGGGCTGGGGCGCGACCTTGGACGGACAGGAATGCTCGGGAACATGGAACAAGGAACAGGAAACGCTTCACATCAATTGCAAGGAGTTGTTGGCAGTACATCTGGCCTTAATGAACTTCAAGTCCCTCCTGCTAAGCAAGGTGGTGGAGGTGAACTCCGACAACACCACAGCCTTGGCGTACATCTCCAAGCAGGGAGGGACTCATTCGAGGAAGCTGTACGAGATAGCAAGGGACCTCCTCATTTGGTCAAGAAGTCGAAACCTCACGCTGGTAACGAGATTCATTCAAGGCAATATGAATGTCTCGGCAGATCGCCTCAGCAGGAAGGGTCAAGTCATCCCCACAGAATGGACCCTTCACAAGAACGTGTGCAACAGGCTTTGGGCCTTGTGGGGTCAGCCAACGATAGATCTGTTCGCTACCTCGATGACCAAGAGGCTCCCATTGTACTGTTCCCCAATCCCAGACCCGGCAGCAGTTCACGTGGATGCTTTTCTGCTGGATTGGTCCCACCTCGATCTATATGCATTCCCGCCGTTCAAGATCATCAACAGAGTTATTCAGAAGTTCGTCTCTCACGAAGGGACACGGCTGACGTTGGTTGCTCCCCTTTGGCCTGCAAGAGAATGGTTCACAGAGGTACTGCAATGGCTGGTCGACGTTCCCAGGACTCTCCCTCTAAGAGTGGACCTTCTACGTCAACTTCACGTAAAGAAGGTACACCCAAGCCTCCACGCTCTTCGTCTGACTGCCTTCAGACTATCGAAAGACTCTCTAGAGCTAGAGGCTTTTCGAAGGAGGCAGCCAGAGCGATTGCCAGAGCAAGGAGGATATCCACTCGCAGAGTCTATCAATCCAAGTGGGAAGTCTTCCGAAGCTGGTGCAGAGCCAATGCAGTTTCCTCTACCAGTACCTCTGTAACCCAAGTTGCTGACTTCCTGTTGCATCTTAGGAATGTTAGATCTCTTTCGGCTCCTACGATAAAAGGGTACAGAAGTATGTTGGCAACAGTTTTCCGCCACAGAGGCTTGGATCTTTCCTCCAACAAAGATCTACAGGACATCCTTAAGTCTTTCGAGACCTCTAAAGAACGTCGCTTGTCCACTCCAGGCTGGAATCTAGACGTAGTCTTAAGGTTCCTTATGTCTCCTAGATTTGAACCTCTCCAGTCAGCCTCTTTCAAAGACCTTACTCTCAAAACTCTTTTCCTCGTCTGCCTTGCAACAGCCAAAAGAGTTAGTGAGGTTCACGCCTTCAGCAGGAACATAGGATTCACATCCGAAACAGCTACATGTTCCTTACAGCTCGGGTTTTTGGCAAAAAATGAACTTCCTTCACGTCCTTGGCCTAGGTCGTTCGAAATTCCTAGCCTTTCCAACATGGTGGGTAACGAGCTAGAGAGAGTTCTTTGCCCTGTCAGAGCTCTAAAGTACTATCTTAAAAGGTCAAAACCTATACGAGGACAATCAGAGGCCTTATGGTGTGCCATTAAGAAACCTTCAATGCCTATGTCCAAGAACGCAGTTTCGTATTACATAAGGCTTCTGATTAGAGAAGCTCATTCTCACATGAAGGATGAAGACCTTGCTTTGCTGAAGGTAAGGACACACGAAGTGAGAGCTGTGGCTACTTCGTTGGCCTTCAAACAGAACCGTTCTCTGCAGAGTATTATGGATGCAACCTATTGGAGGAGCAAGTCAGTGTTTGCATCATTCTATCTCAAAGATGTCCAGTCTCTTTACGAGAACTGCTACACCCTGGGACCATTCGTAGCAGCGAGTGCAGTAGTAGGTGAGGGCTCAGCCACTACATTCCCTTAATCCCATAACCTTTTTTAACCTTTCTCTTGAATGCTTTTATTGTTGTTTTTGGGTTGTTACGGTAGGCTAAGAAGCCTTCCGCATCCTAGTTGATTTGGCGGGTGGTCAATTCTTTCTTGAGAAGCGCCTAGGTTAGAGGTTGTGTAGAGGTCCTTTAGTATGGGTTGCAACCCTTTATACTTCAGCACCTTAGAGTTGTTCAGCCTCCTAAGAGGAACGCTGCGCTCAGTAAGGAAGACTAACTTATTAAAGGCAGAGTAATGGTTCAAGTCGACTTCCTTACCAGGTACTTATAATTTCATTGTTATTTTGAATAACTGATAATATGAAATACGGGATACTTAGCTTCTTGATTAACATGTACACTGGTTTTCACCCACCCCCCTGGGTGTGAATCAGCTACATGATTATCGGGTAAGATTAATATTGAAAAATGTTATTTTCATTAGTAAAATAAATTTTTGAATATACTTACCCGATAATCATGATTTAATTGACCCACCCTTCCTCCCCATAGAGAACCAGTGGACCGAGGAAAAAATTGAGGTGTTGTCAAGAAGTACTAGAGTACCTGACCACAGATGGCGCTGGTGAGTACACCCCCCTCTTGTATAGCGATCGCTGGCGTATCCCGTCCGTAGAATTCTGTCGGCCAACGGAGTTGACAGCTACATGATTATCGGGTAAGTATATTAAAAAATTTATTTTACTAATGAAAATAACATTTTACTAACTTTGAATTTTCCACAACTTACTACTCTATTGCAGCAGTTGCCTAAAACCAAGGTTGTATTTTCAGAATATGGGTGATTTAACTAGTTACCAAGTCTTGGCTTTAAGGTCCCAAATTTAAATTAACTTTTGAAGTGACTTAAAGTTTAAATTTGTGGGTTCTAATTGGATACTTAAATTTACATTTACGGTTTGGTAATCTTTTAGGTTATATCGCTGAAATTAGTGGCTTTTAACTAAATATTAATCTACTTGAAGTGTTAAGTTTAAACTTAATAGCTTTTAACTAATCTGTTACTATATATTTCAGACAGTAATTTTGAAGCCTTTGAAGCTATATAGAATGTCTTTTCCAACAATAGAATGTCTTTTCCAACAAATAATCCAGTGATTCTCAACCAGTGTGCCACGGCACACTGGTGTGCCACGAGATTATTTGAAGTGTGCCACGAAATATAGTCATGGCACACCAGAAAATACGAAAAATGGGTATAGATTTTGGTTTCACATGAATGAAAAGTAACGCTTATTGATACTGACAATTATTTAAAATATAGCCTACTTTGCAGTTTACATAAGTAACTTTCAGCCATTTGAGTTCGTCATAATATTTATAATGATTTTACAATTAATAAAAGTTTAATATTATAAGTGGAGATGGCATTCGGTATTGTGATGGGCGTCGTTCTGTCTGGGATGTATGACGTGGTATTGCCTCATGCTTTCAAACCGTTTTTAGTATAGTTCCTTTTGTTTCAACCAAAATAGTTTCATTTTAATGTAGCACTGTGTCTACTTGTAATGAGTATATTGCTATGTTGTTATTGAATTTTGATCTTCAGGCTACCCGTTGTTGCTATCATCTGCAATCGATGTTAGGAGTTCAATCACTTCCAAGTTTGATAATTGATATATGTATCATATACGTAATCATCGTAATGTAACCAGATTTGTGAGCTAAAAGAAGGACACTTCCCTCTTGTATATACCGTACATGTGTGTGTATGCATAAAGCACATACATAAATACATACATATATACACAATATGTACATATATATATATATATATATATATATATATATATATATATATATATATATATATATATATATATATATATATATGGAATTATAAACACACACACACACATATCTTTTGATATAATTATGAATACAATTTACATATCTTTGCCAATAGTTATTTAAATTTTACTTAAAATCATATGCATGCCTTTTGTTCAGTCTTTGGTAGGTATATTTCTGTAAAAGAAATGCACATCATTTGAGACTCCTGTACTATTAAAAGCTTCACATATAAACAACGTTGGATGAATGTACATGTGAGGATGGATGGTCTATCAACCATTACATAACATCTCTCTCTCTCTCTCTCTCTCTCTCTCTCTCTCTCTCTCTCAGACACGCACACATACAATTCAGTAAATATTGGGGCACACTTATAAGAAAGCAGAACATATTAGTAACATTAAAAAAGTAGGGCATATGTACAATCAGGTAACTGATTTGTTCCGCTCAAAAGCAGAGCTCTGGTCACCTTGCCTACGCGTATCATACGTGTCTGAGTCTCGCTCTCATTGCATACTCTCGGTGTCTTGTTGTCAGTGTCAGTTGAGACAGTACTTGAGTGGTCATGGTAGTGCACTTCACCAATCACATTACTAGCCTTTTTGTTTCATTCAGTCTGTTGGGGTTTTATGATAATTCCCATTGACCAGTGTATTTGCAGGACAAGAGTACCATGTTTATTGATTTTAGTGCATTCCTTCACAATGGATAAATTTCTTATAAGAAAGGAGGCTAGTGGCAGCCGTGAGTCTGATAGTGAACAATCATTGAACCCAACAAACTCCAATGTAAAAAAGGCAAAAATTCGCCATTATTTAAATAGACAGTATAATGAGAGCTACTTGAAGTTCGGATTTTTTTGGTCTGGAGATGCTGCTCAACCAAATCCATTGTGTAGTTTGCGGCGATAAAATGTCAAATGAATCCATGGTACCAAGTAAGTTAAAGAAACTTCTCACTTCTAAACATTCATCTCTCCAGGATAAAGATCTTGTATATTTTCAAAGGCTTTTAGATCAGCAATCGAAGCAGCGCAATGTATTTGAGAAAACAATGACCGCATCAGAAAGGGCTCAGCTTGCTTCAATTGAAGTCGCAGAAATAATAGCATTAAAATCTAAATCTCACACACTTGCTGAGTCAGTTATACTGCCCGCTTGCAAAAAGATTGTTAAATCCATGTTTGGTGAGAAAGCTGAAACAGAAATTAGCAAAATCCCCTTATCAAACGATACAATACACAGAAGAATTTTAGATTTATCTGAAAATATTGAAAAAAAGGTTCAGAAAAAACTTCAGGATTCTACTTTTGCATTAACTGTTGATGAGTCCACGGATATAAGCAACACTAGTCACTTGCTTGCATTTGTACGTTTTATTGATGGCAGTGAAATAATCAATCAGTTTTTGTGTTGCAAAGGAATGTCAACCACTACTAGAGGTCAAGATATTTTTGATGTGATAACTGACTACCTTAGAGAAATGAATTTAACATGGAAATCTTGCGTAGGCATTTGCACTGATGGAGCCCCATGTATGACAGGCTGTATTAAAGGATTTGTATCTCTTGCAGAAAAAGAAAACCCAGATCTTATTCGTACTCATTGCTTTTTACACAGAGAAGTTCTTATTTCAAAAATATCACAAGAAGATTTAAAACTGGTGTTACACCAGCTAGTTGAAATAGTAAATTATATTAAAAGTAGGCCTTTTGAAGTCAAGATTATTTGAACAACTGTGCAAAGGAATGGACTCCCAGCATGTTAGATTACTAATGCATACCGAAGTTCGATGGCTATCGAAAGGTAAGGTATTAACTCGTGTTCATGAATTACACAAGGAATTAATCGTATTTTTCGACCAAGAAAAGCAGGGAAAATTCTGTGAGCATCTTCGTTGTGAACTTTGGATGTCTAAACTGGAATACCTAACAGAAATATTCAGTCAATTAAACAACATACACAGTAGCATGCAAGGGAGAAATTAAAATATTCTGACCTCAACAGATAAGTTAGTTGCTCTAAAAAAGAAAATTATTATTTGGAAAAATAGAGCAAGCTCAGGTAATTTTGATATGTTTCCTTCAATGCGTACCACTTGCATTAATGAAATGATCCCTATTGTTGTTTCTCATCTGACAGCGCTTGATGAAAACATCGACCACTATTTTCCATCACTGAGCACAGAGAAGTATGATTGGATTCGAAATCCTTTCATGAATATTCCTTCTAATATTGGATTACAGTTGTGTGAAGAAGAGGAACTGGCCACCATTTCTAGTGACAGAGATCTAAAAATAAAACATTCTACTGTACCTATTGACTCATTTTGGATATCTGTTCAAAAGGAATATCCCACATTATCTAAAAAAGCTTTATCACTTTTGTTGCAATTTTCTACATCTTATTTATGTGAACTTGGCTTCTCAACCCTAAATAACATCAAAACTAAGAAGCGAGAGAGACTACGCTCAACTGAAGAAGAAATGAGGGTCTGCTTATCACACATTCGACCAAATATTGAGGAAGTCGCCAAAAAACACCAGGCACAAGTTTCACACTAATCATCTTCACAATTTACTCTAAGAAAAACACTGAAATAAAGTAAGTTCATATTTAAAAGTGTTTTATTTCTTAAGTCTGTAGTTCCATCTCATATTTACAAGTATATATTCTCTTAATGTTTTCTCTTAAATTTTCCAAGTGTGCCGTGATATTATTATAAGATCCTAAGTGTGCCATTGGTAAAAAAAAGGTTGAGAAACACTGAAATAATCCTAGCAGCTCCTTAATAAGTCAACTTGGCAAAGACTTTAGCTTTTAATATTTCAGGAAAGTTTTTAACCTCTATTAACAAGGAGTTTTTCTTGACAGGTAAACATTAAAGAGATTCGGCTGCCATAATTTACCTGAATAGCTGGGAATTTTGGGAAAGATAGATTCGGCAGCAGCTTATAAGACCCTACGAAACTACCACGAGATGCTATATTTACCTGGAATTGCTTTCAGCTTCATAAGCAGTTACTTAGCTGCTTTACTTTCTCCTTCGGTAAGTTCTCTAGACGACTACAGGAAACTAACTTGGTTGAAGCAGAAGAGTTTTGTAAATCTGAATAAATTTTGACTTTTGAATAAATCTTTAGTATTAATTTGTTGGATAGTTCTGACTTGAGCTCTTATTTAGGATTCTCAAATCCTGGTGAATTGCAAGATTAAATAAAGATTCAGGCCCAAAGATCTTTGTAATTTCTGTAAAGAATACTCTTTTGTTAAAGGATTTTGCTGTGTATTATACAAGGGTTGTGCTGTGTAATAGAATGACCACCTGAAGTGTGTATGCAGTCCATTTTCTGAAATAAGGTTCTGGACTGTTACACGGCTTGATGGTTTAACAACTCTGAAATAAAGGTTTAACCGAAGTACTGAGGCTACTAAGGGTGAAATGAAGAGCTTTAAAGTAGGGCTCACTAGTTTGCTTTGACATTGGTGATCTTTGAATTAAACGAATGCTTGAAAGAGTTGCTAATTTTATTTTAAGATCTTACTAAAAGTAGGATATTTCAGCTTTTAGAGGGGGGAGAGTGACTAAATTATTAGTTTTGAAATTTTTCTGGCAGGAGACCTAATCCTATTGAGGCTCTTTTAAAACAAAATTAATGTCTCTTATACTAATAAGTTTAAGGATTAGCATAGCGAAGTTTATGGCCTTTAATGAATATTAGTGAGAAATGCTGTCAACCCTGGTTGACTAGATATAATTTCAACGTCTTGTTACAATTTGATTCCCAAGCCAAGTCTTGAGAAATCTTGTCAATCTTAGTTGGCATTAACTGTAACTGTTATGGTGATAAAACTTGAAGGGTAAAATTTAAACTTTGATAAAATATTCTGTTCTAAAAATAGATATAAATAAAGATTGCATTCAAAGTGTAATATTTATGAAACTGCTTTTATATACCTGTGAAGGCTTGGGATAGCAAAGGTTGCTGTTCAGTACAGGTAGACTACAGAGTTGTTTAAATTCAAAGTGTCAACCTCTGTGGTTAGCAAATAATTAAAGCCTTTAGTGTACACGAGCGGGCAAAAGTCTGCAGCTAGATCTTGCTAATGGACTTTTTGTAATGGACACTAAAAGTCAATGGAGTGGCATGCCCGGTAATGTTAGTAGGTTGCGGGTGCAGTACGATCAATATGAATCTTAATGAAAGTGAAAAATTATTTCGTAATTACATGGAGTGCTTCAAAGATCCTGTACCATGGCATGTACAAAATTATACATTAATGAATATGGTAGAATATGCGCCGAATTTACTCTTTCAAACCCAACACAGCAATGCAATCCAGCATAGCAAACTTTAGTATACCGAATTGTAAAACTTAATTTTAGAACAAAGATTTGTCAGTTCTGTCTGCTTACTGCCTGCCTGCCTTGGACCTTTATCTGGCAACACTAAATTTGGAGCGAGAGAATTGCTGGCAAATAAGTAACGGTCTTGCATTTGCCTCTAACACTGTTGAACACCGCTTGACACCACGAAGGGGTGTGTTGCTCAATTCCCGTGTTCAGTCTTGAGCTTCAGACACGAGGGTTGTAATTCTGTTATGGAAGAAAGCTGCCTGTAGGACAGAGGCACAGCTGCTAATCAACAGTTGCCCTTTACTGAGATCAAATGAAGCTCCAGAAACTGCCTCTGGTAGTGGGTGGGGTTTAGAAATTAGATTTAATTTAATGGACTACCATCACATATATGCTTTGACCATTCACTTCGTTAGCCCCAAAAGAGTTTGGGAAGTAACATTTCCGAAAGCCATCCGCCACATATATCCACTAATGGTAACGTAGGCATCTGTAAAATATATAAAGATATACAGTAGAATTTAAACTAAACTTTGTTCATTTCATGAGTTTCATGCATATACCTTAACTCAATGTACACACGCAGCAAGATTTCCCTTGCTCCTAAGCTAATACAAACCATAGTCCTTTTAGGTAGATAATGTTTTCAGCTTTAAGCTGGACAGTGGAGTAAAATTTTCTCATATTTTAAATAAACGATCCATTGCTACTGGTCGAAGATGCAAATTCGACTACACAGAAGACCAGTAATATTTGATTTAGTATTTGAAATTTTTATTTGGTATTAATTCATACGAAAAATTTGGCCCTTTTGCAGGAGCTTCTCCTATGTAAAAAAGCGCGCACTTTTAATTGCCAACCAGTGAGTAACAATATTAAATTTGAGCTTTCAAAATTAAAATATTACCACGAATAAAGTCTTGGTAGCCTCAAAACAAATTCCTTGTTGCAATAAGACTCGTGTATTTCCTATTTCAAGACAATTAGCAACATCAGCAAATAGTTCATTATAACCACAAAAAATAACAATATAAAGAACACTCATTTAAAAAAGAAAAAAAAAAACTGGTCAGTTTTATATTCATGGCGATGTTGTACTTGGACATATATTCTTTTTCTGCACACAAAGCTTAGCAACTTTCCGAATAATTCTGGTACAATTCGCACATTAACTTATGTATCCAGGATCAGTGTTTAATGTTACTCTTTAATTCCACATCCAAACCTTTACAGAATCTCGAACTCATCCTATGATAATATCTATTTTGATCTGTCTTAAATAGCTATTACACCAAAAAATCTGAAGGGCATACATTCGTTTCAGGATCACCTGTAGGATATCACAACATTGGATCTACTCAACATTGATGCAAGAGCTGAAGACAGAATTACCGAAAAAAGGCAAATAGGAGACGGATGAAATTGAGCTACGACATTGTGTAGGAATCAGGTTAGAAATCTCAATTCTATTTCATCAATTATATAGATATAAACGACTGTAATGGTTAGGGAATTGTTGGGGTGTTGGTCCTTGGGTTAACATGGTTTGGCCATCGGAGAAACAATTGTTTTGACTTGCGCAGATTTGGCCTTTGTTCCAAGCACAATAATACAGACAATTGCTCGACTAAATCCAAAAACCTACAGGAAACCGTGCCACTGTGCCTAAATTGCTCACAGTCCCATCATGCACGGAACAAAATCTTCCTAGCTGGGCTCCGCATCCTCTAGGATAGAGACTTAACTTTCAGATCCTACTCCTGAACTAAAGCCCTGCATCTACTTCTGCTCCTGGCACTTTCTTTTCTCGGCAAACAGCCCCTTGTCATAGTCCTAACCCCCCCCCCCCCCGCGCCTATCCAATCGCCTCGCTTATGCAACAACTGTCAACCATAATAATCCACTCATAGCAACACTATCATAGCCGGTAATTTCAATGCGCACCATCCATTTTTGCACTCTGTGCCGTCATTTACATACGAATAATAATACAAGAAATACTTGTCCA
>NC_090746.1:108227235-108229735 GCF_036898095.1 Palaemon carinicauda | reverse complement strand
GTATATATATTTATGTATATACATATATATAAATGCATATATACATATATATACATATATATATATATATATATATATATACAGTATATATATAAATATATATATATATATATATATATATATATATGTGTAGATTTATATATACATATATATACTAATATATACATATATATACATATATATATATATATATATATATATAAATAGATAGATAGATATACACACATATATAGATATATATGTATATATATTTATGTATATACATATATATAAATGCATATATATATATATATATATATATATATATATATATATGTTTGTATATACACATATGTATATATAGATATATTTATACATATATATACACATACATGTATATATATATACATGTATATACATACATATATTATACATATATACATATATATATATTTATATATATATTAATATATATACATATACCCATATATATATATATATATATATATATATATATATATATATATACAGTATATATATATATATATAATATATATGCATATACAGTATATATATATACATAAATATATATATACATATATACATATATATACATATATATATATATACATAAATATATATGTATATATATATATACATATATACATATATATATATACATATATATATAAATAAATATATATGTGTATATATATGTGTGTGTGTGTAAATTCTAGTATACACGGAAGATGAGTTGCATCTAAAGACCTGAATACTTCTAAAGGAAAAACCAAATGATGGTGAACTCACATGATTGCTAAGCAATCAATATTAAATATCCTCTGCATTGCTATAATTATTAACTATTCTAAAAGCAAAAAAACTAAAAATTCATAAAGAAAAAAAAACATCTGATGCTCAACTGCCACGAGAACTGAGCCATCCTTATTAGATATTCTTCCAACGACTGGAAATATTAAATATTCTTCAAGCAAAGAACAGATGTTCAAATAGAGAATAGACACCTGGGCGAAGGCAAAGCAGCCTGTCCATGCCCACTGAAGAGATATGTGGATGGAATAGGATTAATTTAGCAGCTCAAAGGGACTCTACGAATGTACTGACCCGTCTCTGACGTAGTTAGAGGCCGTTATGCCTGTCGGAGTATGAACTGAACACAGAAAATGTGAACCGTATTACGATCTCTTATGGATACGGGAATACGGAGTAACTCTCGGGGAAGCTACTTTAAAATTCAGCGGAAAAGAAAGTTTCGAGTTTTGCATATAAGATATCTGGATGAGAATTTAGTTAGATTTTGTTCTAAATGAGAGAGAGAGAGAGAGAGAGAGAGAGAGAGAGAGAGAGAGAGAGAGAGAGAGAGAGAGAGAGAGAGAGAGAGAGAGAGATATGCATAAGATTTTTGCTTTAAAATTCAGCGGAAAAGAAAGTTTTGAGTTTTGCATATAAGATATCTGGATGAGAATTCAGTTATATTTTATTCTAAATGAGAGAGAGAGAGAGAGAGAGAGAGAGAGAGAGAGAGAGAGAGAGAGAGAGAGAGAGAGAGAGAGAGAGATTTATGTATATCTGATACGTGCCTTCAAGAAATTTAATGGTATTTAATTTTTTTTTTTTATTTCATCCATGATTAAGTTGGTTCACTGCATGAAAATTAGGAAAAGTATGTATATATATATATATATATATATATATATATATATATATATATATATATATATATATATATATGTGTGTGTGTGTATATATATATATATATATATATATATATATATATATATATATATATATATATATATATATACATACATATATGGTTAAAGGAAACCAGAAATTCCCTTGGTACTACTAAAGAATAATGATTTCCCTAAACATCTGCATTGTTAGAAAAAAGTATTTTGAATTTTTTGGCATTATGGAGCATTCTTGATACCTTGCAAGAAGCACAAACAACTTCCCACTGCAAATGGAAATCACCATAAGAACAAAAACTATGAAAGTAATTCCCATGAATATAAATGGTAACTGGAGAAAGGAAACGAATTAAGATCGGTTCTTGAGGACACTGAACGAAACGCGCTGGCAATAAAAGCAGAGAAACTGACTGGGTTTAATGGACTTATTCTCAATGTATTATGTTATGAGAGACCTAGAAATATTCTATCTGAAGATGAATAGATAGACTATGAGAAATTACTTATGGTAAAATAAGAGTTGTGTTCATCAAACATTTAATTGGGCTCCACAAGCTACTAGGGGAGTTGGAAAGCCCAGACCTACATGGCTGGGGACTATGAAGCGTGATGTAGGAGATGACGAATGGAGAAGTATTGATTTAAAAGCTGAAGATAGAGATGAATGGCGAAATCTAACCGAGGCCATTTGCGTCAATAGGCGTAGGAGGAGAGGATGATTATGATGAAAATAACAGATAGATGCAATAGAGCATATAAAGCAAGAAAAGAGGTTTGGAGGATTCTGAATGTTACCATAATGCCCA
>NC_090746.1:108207235-108217235 GCF_036898095.1 Palaemon carinicauda | reverse complement strand
TAGCCGTCATTTTCAACGGGCTGCGTACACAAGTAACATATAACTACAATAACAAATTACGAAAAAAGGGTCTTTTTCAATGGAAACCCGGTTCAGGCTGAGGTTCTCTCTCTCTCTCTCTCTCTCTCTCTCTCTCTCTCTCTCTCTCTCTCTCTCTCTCTCTCTCTCTCTCTCTCATATACTGACGAAAGAATGATATTCCAAACCCCTCTTGGTTAATGACAATTATTACTAAACAAATTATATCAATAGTAATATAAAAACGACTCCAACGAAATTGCTTATGTAGACTCAACTTTAAACCCGTTTTTCGTACAGGTAAGAAAATCTCGGGGCCTAGCTGAATTTACCACTGGGCAAACGAGGTAAAGAAAAAAAAAAGAGAAAAAGAAAACGAAGACTAACCTCGAGTAATGTGATTTCGTAGAATCTTGCATATTTCCTTCACATTTACCTTTGATTTTTCCCTTTTTTCTTGGGTTATCAACCACATTATAAGGAATTATTTTGGTTTTTCCTGTAGGAATAATAATGTTCAATCTTCGAGAACGTCTTTTTTACATATTATTATTCTCTATTCAAATTTACTCTTTATTAAAGTGGTAATTATAAAGGGACATTCCTTTTGAACTAGGAACACCAATTTTCTACGATACATTATTGGAGCATTTCTTTGTAATTATACATAATTACGATAGATTATACATTCATTATATCCAAATACTCAAATAGGAGATGCACGTTGACATACGTATCATATAAATAGATATTTATTAGAACTATTTATGAGCGACTAATTAAACATATCTCGCCAAGGAACATCCATTGTTGGATATAGCATAATCAATGACGCACAAACCTCCCCAGAATACAGAACTAATTTCCAAATAGTACTGGATCTGTTCTTAAAGATACTTTCTCCATTTGCTGTACACTTCCTTGTGCCAGATCAGATTCAGTGGCATAGAACATGTTAAGGTTTAATGAGAGAGAGAGAGAGAGAGAGAGAGAGAGAGAGAGAGAGAGAGAGAGAGAGAGAGAGAGAGAGAGAGAGAGAGAATTTCAACATCGTGGTAGTAGGCATTCATACATTTATATATCTATAGGAAAATATTTGGCTGGGAATCTATTAATTATTTAACAAGAGTACCTAATTCAGATTAATTTATTCATTAACAATCACTATGAGCAAAATATACCTGTAAATTGTATACTTTACCACATTAATTCAACCATTAATTTTTATTTAGGACTGGAACAATACTTTCATCAAGTGGGTATTGGATTAAACTTAAATGGAATAAAAACGTTCTTAATAAAAAGATCTTTAAGCTAGTTGAAGAGTAATCATAAAATCTGGAAAAAAAATATTAGTAGGAAAACAAGATTACACATGCACACACACACACACATATATATATATATATATATATATATATATATATATATATATATATACATATATATATACATATATATATATATATATATATATGTATATATATATATATATATATATATATATATATATATATATGTATATGCGTGTGTGAGTGCGCGTGTGCGTGAGTGAGACATCGGTATAGATTTCAGTAATATATATACACACATACACACACACACACACACACACACACACACACACATATATATATATATATATATATATATATATATATACTGTATATATGATATCATTATTGCTTGTTATAAAAAGCTAAAGAAAGGAAATGATAATTTCTACACATAACATGTAATTAGATTAATGCTCTGCCTTACTGTGGTAAAATCTCTCATTATACCAATGCCCGGCATCATCCAAGCCTCATTGTAAAGAACGGCACCTCATATCAACACTGCAATTTATATGAAAAGCAAACGGTTGTATTGACAGGGCAACAAGGGTGGGGAGTTGCAATACGAATGGGAACTGGCATTTATCCCAATGCTGTATTTAACTTTTGGAATGAGAGCATCTCTAATGAAATACGCATCGATGCTCTTGAATAATTACTTGAATGATCTCTCTCTCTCTCTCTCTCTCTCTCTCTCTCTCTCTCTCTCTCTCTCTCTCTCTCTCTCTCTCTCTCTCTCTCTCTCTCTCTAAAATGAACATATAAATTTTAATAGAATTCTACAAAAGTAAATAAGAATAGAAATGAGAGAAAAAAATTTGATTACCATTTGCCACTAATTTATTCCTCTCTCTCTCTCTCTCTCTCCTCTCTCTCTCTCTCTCTCTCTCTCTCTCTCTCTCTCTCTCTCTCTCTCTCTCTCTCTCTGGGGATAGGAATTTACATATGGCCAATGGAATTTAGAATGAATATGGTATTATTTTGATAGGTTTACAAAAAGGTAAATAACAAGAGAAATAAGAAAAATAAATTAAATTAGCATTTGCCACTGATTTCTTCTTCTTCTTCTCTCTCTCTCTCTCTCTCTCTCTCCTCTCTCTCTCTCTCTCTCTCTCTCTCTCTCTCTCTCTCTCTCTCTCTCTCTCTCTCTCTAAAATGAACATATAAATTTTAATAGAATTCTACAAAAGTAAATAAGAATAGAAATGAGAGAAAAAAATTTGATTACCATTTGCCACTAATTTATTCCTCTCTCTCTCTCTCTCTCTCTCTCTCTCTCTCTCTCTCTCTCTCTCTCTCTCTCTCTCTCTCTCTCTCTCTCTCTCTCTCTGGGGATAGGAATTTACATATGGCCAATGGAATTTAGAATGAATATGGTATTATTTTGATAGGTTTACAAAAAGGTAAATAACAAGAGAAATAAGAAAAATAAATTAAATTAGCATTTGCCACTGATTTCTTCTTCTTCTTCTCTCTCTCTCTCTCTCTCTCTCTCTCTCTCTCTCTCTCTCTCTCTCTCTCTCTCTCTCTCTCTCTCTCTCTCTCTTTTGGAGGAGGAGGAGGAGGAGGATGAGGAACAAAAATGACATGTGAGAAATGGAATTTAAAATGAACATATTTCTAATAGAAGTTTACAAAAGTAAATAAGAATAGAAATCAGAGAAATAGATTGAATTAGCATTTCTACCTAATTGACCAAATTGTGGAATGATCTTCTCTCTCTCTCTCTCTCTCTCTCTCTCTCTCTCTCTCTCTCTCTCTCTCTCTCTCTCTCTCTCTCTCCTAAAATGAACATATCAATTTTAATAGAATTCTACAAAATTAAATAAGAATAGATATTAGAGAAATGAATTAAATTAGCATTTCCCACCAATTCCCCCCCCCCCTCTCTCTCTCTCTCTCTCTCTCTCTCTCTCTCTCTCTCTCTCTCTCTCTCTCTCTCTCTCTCTCTCTCTCTCCTGAGACCGTGCACACAGAATCATGCAAAACCTATCTAAAGTAATTATAGCTGGGGAAGGAAAATGTTTTGAAGATAATTACTGTGATCAATAATTTCCAATACATTTCCCTAATTAGGTATTGGTAAGCAATTCAGATTTATGAGTTATTATAGTTTAATAATCCGAGCATATAGTTAAAATAATTCTGGTCATTACTCGATAACTTTTCGAATATTCTAAGAAAAAATCATATTGAATCTTCTGTTGTGTCCTAAGACCTGTTTCTAGGAAAATTGAAATTATTCAATTATTTATTTTCGAAACCTTTGAATTTTTTTTTTTTTAATGAAAATGAGGAAATGAATTCCTTAAGTTCTGAAAATATGTAAGTTTGAGAATGGTTGGTAGTGATGGAGTATTTCTCTTAATACTTTAATAATGGTTTAGGATATTTATAATTTGAAAAATACATTAATATTTCATGATATATTTGTAAGTGAAATGATCAAAGTTCGGTTTGCCATTCGGAAATTCAATAATGTTTAAATCCTTAACGTTAGATAAAATGTAATAACTTAGAATTTTCTGATTGTATCATTGCAAAATTAAACTAAAAAAAAAAAATCATCTCTCACAGATTTCGCGGATCATTGTTGAAAACTTGGAAGTAATTTTTTGGGTTTGAATGTCAAAATTTTATTACCTCTTGTAGTTGATATAGATTGCCTGGTCCTTGCAAGGGCTCTTGCAATTATGCAGCTTGTATTATTACCTGCTCTCATTAAGAACGTTTCCCCCATCATTTAACAAGGCGTGAGGGGAGACCATTTGGAAACACCAAAGGCGCCAGGGAAATTGAAGTAAACGCTCAGTTAGGTCGTTAAAGAGACAAACTTCATAGCGAAACACTCACTGAGTTCCAGAATTTCCTCAGTCCCTCGTAAAAGGGACTGATCCGCTCCTTAACCAGCGTTCTTATAAGGCGGCTTTACACGGTTGAACGGTTCGCCAGACAAGTGTTTGAAGTGATATTTGAACGTGTGAATGTTGTGTTTGGTTGTCGAACGTGTGAACGTTGTATTTGGTTGTCGAACACGTTCGTAGAACGGTTCGAAGAAAGTGTGTTCTCTCATGACCTTTGTGGGCGGATCTTCATTGTCCACAACAGCTTTCTTTAAGGTGGGTTTACACAGTTGAACGGTTCGACAGACAAGTGTTTGAAGTGATGGTCGAATGTGTGAACGTTGTATTTGGTTGTCGGTCGTGTGAACGTGGTATTTGGTTGTTGAACGTGTGAACGTGGTATTTAGTTGTCGAACACTTTCGTCGAACACTTTCGTCGAACGGTTTGAAGAAAGTCTGTCCTCGTCTCACTTTTGTAGGCGGGTCTTCATTATACACAAACCTTATGCATTTGTGACTGACTCCATCTCTTCGAACCGTTTGACAAGCAGGTTCGACAACCGGGTTCGATGAAGTGTACGACCGTGTAAAACCACGCTTTACACTCTCGTGCATTTCGGTCATGCCACGGAGAACTGCCCATAAGAACGCCTGGTTTGTTGCCAGCGGAAATGAACTCGTTTCTCAGGGATGTAACACCGAGTGGGACAACAGCTTTTCTTCTCTAGTGCTGGATATTAGCAATTTCGTGTGTGGCAATTCCAGTACTTCGTTCCAGGTTTTTTTATGGGAGATATTTGCCGTATGTTAAGAGTTCGTGAGAGGTTTCAGGTTAAGGGAAATAATTGCATGAGCAATAAAGAAGTTTCTTTTCCTCGCCGGGCTATTTTTCCTGTTGGAGCCGCTGGGCTTATAGCATTCTGGTTTTCTAACTTGGGTTGTAGCTTAATAATAATGATAATAATAATAATAATGATAATAATAATAATACTAATTGAATATATAAATCTATTCCAAACTAAATAATTTGGTTTTAGAATTTTTTTTTTTTCGTTATGAATATCGTTGTAAAGAAGACCATTGAATGATTTTATCCTTCAATAAATTTTCCATTTGTATATCTGGTTATTATTCGTAGTGAAAATAGTTTTAATCAGATTTGAATCATACCAAAAATGGTCTTAAAAATTGCCTTTTACAATAATACTGCTGAAATCATATCTATAAAATGCGAAAGCATTCCATTCTTGGTCTTGTTGTGGTGAAAATTAAGGTGTGTATATTTTTTTTCAATTGAATGTGTGTCAGTAACACAACTTTAAACAGAACCGCTGGATATACCACACCGAACAATGCATCTCCTTCCATTACATATTCCTCCGAAGGCTTTTAAATTTTCTTTCCGATGTCGACTAAAAACAGAATTTTGTGCTGTAGCATAATGCGCAACGAACCCAGGCAAACAGAGGACCATTAGAAAAGGTGAAAGGATCTGCACAATAATGTTGCAGTTCCTGTGCAAGGGAATAATAAAAGTGCCTCGCAGGACAGTCTGAAAATTTACGATACATTTTCTTAGTCTTCAAAATCTTAATGCCAGACAGCCTCGTGACCACGTCTTTATTACCGTGGAAAGAAACGATGTAAATTAAAAGGGGAATTTATTGCGCTATTTGCACATTTGTTTTGGCGCAAGATTTTAATGTTTTAAGTTGAAATATTGCATATTCAGATTGTTACATTGGTAAATAATCAGTAATGATAACTCACCTTGGTAAATAATCAGTAATTTTAACTACACAATTTGCCATTTATCACCGTGGAAGGGAACAATGTAAATAAAAAGGGGGATTTATTGCGCTATTTGCACATTTTTTTTTGCGCAAGATTTTAATGTTTTAAGTTGAAACATTGCATATTCAGATTGTCACTTTGGTAAATAATCAGTAATTTTAACTAAATAATTTGCCATTTATCACCGTGGAAGGGAACAATGTAAATAAAAAAGGGAAATTTATTTCGATATTTCCCCATTTGTTTTGACGGAAGATTTTAATGCTTTAAGCATTGCATAGTCAGGTCGTCGCATTCATAGATAATCACTAATTTAACTACTTAATTTGCCATTTATCACCGTTGAAGGGAACAGTGTAAATTAAAAGGGAAATTTATTGCACTATTTGCACATTTCTTTTGGCGCAAGATTTTAATGTTTTAAATTAAAACATTGCATATTCAAATTGTCACATTTGTAAACAATCAGTAATTTCAACTAAATAATTTGCCATTTATCACCGTTGAAAGAAATAATGTAAATAAAAAGGGGAATTCATTGCGCTATTTTCACATTTTGGCGTAAGATTTTAATGCTTTAAGTTATAACATTGCATAGTCAGATTGTCACATTGGTAAATAATCAGTAACTCTAACTCACATTGATGAATAATCAGTAATTTTAACTTCATAAATTGCCATTTGTCACCGTGGAAGGAATCAATGTAAATAAAAAAGGGAAATTTATTGCGATATTTCCCCATTAGTTTTGACGGAAGATTTTAATATTTTAAGTTAAAACATTGCATAGTCAGATTGTCACACTGGTGAATAATCAGTAATTTTAACTGCATAATTTGCCATTTATCTACTTCCTTAACATAATTAATGAAAATAACTTTACTTCAATTTAACTTATATATGTTGAATTTGCTTCAAATTTATCAATTTCAAAAATATATTGTTCATCTAAAATATTAAAAGACTTTCTCTAAGTATTTATCTGTTTCCTTGACATAATATAAGAAAGGAACTGCTTCAATGTAACTTATATCTGTTGAAATTCCTTCATATTTATCTATTTAGAAAATACATTGCTCATCGAAAATCTTAAAACACTTTCTCAATAAGCCCATGTTTTTGTGAAGTTGAATAAGAAACAAACCGAACGTGTTTCTCAAAAAGGCTTCCTTATTTAAGACGTATTCTGCATGACTCTGTTAACTGATCTATTGTGATAGTGTAGGTATAGATATAAGCATCTATTTCCATAAATTAGAATCTTCAAAGGCGCACTAATTACATGTTTTGATATAGCTTATAAACTGTGCGTAGGTCACTAAAATTCTCTCTCTCTCTCTCTCTCTCTCTCTCTCTCTCTCTCTCTCTCTCTCTCTCTCTCTCTCTCTCTCTCTCTCATCATACTTTTCCAATCGCCGTGGCTATTCTATTGACAGGCCAGAAAGATGGAGTTCTCTGAGGAGCCGTTTGGGGCCTACCTAAGGGACTATATTCCTTTTATAGTTATCAAGGGAATAAGCCCTAAGCTTTCTACGCTACAGCGCTGTTTTCCAATAGTATTTTAAGGCTGAATGATGGACAAGGATACGCTGAACTGGCTGGAAAGGGGGCGAGGTAGAAAAGAGAGTGATTACATATAAACGATGCATCAGATTGAGGGATAATTATGAACATTCCTAAGTCTAATTATTACTAATAGTCTTGATAGGGGAAGTCCCACGTTTGTGCATGTTCATTTTATATTCATGACGAGTATTTAATTTTCATAGTGCAAACAAGTACAATGTCGTACTTCCTCATTATGTTGAAAAGGATCCACAATGATGTGAGCTGTGTATAAAAGTAGGTGTATTTTTGTAGATTATACAAAGAACTTCTAGAGTCTTCGTCCATCATTTGTGGACTTGGGTCACTAAAAACTAAGTCCGCAGATGATGGACGAAAGCTTTAAAAGTTCTTTGTCTAATCTACAAAAATACACCTAGTTTTTATACACGTCTTATATCATGGTGGAACCTTTTCAACTTAATTTCTGTTTTCCTTTTTAATCATTTATTAATTAGGGACGTGAATTATTATTGGGTTTAATTTATTCCTCAGTTGAGGTTTTCATTAGCATCGAATTTCCGTGAAAGTTTTTAAAACAAGAACTAGCTAGGTCACTAGAAAGCAAAATCAACTTATTTATCAAAGGATTTTCTTTTTATTTTTATTTTCTGAATAATAATATGTTTTGTTTATGATAAAAACTGTTTTATATATAGCTGGACTTTTTTAATATACTTTTTTAATCAAAAGAATGCTAAAGTAGGTCATAATATACTATATATAATTGTAGCTATTTTCGAGTTTTATTGCAAATTCTATATTCAGCATATATCTATGTTTACTTGTTACGTGTTGTATACTCTATTTAGCAGCAAAACCTAAACACTTTATTACATTTTTCCACTATGGAATACATACCCCGTTTTTAGATAACATATAGATATTCATAGAAACTTGCATTACAAAAACCGGTAACACAGTCAAATAAACGGCAAATATTTCCACAATTCTGTGACATATATTGCTTTTCTGAGGCCGAGCAGTCTAAAATGACATTTAAATATCTAGATAGCTATGCACACACAAACACACACATATACAAAAAAAAAAAGAAAAAAAATTCAACTCGTCCCACGCCTCCACCCTTTCTTGACGACAACTCACTGGTTCGGCAATTTGTAGGAGATTGTGGTTTCCGAGTGTACCTCTCGGTGTACACCCTTTCACCAGAGTATGGCTACTTTCTCTCCCACCTGAGTGTGTCAGGAAAGATTATATATATATATATATATATATATATATATATATATATATATATATATATGTATATATATACATTTATATATATATATATATATATATATATATATATATATATATATATAATATATATATACATATATATATACATATATATATATTATATATGCTCAGACACTTGCTCGATACTACACAGTATTCTAGAAGTTTTATTCCAGCTGTGACCAAATTGTGGAATGATCTTCCTAATCGGGTAGTTGAATCGGTAGAAATTCAAAAGATCAAAATTGCAATAAATGTTTGTATGTTGAACCGGATGAAATAAGTCTTTTTATAGTTCATATATTAAATATCTATTTAGGTGTTGTTACTGGTTTTTTTTTTTTTAAATATCTTATTTTGATTTTTCATTATTTCTCATATTGTCTACTCATTTCCTTATTTTCTTTCCTTACTGGGCTATTTTTTCCTGTTGAAACCCTTGGGATTATAGCATCTTGGTATTCCAGCTAGGGCTGTAGCTTAGATGATGATAATAATAATAATAATAATAATAATAATAATAATAATAATAATAATAATATAAGGGAAATACCTATCATCATACAGATAAGAAACTTGGGTTTAAACATCTTTGACCGACTGAAGTAAGTTCAAATTATTATCTTTCGTACAAATCTTAAGAGTAGACTAATATTTCTTGAGAAAGGCATAAGCATATTAAATGAATGGATGACCTCCACACTTTGATGTCTCCACATGGGTTGTTTGATAAAAGACCTTGCTAGGAATCATCTTCTTCCCCACCGTTTTCCTTACATTAAGGGGTCGGTTGCCCGATGCACCCTCTCAAATGCCTTCTTTCCAAGGTATCCTCATCCACAAGATCTCTTTTCTCCATACCATCCTTCACCTTATCTTGTTATCTAATTCTCTGCCTCCCTCTTGATGTTCTTTCCTTTACAGGTTACTCCCAAGCTCTCCTCACTCCCTCCCCACCATCCATCCTTACACGTGCCACACCATCTCAATCGGGACAGTAATGTTTACTACACCTGCCACTCTTCTTACGGACATTTTGTTGACGTAAAGTTCATCGATCTACATTTTGTTGACGAACATTTCGTTGACATACAGTTCGTCGACAAAATGTATGTCGACGAAATGTCTGTCAACGAAATGTACGTCGACGAACTGTAC
>NC_090746.1:108174735-108192235 GCF_036898095.1 Palaemon carinicauda | reverse complement strand
AAGTAATATAAAAGAAAAATAAAACACACACACACACTATCATTAACTCTAGAATAGCTAACATTGACTTTTCCATAGCAAATAATTATTGAAAATCCATTATCGAGAGCGCAGAATAAAATAATTAATCATGAAATAGATTTTTTATTTGTAAATTACTAGGTTCGTAGTGTTTACAGTTAGCATTCAATATAAAATACCTTTGCACGAATATTTTTTTAATTTAATAGGATTATTTCATTGATTTCTTGCAACAGAAGGGTTGTGGTGGCCTATAGGAAACGTCCTTGCCTGGTGATTGCCAGACTGGGGTTCAAGTCCCGCTTAAACTCGTTAGTTCCATTAGTGTGCAACCTTACCATCCTTGCGAGGTAAGGCCATACACGTACGCGACTGGCGCGCGGATTTCATAGCGACTGGCGCGAACCGGTCAGTCTTTAACGTGTATGGGGCCTATTGATGCCAGTCCTGTCGAGCCAGGCCTGTCGCGTCGTCCTTTCAGCATGTTAAACTGATTGGCGCGTCGCGCTGTGGGTTTAGGGAAGGACAGGGTTGACTCGCCTACAGTATTTTCACGCATAAAGTATTCCTTACTTCGTCCCTTCACTATTATTATTATTATTATTATTATTATTATTATTAAATGCTAAGCTACAACCCAAGCTGGAAAAGCAGGATGCTATAAGCCCAGGGGCCCCAACAGGGAAAATAGCCCAGTAAGAAAAGGAAACAAGGAAAAATAAAATATTCTAACGGTAGTAACATTAAAATAAAAATTTTCTATATATACAATAATAACTTCAACAAAACAAGAGAAAGAGAAACTATATAGAACAGTGTGCCCGAGTGTACACTTAAGCAAGAGAACTCTAACCCAAGACAGTGGAAGACCATGGTACAGAGGCTATAGCACTACCCAAGACTAGAGAACAATGGTTTGATTTTGGAGTGTCCTTCTCCTAGAAGAGCTGCTTGCCATAGGTAAAGAGTCTCTTCTACCCTTACCAAGAAGAAAGTAGCCACTGAACAATTACATTGCTGTAGTTAACCCCTTGGATGAAGAAGAATTGTTTGGTAATCTCAGTGTGGTCAGGTGTATGAGGACAGAGGAGAATCTTTCAAGAATAGACCAGACTATTCGGTGTCTATGTAGGCAATGGGAAAGAACTGTAACCAGAGAGAAGGATCCAATATAGTACTGTCTGGCCAGTCAAAGGACCCCTTAACTCTCTAGCAGTAGTATCTCAACGGGCGGCTGGTGCCCTGGCCAGCCTACTACCTTTTTACATTATAAAGATAAACTGGTTGCATTTTACAAGTTTGTTATATTATGCATTTAATTTTTCTTTATTTTTGTGTTTCCCCTCACATTTCCATTCACCAAGTTATGATTTCCTTAAATTTCCTCTCCTTTTCCCTAATATATTTTCTCTTTAAAACCACACAGTCTTCTGCCTTATTCATGCAATAGTATCTTGTATTCTGATAATAAACAGATGCTGAAACAAAAGGGGGAAAAATAATATTCTGATTAAGTTTTATGAATTCTCTTCATATAAAAAAAATGAAAGTGTAGAATATGGATAGAGGATAAATTAAGTAGCTACTGATAATTCTATTAACATATGTATATCCCTCTCACATTTTCTCTCAGCCTATATAAACACAATCGTTTCCAATTTCTATAAATTAACGCGAAAACAAGTATATACGCCTAATTAAATGTGCATTAGTGCTTAAGCATGAGATAATCTCCAGATAGGTCTAAATATCCATTTAGTGTATTCCTCCCAGGAGACACTTGGACCCTAGGATTAATGGGCATAAATGGAAAGGGTAATCCTATAATGACTTCAAGAGAAATAAGTACATTAACATCATAGCAGACAAATCCCTACCAGGTAGTAGCCGACAGAGAATGCCTATCACCTTCCTACATATGATTATTTCAAGTCGGATTCCATAGATTTATATCATATAAAAAATAAAGAAAGTAAAATGTACCCAAATTTGGCATTTTCAAAATAAGATGTAGGCTACCAATTGTACTTGATTTCGGTCACGTACCAAATTTAATTAACAAGTACTAAAAACATAACCATGTGGGCCTATCCTGGGTGCCCAATCCCCTTAAAATAAGCAGGCTAGTCCGTAGCGTGTTTGGTCATTTCTCACAGGATTGGAGTGTCGCTCCAGTCCTTAAGGACAAACCGCACGGTCAGTCCTCTGCGTGTATGGCCGGCTTAAGGATGGGAGGTTTGTGGGATCCTATAGGTCTCTAACTGCTGAGTCATCAGCAGCCATTGCCTGGTCCTCTTTGATCCTAGCTTGTGTGGAGAAGGGATCTTAGGCGCTGTTCATATGTATATATGGTCAGTCTCTAGGTTAATGTCACTTACCTCTGTCATCCACGAGAGGCTTTTAAACCTTTAAACTTTTAAGAGAGCAGTAAAAATCTAGTAATTAGACAAGAGGTTAATAAGAAAGTTTTATGAGTAATCTAATTTCCATTAGGGTAATTTTCGGTCAGAAGTTAAGATTTAGTTTTAGACTCTTCTCTCTTTAATGAGCTTTATAAAACTGAAGGAGATTTACTGATTGTATAATCAGATTGACGTTAGAAGAGAACTAATATATACATATACATATATATATACATATATATATATATATATATATATATATATATATATATATATACATATATATATATATATATATATATATGTGTGTATATATATATATATATATATATATATATATATCACTTTATATACAAACCTTATCTTCAGTCATATATAAATTAATTCTCAAAGCATCACATATTATCAAATGAAAAATAAATCGTCAAAATGGATTGAGATAACATTTACTTTTATATACAGTATGTGGGGAATCATAATTTTTCCCGGGCACTTACACTTATTCTCAGAAACAATTGCTAATAGATACCACAGATCAGCAAAATAATACGTAGAGCCTATTATCTACATAGGCTATGTACAATATTGCCATTGAGTCAATTTTCCCTTCTTAATTACTTATTATAAGAATATTTCATTCCATTGAAAAATATGGGAAAGATTAAATCGAATATCAAGCCCAAACCTTTCATTACTATTAGTAAATAAAAGAATTACGAATATTCTCGAATCAGCTTTAGTCGTTTGTGATATTAAATTTTTTGAAATATATCTGTAGCTTTAATATCTAAGAAAAAAAGGAAAAAAATCATATTTGAAAGAAATGAAGATAGACCAACTAGATCGACTGAAATATCCAACCAAACGTACAACAAAGCCTTTGTGTGTAGCAGAGATTTCCTGGAACGTTCAACTGGAATCAATTATCACTTAAGGTGTAACGGCCATTAGAGTCAACGCCTGAAAGGATGGCGGTTGGGGATTGGAGGGCCACAGACAATCATAATCACTGGCTTCGGGCTTAGTCCATAAAGCGGCTTCGGGAAGATGGCAGGAATATTGTGGTTAATGTTTTAATTTATCTAAACTATTTTTTTTTCTACACTTAAAAATTTGCATTAAAAAAACTGTAAATGCCTAGCAACATTTATTCCAGGATTTTTACCGTTTTAAAAACGGACATATAGACGTAAAGGAGTGATATTACGGTCACCAGCCCTTAAATATAAGAATAAAGTATGGTAAAGTTACGGTCTCCTGTATTTTACTGAAATACGGCTGAGAACAGGATATTTTTGCGGATAATTTACGATTAAAACTACGGTTTTTTTTAATAGTGTATATGAATATTAATAGTTCTACAGAAGGATTGTTTTAAATGTAGAAATCACGAAAGCTGACACATAACGAGTATAAAATGTATTATAGCCACGGAAGGAAAAATGAAGACTTCATTAGAGTTAGTACTTTCTTCCATTAGGGAAATCAACAGATGGACGAAAGTAATTGATTTTCCATTCCATGGCTATAATACAAAGATTATTTTATATAGGGAATGTTGATAAGGGAAATGGTTTTGGCATTTTAACACTTTCCTTTCTATTTTATTAACGTAAATGGCATAGGATCAGCAATATACTACTTTAGTTATTTTTCTAAAGGACAATAGTGTTATGACCCAAATGGCTTCGGGAATATATACATATATATATATATATATATATATATATATATATATATATATATATATATATATATATATATACATGTATGTATGTATACATAAATTATATACACACATGTATATATGTATATATAAATTATATATATATAAATACATATATATATATATATATATATATATGTATATACATATTTATTTGTATATATTAATATATATATATGTATATATATATATATATATATATATATATATATATATATATATATATATATATGTGTGTGTGTGTGTGTGGGGGAGGGGCCCTATATTTCCTGAATGTACGTACTTGTGAATGATCTTGCTGTGCAGAATATAGACATGTATTAAATATGTAAGTCTACATTCGATTTTAGGGGTCCACACTTTCTGAAAGGGGCTGGGAGCATGCAGAAAAATAAGGTTTCTTTTCTTATATCATAAATGTTTCCAATAATAATATTCTCATATTAATATATGTTAAACCTTAGCTTGTAATTATTGATAATTAATATTTTATTTGTAATCAATCACTCTAGTGTTGAAGATACATATTTCAAATCTAATTTTGCTAATTACAAGCATGATCAACACTAATCACTAAGAATTAATATAACAACATTGTCATTAACATACATCATACGCAATTATCTGTGTTCATTAATAGGGTATGAAATAAACAAATGGCAATGTTTATGATATTTTTTCTCAGCGTAAATCTCATTTCATTAAAATATAGTTCGATGGAGAAATAATTAGCAATAGAGAAGTAACATTAAAGTTGAAAATTGTTGGTGCTGTTCTTGATAACTGAGTTAACAGTTGACTCTTATATTGAAAGCTGGTTTTTTTCACAAAACAAGAGTGAAAGGGAAATGTAACGGAAAAAGTACGATTTCTTTCCTTTATTATCGTATATTCTCCTATCTAATAAATGTGAGATTAATATTTCAATTGGTTCCGTTAAAATTCTTCCAATATTTTCTGTCAATAATGGTATTTTACTCGAAAGAAATACGAGTATTGCACTGGCAATAGTTTGTTAGAATTACATCAAGAGAGAGAGAGAGAGAGAGAGAGAGAGAGAGAGAGAGAGAGAGAGAGAGAGAGAGATCAAAATACCTTCTGGCTCTAAAATGGCTGGCGCTTAATTGTCTGGCACTTAAATGGCTGGTGCTAAATTGTCTGGTGATCAAATGCCTGGCGCTTAATTTTCTGGCGCTTAAATGGCTGGTGCTAAATTGCCTGGCACTGAAATGGCTGGCGCTGAATTGTTTGGCACTGAAATGGCAGGCACTGAATTGTCTGGCGCTGAAATGGCTAGTGCTGAAATGGCTGGCGCTGAATTGTCTGACTCTGAAATGGCTGACGCTAAATTGTCTGGTGCTGAAATGGTTGGCGCTGAATTGTCTGACACTGAAATGACTGGCGCTGAATTGTCTGGCGCTGAAATGCCTGGCACTGAATTGTCTGGAATTGAATTATCTGGCGATGAATTGTCTGGCACTGAATTGTCTGGTGCTGAATTGTCTGGTGCTGAATTGTCTGGCTCTGAATTTCTGGCAATGAAATGGCTGGCGATGAATTATCTGGCTCTGAAATGGCTGGCGCTGAATTGTCTATCAATGAAATGGCTGCCGCTGAATTGGCGTCGCTAATTTGGCGTCGCTAATTTGGCGTCGCTGAATCAGCGGCACTGAATTGACGGCGCTGAATTGTGCCATTTTGATGTATTATAATGTGTATATCATAAAAGGATTTTGAGATAACACAGGTGTTTCTCCTTATTTTTCTGAGAATTACTTCCTTTTTTCAGTCTTTCTCGTCAAAATTCAAATGATATGAAACATTTCAGCATGATATGAGAACAGCATTCCAGCCACATGTTAATGAAATTGCTAAGTTTTTTAATGATATGTCTCGGAAAAGTTTTCCATTTGAGAGCTCCTCTCATTATAGCTAATTAGACCTAATTGGTTATCATCAAGGGAGTATTTCATTTTAAAGTGGGTAAAAAGAGATAATTCATTTTCAACCATTATTGATAAGACTATATATAATGAAAATATAGCTCGGGAATACATTATATAAAAAAATCGACAGTTATTGTGGTACATTAACATGCATACATATACCAAGGCACTTCCCCCAATTTTGGGGTTAGCCGACATCAAACAAATGAAACAAAAAAGGGGACATCTCCTCTCTATGTTCCTCCAAGCCTGACAAAGGACTCAACCGAGTTCGACTGGTACTGCTAGGGTGGCACAGCCCACCCTCCCACATTATCCACCACAGATGAAGCTCCATAATGCTGAATCCCCTATTGCTGCTACCTCCACGGTCATCCAAGGCACCGGAGGAAGCAGCAGGGCCTACCGGAACTGCGTCACAATCGCTCGCCATTCATTCCTATTTCTAGCACGCTCTCTTGCCTCTCTCACATCCATCCTCCTATCACCCAGAGCTTCCTTCACTCCATCCATCCACCCAAACCTTGGCCTTCCTCTTGTACTTCTCCCATCAACTCTTGCATTCATCGCCTTCTTTAGCAGACAGCCATTTGCCATTCTTTCAACATGGCCAAACCACCTCAACACATTCATATCCACTCTAGCTGTTAACTCATTTCTTACACCTGTTCTCACCCTCACTACTTCGTTCCTAACCCTATCTACTCGAGATACACCAGCCATACTCCTTAGACACTTCATCTCAAACACATTCAGTTTCTGTCTCTCCGTCACTTTCATTCCCCACAACTCCGATCCATACATCACAGTTGGTACAATCACTTTCTCATACAGAACTCTCTTTACATTCATGCCCAACCCTCTATTTTTACTACTCCCTTAACTGCCCCCAACACTTTGCATCCTTCATTCACTCTCTGACGTACATCTGCTTCCACTCCACCATTTGCTGCAACAACAGACCCCAAGTACTTAAACTGATCCACCTCCTCAAGTAACTCTCCATTCAACATGACATTCAACCTCGCACCACCTTCCCTTCTCGTACATCTCATAACCTTACTCTTACCCCCATTAACTCTCAACTCCCTTCTCTCACACACCCTTCCAAATTCTGTCACTAATCCGCCAAGCTTCTCTTCCACGTCTGAAACCAGTACAGTATCATCCGCAAATAACAACTGATTTACCTCCCATTCATGGTCATTCTCGTCTACCAGTTTTAATCCTCGTCCAAGCACTCGACCATTCACCTCTCTCACCACTCCATCAACATACAAGTTAAACAACCACGGTGACATCACACATCCCTGTCTCAGGCCCACTCTCACTGGAAACCAATTGCTCACTCCATTTCCTATCCTAACACATCCTTTACTACCTTTGTAGAAACTTTTCACTGCTTGCAACAACCTTCCACCAACTCCATATAACCTCATCACATTCCACATTGCTTCCCTATCAACTCTATCATACGCTTTCTCCAGATCCATAAACGCAACATACACATCCTTACCTTTTGCTAAATATTTCTCGCATATCTGCCTAACTGTAAAAAATCTGATTCATACAACCCCTACCTCTTCTAAAACCACCCTGTACGTCTAAGATTGCATTCTCTGTCTTATCCTTAATCCTATTAATCAGTACTCTACCATACACTTTTCCAACTACACTCAACAAACTAATACCCCTTGAATTACAACACTCATGCACATCTCCCTTACCCCTATATAGTGGTACAATACATGCACAAACCCAATCTACTGGTACCATTGACAACACAAAACACATATTAAACAATCTCACCAACTATTCAAGTACAGTCACACTCCCTTCCTTCAACATCTCAGTTCTCACACCATCCATACGAGATGCTTTTCCTACTTTCGTTTCCTCTAGTGCTCTCCTCACGTCCTCTCTTGTAATCTCTCTCTCATTCTCATTTCCCATTACCGGCACCTCAACACCTGCAACAGCAATTATATCTGCCTCCGTATTATCCTCAACATTCAGTAAACTTTCAAAATACTCCGCCCACCTTTTCCTTGCCTCCTCTCCTTTTAACAACCTTCCATTTCCTCTCTTCAATTCTTGAACCAGCCTTATTTACTCTCTTCACTTCTTTCCAAAACTTCTTATTCTCTTCATATGAATGACCCAATCCCTGACCCCACCTCAGGTCAGCTGCCCTCTTTGCCTCACTTACCTTGAACTTTACTTCCACATTTTCCTCTCTGGTACATTAACACAAAAAGAAAAAAAATAAGAAATTTAAACTGTCAAAGATAATAATAGTTCAGGCAGCATGAAAAATTAGGTGACGCAAAACAATCGAATCTAAGTAATTTTTGCAGAATAGATATTTTAGGTATTAAGAATTAATAATAAACTTTCTTAAGTCTTCTACATTTTCTATTTAGATATCATCTATTCGATATCAGAGCATTGTCAGACTAAGATATTATATTGTCTACTTTCATCCATATATCTATTGCCAATTTGTATTGTAAATCTTCATTAATTCCCTTAAGAAAATCTAGTATTAAATCCTGATAAAATATTTAGGAAAATAGTCAAATGAATAAAAGAATTACCCCCATGAGGGCAAACATTAAATTATCTAAATACAAGGTCAAGTGATTAAAGTTATCTCTAGATCTGATTAACAATTTGACAGGTGAAGCCGACATTTTTAGATCAATCTGTGTAAACAATTCTTTTGAAGTTTTGATGTGTAGCCGTCAGTCATTTCCTGCGACATTTTCAATATTTTCTTTTTCTTTTTAGTTGCGATTTCAATTCTGCCAGTTCTCTAACAACTTAGCTGAAATAATGATTCGATATTACTGTTATCGGACCTCATATATTTCTCCGTATTGTCAATCCCTGACAAAACCTCGAAAGTTAAATAATATAAGTAAAAGAGAATGTGACTGCAGATTTGGAATGTTCGCCTTTGAAATATAAATGCAGTTTTAGAGACTATCAGATATTTGCATTACTTCTATGTAATGGACACTATCATAAAGTATTTCACTTGATTGATTTTCTTCAGAATTAAGACTTTGATTGGTGGCCTCCACAGACTAAGTAATTACAAAGATAATAATAATGATATGAATCAATAAATAAGATAGAAAATAAGATAAATAGAAAACTGTAACTCATGAAAAAATTCTCGCAGTCGTTGTATAACATAAACATATCTCTGCTTCTATATTATTCTAAACTCTGGTAATTCATACTTTGAAGGACTGTCAGATCTGTGTTCTTTGGTGTAATAATATGATTACCTCCTTTAGATTTTTTTTAAGCGCCTCCCTCCATCATATATTTATGAGTTGATGTTAATCAATAACTCAAATACCCACTATATTGTTCTGTTTATATTTTAACTAACCCAAGAGTATAGAACAGTGGTTTGATTTTGTAGTATCCTTCTCTTAAAAGAGCTGCTTACAATAGCTAAGAGTCTCCTCTACCCTTAGAAAGACGAAAGTAGCCGCTGAACAATTACAGTCCAGTAGTTAACCCCTTGGGTGAAGAAGAATTGTTTGGTAATCTCAGTGTTGCCAGGTATATGAGGACAGAGGAGAATATGTAAATAATAGGCCAGACTATTTGATGTATGTGTAGGCAAAGGGACAGTTAACTGTAACCAGAGAGAAGGATCCAATGTAGTACGTTCTGGCCAGTCAAAGGACCTAATAACTCTCTAGCGGTAGTATCTTAATGGGTGCTGGTGTCCTGGAAAAAAAGGGTTGTGGGGGCCTGTTGGTAACGTCCTTGCCTGGTGATTGCCAGACTGGGGTTCGAGTCTCGCTCACACTCGTTAGTTACTTTTGTCGCTGGAACTTCCCCATCCTTGTGAGCTAAGGATGGGGGTTTTTGGTTATCAGCAGCCATTGCTTAACCCTCCCTGGTCCTAGGTGGAGAGGGAGCTTGGGCGCTGATCATATGTATATATGGTCAGTCTCTAGGACATTGTCCTGCTTGATAGTGCAATGCAACTGTCCCTTGCCTCTGCCATTCATGAGTGGCCTTTAAACCTTAAAACCTTTAAATGTGTAGGCAATTCGTTTAAATTCACTCTATGCTGTATATTCAAAGAGAACGTTTGAAACAAACAAAAACAAAAAAATCCCAGAGGATGAAAATGATTAAGGGTAATGATCTGATTACGAGTCTTCTAAATAACCCAATCAAGGAGTCAATCTTCGGACAGCAATTTATAGGCATCCTTCTTTCACATATCTCTTTCCTCTTTCTTCTCCTCGTTCTCATTCGGGATGCTTATGAAGAGAACACGTGATTTCAGTAAAGAGAGCTCGAAATGAACATCTTTCCTGGGAACCAACAAGGGCGCAAGATTAAGATGATAAATCACACGGGAGACCGTGTCAGCGCCCTACTTCTATGCAAACAAATTAGCCTCGATTGGATTCCTTCGTCTTCATTCCCCCTTTTTCTCGAGAATTCTGTAGGGAAGGTTAGAAGGTCGTCCTGGAAAATTGGACGTTAATGGGAGATATTTTGAATCCTGGAGTACCAATGGAAATCTCAAGTGAGATTTGTTCCTTTCAGTTTCTGATCTATTGGTATATTTGCAGAGAGAGAGAGAGAGAGAGAGAGAGAGAGAGAGAGAGAGAGAGAGAGAGAGAGAGAGAGAGAGAGAGAGAGAAACACTCGGGACTTTCAGGAGAGTAAATATAATATTGACCTCTATTGTTCTCAGCTATTATTATTATTATTATTATTATTATTATTATCACTTGCTAAGTTACAACCCTAGTTAGAAAAGCAGGATGCTATAAGCCAAAGCGCTCCGACAAGGCAAATAGCCCAGTGAGGAAAGGAAATAATTAACAATTAAAATAAAATATTATCAGAACAGTAACAGTTAAAAGAGTTCTTTAATGGCCAACATAATGTATAAAAAGAACTTGTGAGGGAGATTCAAATGTAGTTTTGTTCATATCTCTCCTCCGTGCGAAGTGGTTGTTAGGTGCTAACAGAGATGCCAGGTGAATGCAAGTAAAACTTATTCAGCATATCAAGAGTTTATATACTAGCTGTTGAGAGCAAGAATGTCTCAATAATTCAAGCAATCTAAAACATGAGATGGCAAGCTTAAACCGGCTCTTCAATCATCAGTAGGGGAGAGATCTAGTGATAAAAAGTAATACCATAACTGTGTATGAACGTGTATGAAACATGTGCAGTACGGATCCTAATCAGGTAGTTGTATCAGTAGAACTTCAAAAGTTCTATCTTGCAGCAAATGTTTTCATGTTGAACAAGATGACATATGTCTGTTTTTATAGTTTATATATGAAAGATCTGTTTTTAATGTTGTTACTGTTCTTAACATATTCATTTTAATTGTTCATTAATCTTCATGTAGTTTCTTTATTTCCTTATTTCCTTTACTCAATGCACTATTTTTCCCAGTTAGAGCCCTTGGGCATATAGTACCCGGCTTTTCCAACAAGGGTTGTAGCTTAGCTAGCAATAATAATAATGAAAATAATAGTAGTTGTGGTAATGATTATTGTATTATGATGATAGACGCAGTACTGTAAAATGCATTAGTGCTCGGATACTTAAATTGTAATATCAAATTTAATAAACTTTGTTGAAGATGCTATCTAATAGCATCAAAAGGATACATGCTGAACTGTATGAGTATAGAATGACAATGTCTAAAGGAGAGGAGAACAACTATTCATTATTTTAAGATTATAATAATTTATTTTAATCGTTCATTAATTCTCCTGTAATTTATTTATTTCTTTATTCCCTTTCCTTGCAAGGCTATTTCTCCCTGTTACAGCCCCTTAGGCTTATAGCATCCTGCTTTTCCAACTAGGGTTGTAGCTTGGCTAGTGATTATAATAATAATAATAATAATAATAATAATAATAATAATAATAATAATAATAATTCAATTTATTATGTTTCATGAATCGGTAGAACTTCAGAAGTTCAAATTTGCAGCAAATTTTTCTATGTTGAACAGGCTGCCATAAGTCTTCTTTATAGTTTATATTATGAAATACCGTTTTTTGATGTTGTTACTGTTTTTAAAATATTCTATTAATTGTTAATTATTTCTCATATCGTTTATTCATTTTCTTATTTCCTTTCCTCACTGGGCTACTTTTTCCCTATTGGAGCTCTTGGGCTTATAGACTCTTACTTTTTCAACTAGGGTTATAGCTTAGCTAATAATAATAATAATAATAATAATAATAATAATAATAATAATAATAATTATTATAATGTTTTAACAATCTTTACTTACAGTTATTTATAACCGTCTTACGGTATAATGAATAACCTTGAAAGTAAGTTCATTAGCCAAGGAAGAAGAGCGTTTCATTATGCCTTGTCACGCCTCCACGGATCTTGTCCTATTAAGGCCATTCATTGCCTTGGCCCTATTTATGCGCTTACAGGTTCACGGCTTTTTCAAGGTTTTTGATGATGTTATTAATTGGAGAAGTGAAATCAGAACCTATTTAGGTCTTAATTACACCTATGACCTAAGCCAATTGATTACTTACTGTCCGCCCAACAGAAGAGGAGACTATGGTCTAAGATATTGCTGATATGCATTTATGGATTTTTTGGAATGTAGATTTATAGATACACCGTCATACACAAGTATACATACACACACACATACACACACACACACACACATATATATATATATATATATATATATATATATATATATATACACACATATATACATATATATACCTATATATATGTATATATACACATATATGTGCATATATATGCTGTATATATATATATATATATATATATATATATATATATATATATATATATATATATATATATATATGTATATATACACATTTATGTGTATATATATGCTGTATATATATGTGTATATATATACACATATATGTTTATATATATATATATATATATATATATATATATATATATATATATAAATATATATATATATACAGTATATATATCACTTCAAAATCATAATCAAAATCAAACCTTCTCAACCTGATATTATAACTACATAATTTTTCCACACACAAACACACACACCTGAAATATTTCTAAGCACAGAAGACAGCTCGTTTACCAGCCATTTGATATTTTATATGCACTGGAGGCCACAGAACATAAAATGTGACTCACAAGATTATTTCATTAGTGTGCTTTGATATCTCCATATAGATAAAATAGAGTTGGAAATTTAGTTGGAAATTTGGTATCAACTCTATAAATTTGGAGTATACTCATGATATATTTTTGGATGGAAATGGGTTTTTCCTTTTTTTTTTTTTAATAGGCTGTTTATGATTTCTCCATACATTCCTCTGTCCAACATTTTGTCAGCATAGTCAAAAATGTTCATAATGACTAATACATGGAGTATGTTAACTACTCTAGTAATATGTAAATCTTTATTTCTTTTGTTTTTTATATCATTTGAATGATGTTAGAGAAACATTAATTGGTAAAATATCATCAGCGAGACAAAATAATATACTCTTACATATATTAATTTCCTGTAATGAAATATTTTCATATTTTTTCTAACTGCAAAATTTATTCTATATTTTTGTGGACAGAAATTTATTCCATATCCCAATGTTGCTGAGGTAATATTATCAAAATAATTTTTCGAAATATTACATACGAAATTGCTATTACTATTAGTTGCCTACAGGCTTTGTTATACCAATATATTCATGGGCTTTTCATATTTTTCACTTGTTCATTGAAACAAGTAGAAAATTGTTAAAAAAAAAAAATCAATGGTACTACATCCCAAGAATTGGATATCCATGAGCCCAAGAGCGTTTAAGAAGTTCTGGAAAGCCCAACAATGTGCATTTCCAGCAGATGCCTTCCTAGTTCGGTCTTTTGCAAATTTTGTCAAACATTTCATGCGAAGTTTGATGGAAGTTTGTGGCTGGAGCCATTGTTGAATTAGGATACTGTATTAATGTTACTTATACAAAACAATTAGAAGAATCTTCTAGAGTATAATATTCATCATCATCTCCTCCTACGCATATTGACGCAAAGGGCCACGGTTAGACTTCTCGAGTCCTCTCTATCTTGAGGTTTTAATTCAATACTTCTCCATTCATGATCATCTTCTTCACTCTTCATAGTCCTCATACATGTAGGCCTAGGTCTTTCAATTCTTCTAGTACCTTGTGGATCTCTTGGGGAGCGCTCATCCGTATGTTGTTGTTATTATTATTATTATTATTATTATTATTATTATTATTATTATTATCACTTGCTAAGCTACAGCCCTAGTAGTCAGGGTCCAAAACTAAAAATTCCATTGGGGTGGTAGTTTTTCTGCCAAAATTATGAAATTTTCTATCTTGGGAGATTTTGACATGACAAATCCATTGCAACATGGTGCCAAAGCGAAAAATGAACAGAAATGGCTCAAAATGGCGTCCATTTAAAGATGGCCGCCATTTCGTACCATTTCTGCGAAGATAACAATATTTTGTCCATTTCATTGAACAAAATTATCTGTTTTTACTGTTTGGGACTAAACGAGTCTATTTCAAGTAATTTTATTGATTTTATGAATTTGTGTAGTCTTAAATTCAAGATGGCCACTAAAATGTATACGTTAACATTGCCCTTTATTTTTTGAATTTCTACATTTTTTGTTTAAATATTCACAAAATCAAACTGATTATTCATTTTACAGGACAACGTTTATGATGTTTTCATATAAATTATATTAGTATAGATAGTTTGGGGTAATAATATGTTCTCATTTCAGCAATAGGTTGTGAAATAACTGCATCGTAGAAGTATAATAACTAGGGATATGGCGTCATCGGCCAAGCGCCCAGCACGGTTTGATTATGAGCAGAAGTGCTTTGTTTGTCAAAATGATAAGAAGGACCCAAAGACAAAGTTTAGGAAAAATAAGCCTGTTTCTGATGTTACAAATATTCAAGACATAAAATCACAATGTGAACTCTGGAAAAACAAGGTAGAGAGGCCAGCCTGCATAACAGCGGCGTTGGCTATACTAGATGATATCTTTCAGGAAACTGATCATCCCAAGCTAGTATGGCACCGTGAATGTAGGCCTAATTTCATGAGCAAACTTAAACTCGACCGTTTTTCTGATAATGCAGACGCTACTGATATGGACATGGGTGGTTTGGATAATTCTGGAAGAGTATTCCTTAGAAGTCAGGCCAAAACTTACATAAAGGGCACTCACTGTGTGTTATGTTGTTCTGGGGTAGAAAGTGGTGAGCTGTCATGTGCCAGAACATTCAGTATGCACGAAAAGTTACAAAACATTGCTATGGGTGATTTTGAACTTATGGCAAGATTGGAATCTGCTCGGGATGCTATAGCTGGTGATGTCCTTTATCACTCACTATGTTTACGTAATCGAGCTCGTGTAACAGTATGCAGTGAGGAAAGTAGCATAAGCCAAGCTTCTCATAACGCTATATTCAATCAACTGAAACTGGAAATTCAATGGCGCACGTGTCGGGGTCAAGCAGTTTTAGTATCTGAATGCTGGAGTCGATTTCAAGACCTATGTAATGAACAGTCTTTGGTGGTACCTTATTATTATGAATCAAGACGTGCATTCTTTAAGTACAAACTTACAAAACTCTTGCCTGATATAACTATTATTCCTCGCCAAGGTACAGAACTTGAAGATGATCTCCTTATCTCTTCTTCGTTATCCCAGGTAGATGTCTGTGAAATTTTGAACACTGGTTCTATTGATGAACATGCTTTGAAACTACCTGCATATAATGAAAATGAAATGGTCCAGATGGTTCATGTTGCACTATATTTAAGGAATTTGATACTACAGCATACTCCAAATAAGAAAGCCGAAAGACTACTATAATGTCAGCCAGAATGAAAATGACTTGACACCAAGTGAACTGAAGCTTGAAGCTAGGTATGAAGACAAGCTGGTTGAACAGATGCTTAAGTATAACTTGTTTGAAGGACGTAACCCAGATAAGCTAACAACAATCATCAATAAAGATGTAGCTCCTCCCCACATTGAAGAGTCATTATTAGAAAGTGAATCTAAAGGCCAGGAAGAGGTGAAAAGGTTTATGAAGGAAAGGCTTGTTCGCGCTATTGGACAGTCTAAACCAAGTGTACTATTCAGTGCTGCAATGAAGAAAATGAAAAGTCCCACTTTTTCTAACTTATTTGAAGTGGACCAAACAGGCTCTCAGCAAAATAAAGTTGTAAATGCAAACAGAGGTGTGCTACAGCGTCTCTGTGTAGCATATGAAGCTGGAAGGCCAGTAGATCTGCAACATATCGCAAAGCATGAAATGATGTCTGTCCCCATTGCACTGTTTTATACAGATAAGACCATGAGGAAAGGAAACAAGTCAGATCTAGTCAACAACATTTGTGAAACTGCAAAAGTTCAGCCTTCCCAAATTGTTCCCCAAATAGACCCCACTTCTTCACAGCATGTTGTTGATGGGATGGCGTATGTCTACAGGGTTTCAACTAAATCGATTAGTACATTCGGAGAATTTGCTACAGAGTACTGCAAGGGGGTATATAAGTTTCCAAGCACAAGGATAGACATTGTGATGGACCGCTATGATGGAACTTCCATCAAAGATGACACACGAAGTGCTAGGGCCTCTAAATCCAAAGACAAACAAGGAAAAAGAAAACAAAAACGCAAAGCGGTGCCAAAAGTAATTTCCCCAGAAGTAAACCTGCCTCAAGGTGACAACTTCAAAAGCTTTTTGAGCATAAATGATAACAAGATTGCTCTGCAGCAGCTCCTTGGTGATACTCTCATCAAAAATGCACCTCAAGATAAGATTATTGTTGTCTCTGGGGTATTTGAAGACCCCATGGATGTCCGTTCATCCTCTTTGGGCATACAGTTAGATAGCATGGAGTCTGACCATGAGGAAGCAGATACCCGTATGGTATTAAGCATAGTCAATTCAACCGCGGAACATATTGTGGTAGTGTCACAGGATACTGATGTATTTGTGATTCTTCTTGCCAACTACAAACATTTTGGAAATAGGAAAGTGTATTTACAGCAGCAGATTGGAAAAGAACAAAAGATCACAGACATCAAATTTGTGGTAGAAGGAATCATAAGCCAAGGCATGGATCCTATATCTATCCCCCTTCTTCACTCTTTAACTGGATGTGATACCACGAGTTATATATATGGCATTGGCAAATCAACTGCATGGAATACTTTTAAGGATTTCCACAATCTTCTGGACAATACTAACCTTAAAAGCCCATCTGAAATTGACTACAAGCACGTTGAAGTCTTCATGTGCAGATTGTACAAAGACAACCAGTCATCATCGTTGGACGCCATG
>NC_090746.1:108167235-108169735 GCF_036898095.1 Palaemon carinicauda | reverse complement strand
TTGTGAATTTAGGAGAGAATATGAAAGAAAAGATCGTATCGCCTTATTTAATAATTCTTCATCTCTCTCTCTCTCTCTCTCTCTCTCTCTCTCTCTCTCTCTCTCTCTCTCTCTCTCTCTGGTGACATGGTGAATGATTTCAAGAATAAGTTAGAGAAAATCATAAGAACTCTCAAAACGTTTAAACTAAATCGCTCTACCTAAGAGCAAATGAAGTCTCCGCGGAGACTTCATTTGAGACATCCAAAATCCTTGTAACTCTCTCTCTCTCTCTCTCTCTCTCTCTCTCTCTCTCTCTCTCTCTCTCTCTCTCTCTCTCTCTCTCTCGTAATTAAAAAGGTTAATATTAACTGTACGTGATCAGCTAAAGATTGGATTTTGAAATATCTATTGTTTAACGATTTTTACTGGCCTATTTAGAGGCTGTGAGAGAAATTTGCAGAAGCCAGTAAGAGTTTGAAAGTTGAATGTATGCTAGCAACCATTATTATTATTATTATTATTATTATTATTATTATTATTATTATTATTATTATTATTATTATTATTATTATTATTATCAGCCAAGCTACAACCCTAGCTGGAGAAGCAAGATGCTATAAGCCAAAGGGCTCCAACAGGGAAAAACTACAAGAGATGTTTAAGAACAATGATAACATAAAAATAAATCTTTCATATCTATATAAACTATTATACTAACACTAAAACGCATTCTTTTCATAAATCTATAATTCAAACAAATTATTGCATTTAATAGAATTTTGTATGGCTCGTATGTACATTAAAAACAAGTATTATTCATAAAAAAAATATCAAATATATTACTATGCGAATATTTCTGACATTCATCGATAGCAGATTTGCATTTTCAAAAATGTTTTGCGATTCTTTTATTTATTTATTTATTTCTTTCTTTCTTTTTTTTTTTTTTTTTTATTGGCGTATTCCATCATCCAGGGTGAAACCGTAGCACGAATATGTTCGCATTTGGAAGCAATATTTGCCGATTGAACTTTTACCCGAATTATTATATGTGGCCCGCATATTTGAAGCTTGCTATTCAAATTTCCAAAAGTCTTGTGATATAAAAGAAATCACGCTCTTTAATTTAACTGTCAGGAGGATTTCACCTATATTTTATACATAGACACCTGTAGTTACACGTACATTTTATACATAGACTCCTGTAGTTACACGTACATTTTATACATAGACTCCTATAATTGCACGTACATTTCATGCATATATTCTTATAATTGCAATTCAATTTAATACTTAGACTCCTATAATTGCACTTACGTGCAATATATGACTCCTATAATTCCACGTACATTTTATACATAGACTCATATAATTGTAAGTATGTTTTATACATATACTCCTATAACTGCATGTACAGTTCATACATAGACTCCTATAATTGCAGGTAAATTTATACAGACTCATATAATTGCATGTATATTTTATACATGTAGTCCTATAATTGCACGTATATCTTTTACATAGACTCATATCATTGCATGTATATTTTATGCATATAGTCCTATAATTGCACGTACATTTCATACATAGACTCATATAATTGCAAGTATATTTTATACATATACTCCTATAATTACACTTACATTTCATACATAGACTCCTATAATTGCAAGTACATTCTATATGTAGATTCGTATAATTGCATGGATATTTTGTACATATACTCCTATAAATGCACATACATTTCGTACATAGACTTCTATAATTGCACGTAAATTTTATACATACATTTATATAATTGCATGTATATTTTATACATATACTCCTATAATTGCATGTATGTTTCATACATAGACTCCTATAATTGCACGTATATTTTATACATAAACTCTTATTATTACGCGTACATTTTATACATAGACTTCTATAAATACGAATACTTTTCATACATAAACTCCTGTAATTGCACTAACATTTTATACATAGACTCTTATAGCTATGCGTACATTTTATACATATACTCCTACAACTGTGCATACATTCATACTCATATAATTTCACGTACATTTTATACGTAGACTCCTATAACTTCACGTACATATTATCCATATACTCCTATAATATAGTCAATAATGATACGAGTAAAAGGATTTTAACATTCTATAAACGCAGACATTAGAAAAACAGATCCTCATAATTATATTTTTTTTTATTTTTTTTATTTTTTTTTGAAGCAGTATAATATTAAAATCTGATATCTTCTGGTTCTGTAGGCGTTCTTACCCTTAATAATAATAATTTGATATATTCTAATATATATATTGTGGTAGATTTCATACATATGTTATGTAGTATCACAATAGAGATATGTGGTTGATCTTTTTATTAAATTGATATAGCTCCCTTTTGTCCAACGTATTTCATTTATTCTTATCCACTTTCTTCCTCTTCCAGTAGTAATTCTGCTATATTAAGAACAATAAACATATTTTGTAATGATTTGATATTCATCATTACT
>NC_090746.1:108157235-108162235 GCF_036898095.1 Palaemon carinicauda | reverse complement strand
CCCAGTAGTCAAGGTCCTTAACTTCTTCCATTCTAGCAGTAAAGGACTTTTGTACACTCTCTATTTGTGCAATATCCTTTTGGTAGTGTGGGTACCATATCACATTGCAGTACTCGAGTGTACTACGTACATAAGTTTTGTAAAACATAATCATGTGTTCAGCTTTTCTTGTTTTAAAGTGTCTGAATAACATTCCCATTTTTGCTTTACATTTTCCCAACAGTGTTGCTATTTGGTCGTTGCATAACATATTCCTATTTAACATTACACCAAGGTCTTTAATTGCTTCCTTGTTTGTGATTGTCTCGTTATTAGGTCCCTTGTATGCATATACCATTCCTTCTCTGTTTCCATAATTTATTGATTCAAATTTATCGGAGCTAAATACCATCCTATTTATCTCCGCCCATTCATATATTTTGGTTAGATCTCTTTGTAATGAGTTCCTATCTTCATCATAAGTAATTTCTTTACTTATTCTTGTGTCATCGGCGAAACTTCTCACTACAGAGTTTTTAACATCACAGTCTATGTCTGAGATCATAATAACAAACAGTAGTGCAGCTAATACCGTACCTTGTGGCACGCCAGATATTACCTGATCTTCATCTGATTTCTCGTCATTTGCAACCACTATCTGTTTTCTGTTTTGCAGGAATTCTTTTACCCATTTTCCTATATTTCCCACAATATTATGCTTTCTCATTTTTTTTCTCTAATATATTTTGGTCTACCTTGTCAAAGGCTTTTGCAAAATCTAGATAGATCACATCTGTGTCTTTTTCATTTATCATATTTTTGTATATGTTTTCATAGTTTGCTATCAGTTGGGTTTGTGTACTTTCTCCAGGCACAAAACCGTGTTAACCTATATTAAACAAATTATCTTTAGCCAAATGATCCATTATTTTCTTTTTTATTACCCTTTCATACACTTTCATAATACGTGATGTTAGATTAGCAGGTCTATAATTGCTTGCCTCTAATCTTGATCCACTTTTGAAAATAGGGGTTATATAAGCTAATTTATGTTTAACATATATCTCGCTCATATCTACACTTTGTCTTAGCAGTATTGCAAGCGGCTTCGCGATAGTGTGTGCAGTTTTTTTTAACAAAATCGCTGGAACTCCATCTGGTCTGGCTGCCGATCCATTTTTAATTTCGCTTATAGCCTTGACAATATCTGCTTGGTTGATATCTATATCCGTTAGATATTCAACTTTTTCTTCTTTCGTTTCTGTTTCATTATTTTCATTCGGATCTTGACGTGAACTCACAACTTATATTTTTCTGCTATGTTGCATATTTCCTTTTTTTTATTCGTTAACCATCCTTCAATTCTTAGAGGGCCTATTTCTAATCTCCTTTCTTCTAAGTCCCTTTTTTTCATTTTCTTTCGATTGCATGATCTTTTGTTCTGCATTTTCTATTTTACTTTTTATTTCCATCATTTTCCACACATTTTTTTCTTTTGCGAGATTTTTCTTCCACTTCCTAATTTTCTGAAATAAGATCCTTCTGTCTCTTGGTATGCATGTCTGTTGTTTATTGAGAGAGAGAGAGAGAGAGAGAGAGAGAGAGAGAGAGAGAGAGAGAGAGAGAGAGAGGAACAATCATTGAGGAAGATGAAACACAAAGACCTATTTTTATTTTTGAAATACATTTCCTTATAAAACGCCGTGTTGTATATTTGTAAATATATTTGTAAATATACTGAGCATAACAAAAGTTTTGAGTTACCGTAATGAAAGGAACCAAGATAAAAATAGAGTCCTAATCATTTCCCTGTTGGCCCCAGCCAATTTCTTTTCCTGAGTAGAGTGCACGGCATATTGACTAATTGAATGCAGAATGAGAGAGAGAGAGAGAGAGAGAGAGAGAGAGAGAGAGAGAGAGAGAGAGAGAGAGAGAGAGAGAGAGAGAGAGAGAGAGAGAGAGAGAGAGAGAGGGAATATGATACACAAGAACTCATCTTGATTTTTGAAACATTTCTTATTGAGAAGGAGTGTCTTCATAATGGTTTAAAGGCCTCTCATGAATGGCATTGGCAAGGGATAGTTGCCAGGGCAATGATCAGCGCCCAAGACCTCTCTCAACCCAAAGACAGGACCAGAGAGGGCTAGGCAATGGCTGCTGATGAATCAGCAGGTAGACCTATAAGCTCTCCCAAACCCCCCATCAATAGCTCACAAGGATGGTGAGGTTGTATTGACCAATGGAACTAACAAGTTTGAGCGGGAGTCGAATATCCTGGCATGGGTGATGTTTAAGGCATAAGACATCGGCATAATCAAAATCAAACCATTGTTCTCTATTCTTGGGTAGTGCCATAGCCTCTGTACTATGGTCTTCCTCTTTCTTGGGTTGTAGTTCTCTTGCTTGAGGGTACAATCAGGCGTACTATCTTTCTATTTCCTTGTTTCCTTTCCATACTGGGCTATTTTCCATGTTGGAGCCCTTGGGCTTATAGCATCCTGCTTTTCCGACTAGGACAGGTAGGGCCAGGCAATGGCTGTTGATGACTCAGCAGGTAGACCTATAGGCTCCCCCATACCCGCCATCCTTAGCTTACAAGGATGGTGAGGTTACAGACACTACAAGGAACTATCGAGCTTGAGCAGGACTCGAACTCCAGTCCGGCTGATCGTCAGGCAGTGTCGTTTTCAAATATTGCAACTCCTTATGTGTTTTCTATTTCAATTGTATATGGAGTGATTGATATAGTTGAGAAATTAAGGATATGAAAAAAATTCAATATTTGTTCGGTCAACAAAGATTAAATTCTGTGAATATTGCAATTGCAACTAATGAACCATCAAGATTGAACAGATTCTTGATTAATTAGTCTTCCTTGTCAAGTGGATGATTAAATTAAAGGCAAAGAGAACGTCTTTAATTGTTTAACAATTTCCTATTAGGTGATCTGTGAGTTTAATAATGAAACAATGGATTTCTTTATTCGATTGATAACCAATTGAGTTACTGAAGGAAGGAGTAAATGGGAAGCTTTAATAGGACAATGCAAATTGTCGAGGAATGATCACTTAGACATTAACCTGTTATATATCAGCATTTAATCTGGCGAGTGACAATCATATAATTCTCGCAGTTTGTATATAGTGTATCATTTTCTTTTCTAAAAATAAGGGGGAACTCTGTAGAACACAGGCCTCCACCGCAGCAGCTTATTTCTCAACCTTTTGATCGACCTTGACCTTGACATTTGACCTTAGTGTGTATTAATTGGCCTGGATTTTCATACATTCAAATATGAACTAAGTTTGAAATCTCTGTGACAACGATGACCAAACGTAGGGCGGATTACGTGAATTGGACATTTTGCTCGACCGTGACCTTGACCTTTGACCTTGATCTTTAACCTTAACCTTCCAAAATTTAATCATTTCGAGCATTTTACATAACAGTTGATTCATGCAAATTTCATTACTCTACGCTTAAAATTGGGGCCAGGAACGTGTTCACAAACAAGCACACGAAGTAGATATTATAGTTTTTTTTTCTTATTAACAATGCACTTAACCTAACCTGATGGTCGTACAAAGTCAGAACTCTTAATTTCAGATATTCAATCATTTATTCATTGTGGCGAAACTGTTTGATCCTATTTTTCTTATCATATTTTTTTTTTTTTTTTTTTTTTTTTTTTGGTGACTTCTTGATTTTATGCTTGTAATTTTTTATGTTTAACAGGGTATAGTAAAAGTTTCAAAATAGAAAATTAAAGGAATAAAGGTTATTTTCACGCCGTTCAAATTATGAAATGTGAGAAAATCTACATATGATTGAGGGAATTTAATGATCAATTTTATACAATCTCTGACTTTTCCTGTAGCTGGATGTACAGGAAAAAGTTTAAACATGAAGAACGAAATATATATAAAACAGCTTCATTTTACACGATTTAGTTAACCCTTACAACTTATAAATATATCCCAATGAATGTACACTTGAAACATTGTAAATGGTAAAAATTCTGGAATAAATGTTGCCAGGCATTTACCGTTCTCTAAACGGATATGTTGACGTAAAGGAGTGATATTACGGTCACCAACCCCTAAAAGATAATAACAAAGTAAGATCAAAATTACGGTCGCCTGTATGTTACTGAAATACGGTTGGGAACAGTATATTTTTTTACGGAGAATTTCCGATTAAAATTGCGGTTTTTTTAACAGTGTAGCACGTAATAAAAACTTTATGGGTAATATATCCACCTTCAGTTCGCTGTAACTGAATATATCATATACTGTAAACACATGAATATACAATATGGATTTACAATGTTATTCCTGTTTTGGTAAAAGTTATACACTGCTATTAAGACATTGATTACCATTTTATCGGACACTAAAAATAACTTTGAAAGTTAACTTTGATTTCCTTTTATAGTTTAGTTGTAAAGCACAAATTCATATAACTCTTACATGATAAAAACAAATAGCAGTATTGTATGCGTCGATAATATCTTAAAATTCTCTTTTATAAGAAAAGGCCAAATGTTTTATGAAGGAAAATTCGATGCATTTACAAATGTCATGTTCCTTTTCCGAATGGGTATATGACTTCTGATCCCGAGGTTGTTAAGAGAATCCAGACTTTAATGTATTAATATACATGTCTTATTAGAAATATAAAAAAAGCGTTTAAATGTACTTAATTTATCATATATATATATATATATATATATATATATATATATATATGCGTGTGTGTGTGTGTATATATATATATATATACACATATATATACACTACAGTAAATTGACCTTTTGATTTAGAAGATAGAGTTTAAAACTCATTACTTTAATATAATAGTAGAGAATGGTACTCAAATAACTTATTATTATTATTATTATTATTATTATTATTATTATTATTATTATTATTATTATTATTATTATTATTATTATTATTATTATTTTCATCTCCATATGGTAACGGTAACATTAATGTTATGTTTTATACATTTTACACTTA
>NC_090746.1:108124735-108147235 GCF_036898095.1 Palaemon carinicauda | reverse complement strand
TATATATATATATATATATATATATATATATATATTATAATATATATATATAGTTCTGTTTCTGTATCCGTACTTTTTGTGCCCTTGTGTTTGTGGTTGGGTAGTTTATGCATGCATGTATGTGAGCCATTATGTACGTGTTTATATACACAATCATAGCACGAATATAAATGTTTGTGAGATTACAGGAAAATTAACTTATTTTTTCATTAATTATAGCGATGCCGTAATTACTTTGAAAAAACCATCATTTTGAATAGGATTCCAGGCTATAACAAAATAACAGGGAAAATACCCGAACAAATTTTTGGGTATCCAGAATTGAAAAAATATTTCTCTTATTATTTTTTCGACCATCTGTTTTCTGTTGTATTGACGCTGCGCGAATACACGGTCAAATATTTTTTTCTGATTTTAAAGTGAGATTTTTAATTTAATGTGAGTGTATGGTATTAAAGCGAAGCGGTCTGATTTTTGGTATAAATTCTGCAGTAATTTCCATATCGTATTTTCTGACATTTGCACTGATATCTCCATATTAACAGCTTCTGATATTATTATAATCATAATTCAATATCTGTTTTCTTGTATTATTATGATGATTATTACTACTAGATAAGCTACCTCCCTATTTAGAAAATCTGGATGCTATAAACCCAAGGGTTCCAAAAGAGAAAATGGCCCAGCGAGGAAAGGAAATAAGGAAGCATATAGAATAGTGTGCATGAGTGTACCCTCAAGCAAGAGAACTCTAACCCAAGACAGTGAAAGACCATTCGTGCAGAGGGTATGGCACTACCCAAGACTAGAGAACAATAGTTTGGTTTTTAAGTGGCCTCCTAGAGGAGCTGCTTACCATAACTAAAAAGTATCTTCAATATCCGTATCAAGTGAAAGTAGCCACTCAACACTTGCTGTGCAGTAGTTCACTCCTTGAGTGGAAAAGAATTTTTCGTTTATCTTAGTGTTGTCAGGTGTATGAGGACAGAGGAAAATGTGGAAAGAATGGGCCAGACTATTCGGTGTATGTTTAGACAAAGGAAATATGAGCAGTAACCAGAAAGGAATTCAACCAGGACATCTTTAATATTTCTATTTTTACATTATATGCATACGCTTTTAGAATCAGAATTTAACTTCGTAACTTCATGGTAATTTTCCTATTCACGGTAGTGGTTCTGTGCAGCTCCTGAACTCACTGGAACAGACATTCTAATTATGAAATGGCTCTCACTTATCCAAATGATGGCATGTGTGGGAGGAAAAAAATTAATCTTCATATTCTGTTCTTTTACTCATATTAACTTATTTGTACGAGTTAACATTTTCAGGGATCTACCAAATAGTGCTTATTCAAATAGATAAGTTTATATTTATATTCCAACAAAAGCCTGCCTGACACTTGCGCGCATTTTTGCCACGCACTGGCACGCATTGATGCGCGCCAGTGCGTGCCACTTTTTGGCACGCACTGGTGTTTTTCGCGCACTGTTCACGACCAGTTCACTCCAGTTCGCGCATCGTTCACGCGACGTTCACGCGACGTTCACGCGATGGCACGAATTGGCACGCGTAGTTCGCGCATCGTTCACGACACGTTCACGCGAGTTCACTCATCATTCCGCATCGTTTCCGCATTGGTCACGCCAGTTCACGCCAGTTCACGAATTGGCCACTCCATATAAAAACGGGGCTTCTCCAACCCGAGGACATTCTTGGATTGGGTTCGGAAGAGACAACAATGCTTTCTGTCAGAGACACCATTGCATTGAGGAGAAGAAACGTATCTTTTTCGTTTGTATTTTTTGTTGCCCTTTATTTTAGTTTCAATAAAAAAGCATTTGATTTACATATAAATAGCAGACATGAAATATGTACAAGTATTAAGAAAGCATTTTATTTTAACATTAAAAGCAGCAAACATGAAAAGTTTTTAGGCTGTTGATTTTAAGGTAATAGAGAAAAAAGTGTGTTGAAATAAGAAATCATTTTATTTTTACATTAAAACTGCAAACAGAAAAAATTTGTTTTGCCCTTCATTTTAAGGTAATAAAGAAGAATGAGTATGTTGATGAAATAAAACATCATTTTATTTTTACATTCAAACAGCAAACTTAAAAATTTCTTGGGTTTATTTTTCAGTTCATTTTTATTCAAAACAAAAGTTTTGGGTCTTGATTGGTAATAGAGGAAAATAAGTGTGTGCATGAAATAAGACATCATTTTATATTTACATTCAAACAGCAAATATAAACAATTATTAGGTTTATTTTTCTTTCCTTTTCATTAATTTTTTCGTTTCCTTTTTGTTTCTCTTCATTATAAAGTTATAGAAATAGTTTGAAATAAGACATCATTTTATTTTTACATTCAAACAGCAAATATAAAAATTTATTAGGTTTATTTTTCTTTCCTTTTCATTAATTTTTTCGTTTCCCTTTTGTTTCTCTTCATTATAAAGTTATAAAAATAGTTTGAAATAAGATATAATTTTTTTTTCACATTAAAACAGCAAATATAAAAATTTATTAGGTTTATTTTTCTTTCCTTTTCATTTTTTTTTTGTTTCCTTTTTGTTTCTCTTCATTATAAAGTTATAAAAATAGTTTGAAATAAGATATAATTTTTTTTCACATTAAAACAGCAAATATGAAAATTTATTAGGCTTATTTTTCTTTCCTTTTCATTAATTTTTTCGTTTCCTTTTTGTTTCTCTTCATTATAAAGTTATAGAAATAGTTTGAATTTTTAAGATATAATTTTGTTTCACATTAAAACAGCAAATATAAAAATTTATTAGGTTTATTTTTCTTTCCTTTTCATTAATTTTTTCGTTTCCTTTTTGTTTCTCTTCATTATAAAGTTATAGAAATAGTTTGAAATAAGATATCATTTTTTTTTCACATTAAAACAGCAAATATAAAAATTTACTAGGTTTATTTTTCTTTCCTTTTCATTAATATTTTCGTTTCCTTTTTGTTTCTCTTCATTATAAAGTTCACGCCACTTCCCGCATCGTTCACTCCAGTTCACTCCAGTTCACGCCAGTTCCCTCACTGTTCACTCCAGTTCACTCCAGTTGGCGCATCGTTCACGGCCATTTAGTGCGTGCCAATGCGTGCCACAAACTTTAAACATTTCAAAGTTTTGGGCCCGCTTGGCACGCATTGGTACGCTCTGGCACGCGAGTTTCCGCACTGTTCACGACATTTTCACGGCTCGTTCACGCGAGTTCGCGCATCAATGCGTGCCAGTGTGTGCCACGAATGCGTGCAAGTGTCAGGGGGGCTAAACGCTTTAGGATGAAGATTGGTATGACCTGGATGTGTTTTGTAAAGGAGAAATGCTTACTTATTAATGTATATTTTTGTAAAATCCATTCAATGGAAAGATCTAGGGTCTTTCCTCCTTCCGAAAAAAAAAACTATTGTTTGATATAAATTTCGTGAATTAGGAAAATCTAGAAATTCTTAAGATTCCCTTTTAAAGTCTCATGTTCATAAATATAATGGAATCCTTGCCACTTTTTATGACGATATACCATAGTGCAACTATTTTCATCATCATCTCTTTATAGGCCTATTGACGCAAAGGGTTTAGGTTAGATTTCGCCAGTCGTCTTTATCTTGAGCTTTTAAATCAACACTTCTCCATTCATCATTTCCCACTTTACGCTTTATAGTCCTCAGCCATGGAGGCCTTGGTCTTCTAACTCTTCTAGTGCTGTGTGGAGCCAAATTAAATGTTTTATGAACCAATCTCTCTTGGGGAGTGCGAAGAGCATGACCAAATCATCTCCATCTACCCCTTACCATGATCTCATCCACGTATGGCACTCGAGTAATCTCTCCTATAATTTCATTTTTAAACATGTCCAGCCATTTCAATCCCAGTATTCTTCTGAAGGCCTTGTTCTCAAATCTACGAAATCTGATGGAGATTGTTTTATTGTCATACCACAACTCCAGTCCATACAGTAAGAGCGATCTCACTGAACTAAAATATAGCCTGAATTTTATATGTAATTTCAGGCGATTTGATTTCCAAATTTTACTTAACCTAGCCATTGTCTGATTTGTTGTTTTTTCAATCATCCATTAAATTCTAATTCTAACGACCCTTTACTACTATTTTACTACACCGGAAATAACTTATCATTTAACCAAAGAGTATAAGCGCCCACCGATGTTACTGCTTCACATAACCTTTGGACTATAAAAAAAATACAATATCAAAAGGACATATTCACTTACATATATATATCTTATTCTAATAAGACGTGACTCATTAAAATTCAATCACTTCCATTGCACAGAATGTTCTAGTTATGAAAATCTATTTGATTGAGCGAATATATAAGTCACTTTCTGGATAGCTAAAATGAATTTATTTTTTATGGGAGGAAGAGAATATTCTGAATTAGGATTGAGAAAATTATATGCAAATTCCATGTCACATTTCATTTTCATTTCATTTTTACCTAAAGGAGAATATTTTACGTTCTGCAGTGGCCTTATTTGCATTGAAATAAAAAAAAAAAAAACATATAGGTGAAGGTGAGATAGACAAGCCGTGGGTGTTTTTTTACATTTATCATCATCATCATCATCATCATCATTATTATTATTATAATTATTATTATTATTATTATCATTATTATTATAATAATAATAATAATATTCATTAGGATAACATCTTCCTTAAGCTCGTACTTCTAACTTACACCAAATGAACATTGCACAAGAGATAATAAATCCATCATCTCTTAAAACCTTTCAATAACTTGCTCCCATTATCAGATGTTGAGGAACCACTTGTGTACACTTTGGCTGAATTGGAAATCTTTTCCCCTCAGGAACCCTATACCCCATTTTTTTAATGAGGGCATTTGCACCTTCTCGCAGGGGTGCCCTTTTAGCTCGGAAAAGTTTCCTGCTAGCTGATTGGTTGGAAAAGATCATTCTAACCAATCAGTAAGTAGGAAACTTTTCAGAGCTAAAATTGCACCCCAGCGAACTCTATACTCCATTTTTTTTAATGAGGTGCATCTGCACCTTTTCGCAGGGGTGCCCTTTTAGATGGGGAAAGTTTTCTGCTAGCGGATTGGTTGGACAAGATCATTCTAACTAAACAGCAAGTATGAAACTTTTCAGAGCTAAAAGGGCACCCTAGCTAGTCAGTGCAAATGTACCACACTAAAAAAAAAAAATTGGAGTAAAGTGACTCATTTGGCACTTTCATCAACAGAACTTATGTTACGTGAAGTATTCAATTGTTCAGACCAGTTTGTATGAAATCAAATGGTGCAGCTATAGTTCTTTTGAATGGATCCCCAATCGTCCTTTGTCGGGGATTGCAGTTGTGTGGTGCAATCTGTAAAACTACTGTTAAAAAAGGCTTCCCCTCTTCAATGACTTGTAAAGATACAAAGGGATGTCAATGTTTTATTTCATGCTATTCTACCTTCCAGTTTCGCTTTGAGAGTATTCCAGAAAACTGCTATATATTACTTAAAAAAGGGAAACTTCGCTTTGAAAGTATTCCAGCAAACTGCTATAGATTACTTAAAAAAGGGAAACAAATCCATTTATTTTCTTTATTTAGAATCAAAAGTTTTTCATGTTAGAGAATAAAACAACTATATAAGCAATAATGATGATATTCATATTTCTAAACTGGCTAACAAATCATGTAACAAATCCCTGGCAGCAATTATGAACAGAAATGGGAACCTGATAATGTTAGGGAGATTTTATGACCTGGATATCACCTTCAATTCTGTTATAGGGTAGTGGCGATTTTTGTTTAGCTTTTACTCTCTCTCTCTCTCTCTCTCTCTCTCTCTCTCTCTCTCTCTCTCTCTCTCTCTCTCTCTCTCTCTCTCTCTCTCTCACACACACACACGATACCTTCCCTACTTTTACGTAGCGAGAACCACAGCTTCCAATCAGTCAAACTAGAAAGTATAGAACATATTGTTAACGGTATATATATTTTCAGTTACTTAAGTTACTTTGAAGTTTTATTGGAAAAATTATAACCTAACACCAGGTTATATTATGATTTTTTTTCTATTGTCCCTACCAAAGAAATTTGATTTAATATCGATAATCAAAGACATTTCTGAAGATTTTTTTAATAACTTATCATAACTTCCTGCTTAAAATGTTACTAGAAAATTCTCACAATGAAATGCCATCAACATAAACCTTTATTTTTTTTATCTCGTTGTTGGCATAACTTAATAAGCCTTATGTAATTAGAAACAGCTATTAATGTATTAGTTACTCTAATATTGTTCAATTCTTACTGACTTTTGCATGTTTCACATGTTTACTGCTTTAATATGAAATTTTTATCTGCAATTTGATTTGATAATTTACCGCTTACCTGTTTTCGTTTTTTGCTACAGTGTAGAAAAAGATGATGATATATATATATACACACATATATATATATATATATATATATATATATATATATATATATATATATGTATGTATATATATATACATATATATATATATAAATATATATATATACATAAATATATATATATGTATATATAATATCATATATATGTATATATATGCATATATATATATATATATATATATATATATATATATATGCATATATATACATATATATATATATATATATATATATATATATATATATGCATATATATACATATATATATATATATATATATATATATATATATATATATATGTGTGTATTAATTTATATATATACACATATACTAAGAAATATATATATATATATATATATATATATAAATATATATGTATATATATATACATATATATATATATATATATATATATATATATATATATATTTATACTTACGTGACCTTTTCTGTGTATATGTCGGTATTTGTATAATTTGTATATGACTAATTTCTATGCTTTCACATTAATGGAATTCATGTGTTTAACCGATTCTCTTCTGAAGGATATCCCGTCTCATAATTCATGCTAAAAAGAGTTTTAATCGAACCATGAATATATATTCGTCACCTGAAATTAATTCAAAGGAAACATTTAACAATAATGGAAATCTTATGGAATTCCGATTTCTTGTTAATGACATTGTTTAAAGAGAATACCAACCTTCGAACGTTAATTCATATCTATTGGCGATTTAATATATAATGAACGTTTTTTCCCTCCTTTCATTGGTTATGGAATTAAATACTGGATGGATTTCTGTCAACTTTCAACCCCCATCAACCTCCTCGTCAACCCACTACTCATAACCTCAACCCATATTCATAACCCCAAGTTCCCCTCATTCCTCTTCCTGCCTGACGAAGGTCTGGTCGGTAAAAATACCGAAGAGACACGATGGAAAATTATTGGAGTCTTCAAATAGAAATATCAATTATAAAAATATTTTTTTTAATGGTTTATTGGGTTTTAATAAATGCAGATATAATGATAGAGTTCGAGAGCTTTGTCAGGAGTAGTTCCCAAAGACAGATACTTTGGGAAACATAATACACAAACATACACACGTAAAAATGTATAGACTTACAGATATACTCATTTATATATATGTATATATATATATATATATATACATATACATATATATATATATATATATATATATATATATACATATATGTATATATATATATATATATATATATATATATATATATATATATTTATGTATGTGTATGTGTGTATCGATAGAACTATCAAGAGATATATAGATAAATAAAGTACGTTGGAGAATTTATTCTGTCACTGTCTGACCTTAATTCAAGTTCTGCTCAGATATGATAAAATCCTCTGACGCAAGATCCTCCTGGCTATCTGAGTCGCCGTGGCTGAGAAGTCCTGTACTTTAGGATACATAGCGAATCCCTAGATATTTTTCGAATTCCTGGTTATTGCTTAGAAGTCCAGCCAACAGGATGTTTTTAACATTTCCTATGGTCAAGAAAAGAGGACCTTAGATTTTCCCATTTGGAGACAGTTACAGTGCAAGAAGGGTATATCCTTCTTGGGAAATATCAATCAAAGAATGAACTCGGTGCTAGAAATAATTAGGTTAGTCTTCATATCGAGACTTCATCATCATACTAGCAGGTCATGGGATTGGTTATGTTCGGTTAACCAAACGTTCAAATATCCCATATATCCTTTGAGAATTTTTTTTACAAAGAGTCATGTCAAATTTCTTATTCTAAAGCTAAGGTATAACAGATTCTATATCACACATTCCTAATTCACTAACAATTCTGTTGATAAACAATTAATTTGAAATAGATTACACAGGGAGGAAACATACAAGTTACAGTCATTAAATGCGAATCAATTTTTGTTAAGCTAAGGTATAAAAGATCCTATATCACACATTCCTAATTCACTAATAATTCTGTTAATAAACAATTAATTTGAAATAGATTTTAATTAGTAACGTCTCTGTCTGGTGTTTGCCAGACGGGGGGTTCGAATCCCGCTCAGATTCGTTAGTGCCATTAGTGACTGCAACCTTGCCATCCTTGTGAGCTAAGGTTGGGGGTTTTGGGGGAGCCTATAGATCTATCTGCTGAGTCATCAGCAGCCACTGCCTGGCCCTCCCTTGTCCTAGCTTGGGTGGAGAGGAGGCTTGCGCGCTGATCATATAATATATGGTCAGTCTCTAGGCATTATCCTGATTACTAGGGTAATGTCACTGCCCCTTACCTCTGCCATTCATGAGCGACCTTTAAACCTTTAAACACAGGGAAGAAACATACAATTTACATTCATTAACTGAGAAGCAATTTTTCTCTCCAAAACCCAAACTTAGTAAAGGCTGGAGTTCCTGAAGTCCCTAACTTTAAAACGAACTCGGGTGGGAGATGTTGCAACAGCATATAAACAAGAGAATGCAACCTGGGAGGTGCTCCGGGCTTAAATGCAGACGAAAGATAAGAGATTCATGTGTTTTGGATCAGCTTGGAAAGGGGGGGTTTCAGCGAAAGAGGATTAACACTTGAACGTCTTGAGAGAGAGAGAGAGAGAGAGAGAGAGAGAGAGAGAGAGAGAGATGAACAAGTTTGTTCACTAGAGAGAGTGAGAATACATGAACAAGATTGTTTACTCGAGAGAGAGAGAGAGAGAGAGAGAGAGAGAGAGAGAGAGAGAGAGAGAGAGAGAGAGAAAGAATATATGAACAAATTTGTTCACTAGAGAAAGAGAGAGAAAGAGATGAACAAGTTTGTTCACTAGAGAGAGTTACAAGGATTTTGGGATGTCTCAAAGACTTTTAAGTCATTCGCAGAGACTCCACTTGCTCTTTGGTAGAGCGATTTACTCTTAGCATTTAGAGAGTTCTTATGATCTTGTCTAACTTATTCTTGAACTCGTTTACCGTGTTACTGTTTACTACATCTGCCGGAAGTCTATTCTAAGTATTTGCTATTTTGTATGTAAAGAAATTGCCACATTGAGTGGTGTTGTATCATTTCAATTCCCGTTTGTACCCGTTACCTCTGTACTGATTTGTGCTAAACGCGAATAGATTGTTGTAATCTACAATTGTTATTTCTTTAAGAATTTTGAATGCCTCTATTAACTGTCCTCTTAGTCGTCAAGTTTATAGGTCAAATAAGTTCAAACGTTCCATCCTTCGTCTATATCGAAATTGCATTAGTGTTAGAACTAGAGAGAGAGAGAGAGAGACAGAGAGAGAGAGAGAGAGAGAGAGAGAGAGAGAGATGAACAAGTTTCTGCACTAGAGAGAGAGAGAGAGAGAGAGAGAGAGAGAGAGAGAGAGAGAGACAATAGATGAACAATTTTGTTCACTAGAGAGAGAGAGAGAGAGAGAGAGAGAGAGAGAGAGAATAGATGAACAATTTTGTTCACTAGAGAGAGAGAGAGAGAGAGAGAGAGAGAGAGAGAGAGAGAGAGAGAACAGATGATCAAGTTTGTTCACGAGAGAGAGAGAGAGAGAGAGAGAGAGAGAGAGAGAGAGAGAGAGAGAATAGATGAACAATTGTGTTTCCTAGAGAGAGAGAGAGAGAGAGATGAACAAGTTTCTTCACTATCGATCGTTCTTCTACCAAATATTATTAGAATAGTCCATTAGGAATATAGAGTAAAAAATTAAACATTATTAAAACAGTCCATTATAATATAGAATAAAAATCAAATATCATTAGAATAGTCCATTAAAATTACATTAAAAAGGAAAAACTAGTATCGATGAAACTGAAAGGGTATAGGCATTTTTCTAGTAATAATGGGATTCACATAATTAAAAAAGAATAATGATCATCATTGATAAACTATTGATCTATAGATAGATTGTTTCTTCAAATTTAAGACTGATCAATAAAACGTAAAGGATGTAAGCCTATCATAATATTTTTTTTTTTTTAAGAATGATAAAATGTGACGTTTAATTCATTGCTCTGTAATCCAAAATGTAGGAACCTTTTTAGTGACGGAATATATTGTAGTAGCATTTATCTTATTCTGAAGGGGAGAGAGAGAGAGCTCTAATATATATTCTATATATGTATATGTATTTTTGGGCTCAAGCCATGTCGTCCTGATGGAAGTTCCTATAGGGTAGCTTCCTAGGGTATATTACAACTACGGCGATATTCCCAGAGAATTTACCTTAAGGTACCAGAATTCTAACTCCTGGAGCGAGTATCCCTCGTGAAAGGGATATCGCGACATATCAGAGGACGTATTCTAGACACGTCACATGGCAATCTACGACCTGAATAGAGATTCGTCTCGTAGGAGGGAGATTGACGAGATACGAATTCGGGAAAGAAAAAGGGGAGCCGCTCCCAAGGCATCCCTATCCCCCGATTCGTATGCGTGCCTGGCGCCAATCCTGGCGCCATCTGTATTCCTTTTTGCGTAGCTTAACAACTCGGTGTTTTTTCCTGTTTTTCTCGCAAATCTTGGATTTATTCAACTTTTCATGGCTTCTTCGTCTTCGTTGACCTCGGATAAGTTGAGTATAGTGTCTGTTATGTATAAATGTAGGCTCTTGGTAAAATTTTGAGTGATTAATAGGATTAATCTTTGATACAAGAGCCGTAGCCTACCAGAGGTGTCCTGGACACTGTCACTCGCTAGGTATAAATTAGTTAGTCAGAGTGACATTCCTGGTTGTTTTGCTTAATAAAATTTAGCTATTTAGCTTTACATAGGATTTCCTTTCGTGCTTAGTATTATTTGGCGAAGTATTCGCCATTCTGGCCTACGCTAGGCCATGTAGCCTAGTCGTTTGGTCCTAGTACTTAATGCATGATTATGGTTTTTCCGAGTGTAATTAAAATTTTATTTAAGCTTTAGGCTATATTTTATACATTTAGACTGTGTGGAATATTTCCAAGATTGTATACGTGAGAGTTTCGGTGAATTAGGTAATCGATTCTCTTGGTGCCTAGGCTAATTGCTTATGGAGCCTTAGTATACTTTATCATACTCCCCGGTTGCTTTCTTTTCTTCGGAGAAGGTATGCAATCCCTTTCCCTCTGTTTAAGCCTTGGGCTTATCCCTAAGTGGTTTTTTCCGAATTTATTTTCGATAAAACTATACTAGGGTGTTACTGTACCTTCCTGTTCCTGCTGAGTCTGGTTCAAAGAGGGACAGAACAACAGAGTTTTTAGTCTGAGTCCGTGTTGTTTGGCTTGGGGCAGAGTCTCCCTCGCTGACCTAACACTTACAAAGGGAGCTGAGCTCCCTTAGGTCACTGTCGAAGGTTTCTGTAGTTATGATTCCTTCTTGTGTGATCGACCAGACTAAGTCCTGTTGCTGTTCTCGGGGAGGATAAATCTTCCCTTGGGAGTTGCAACGCCTTCCTTGCTTTGGTGCTCTGGAAGCTGGCAGGTATTATACTACTGCGCTGGCCCTTTCCCTTAGATCTCCCTTAGGCTAAGACAGAGTTCTTGGCTGTGGGTGATCTGTCACTAAAGCAAGGTTGGCAGGACCCTCTTGTCCCTTCCCCCTCTATCTCCGTAATGGCCTAGCCATTACTGTACTGTACCTTGCCGGCCGCCAGAGCTGGCCGGCAGGGGTATTACTGTACCATATGTCATTCTACTTCTGGACCTAGTATAGGTTGGGATATGGATTGACTAAGCCCATTGCCGGCCGGCAGAGACGCTGGACGGCAAGGGTCTTATGTTTTCGAGTGCTGCCCGGACCTCTCTTGGTCCCTCATCCATGCCTGCCGGCAGAGCCGGACGGCATTGGTCAAGGAAGCCTGAATTAAGTTTCTCCCCTTCCTTATATGCACTCTTTCGGTTGCCGGGCTTGGGGGGTTGTGTACACTCTTATCCCGGCATCCATTCTATTTTCTTCTAGTGCTGTACCTGTCCCGGCAGCCGGCCTATGAGGCCGGCAGCCGGGCAGGGGTAGTCTTCTGGTTCTTTTGCTGCCGGCTGGCATCGGTCTTGTACCTTTGCCGGCCGGCTTATGTCAGTCCTTGTCTGCCGGTCACCAAGAGTGTGGCCGGCAGCTGGGTACTACCTTGTGTAGTTGCTGGCCGGCAATCATTGCCGGCCAACACTGGCTGTTACTGGCCGGCAGCTGCTGCCGCCGGCACAGGCATTTGAACCAGAGGGCTGCCGCCCTATAGCTGTTAAGTAGTATACTTTAAAGCTAATTGTGGTGTGTGCCGGCCGGCAAAGGCAGGCCGGCACACATCCTCCTATACTGTACTAGTATTCTTCTGTATAGCATATACAGTAAGAAGAAAACTATAGTAAAAGTTTAGGTACAGCACTGTATCTTCTAACACTATTGTGTTTTCTTACACAGCCCTTTGCTGTTGCCCTCAGACAGGAAGCAGAGTTCTTCCCCGTCTATTATCCAGGATTTTTAAAAATCATTGCCTAGGTGTGAGCTCCACCTGTTTCCTCTGGAAACCTTGCATTGGTTACTCTAGTAGAGATAAACCATTTTTGATTTTATTATCCGGAAGGCTGCAGCAATGGGTTGTGAGGGAAACACAAGTGTGTGTCTTTCATTTATGAATTGTTATGCTATAATATGCATATCCAGTGATACATAGTTCACTTGATACTCATGGAAATTTCTTCTCTTTACAGGAGGACCCTCCGAAGTGCGGAAATGTTTTCTGCAATGTCCGCAGCAAAAACCTCTGCGGACATGAGTGTTGTAGGAGACACGCAGCATGCGCTGTCTCCAAGGATGATCTCCAGTATTGGGACCCTCAGGTATGTACTGTATGCACTAACCTGATTACTGAGGCTTTTGATTCCCCTAGAACGGCGGAATCAAGGGATATAGCTAGGGAAAAGCTTCGTACTTGGGTAAGGGGCTTCAAGAAGAACACCTCTGGCCCTTATCTTCCAAGTGAGAAGATGAGGGCGTATCTTTTTCCCCAGGCATCAGCTGAGGCAGTGATTCCCCAGCCTCAAGAGGAGATCCTTCAAGATCAAGTCCAGGTGGACGAGGAAGTCGCAGATGCGATGCAAGACATCCAGTTGTGTGACAGGATGTCTGACCTGGACGATCGTTTGGAAGAAGACCTCCTGGCAGAAGGTCAGGATCAAGTCCAAACCCCGGATGTCGTAGAGGATGAGGTCGACGAGGTGTCGGCTACTCCGGTTCAGATGCCGGAGCCTATCCCCTCAACATCGGCTGGCCTTCCAGTAGAACTGGGACAGGCCCTCTCTTCGATTGTTGGAATGATCCAACAAATGCAGAAGGAGAATCAGGAGAAGGCGGCTGCAATGGAACTGCGTATGCAGTCCCTGGCAGAATCACATGGGCCCCGGAAAAGGCTCAATGTGAAAGACCTTCCCATATGCTCAGATGCTAACCCATGGAGGTATGCTGAGCACATGCCGATGACGACTGGAAAGATCGTCATTTCGGATAAGCTGGGTTCAGTTCCCCTAGAGGAGGTAGAATTCTGGCCCAGCAAGGCATCATATCCGGACTGCTATGTCCGGCTGAGAAAAGAACCAGCTTCAAGGGAGGAGACAGAGCCGAAGGAGGTCATTGTTATGGACCACGCTAAGGCTCAAGCCCTACTTTCATCCTCGATGAAAGAGAGGGGCTTCTCGAATTCGAAGGTAGCTGCATTGAGCAAGAAGCTCCCTTCGTTTGTGTCCTCTCCTGATAGAGCCTTCCCCTTTTTACAGAAAGGGTTTACGGCTGTCCTAAAGGCAGTCGAGGCCAGCAAGCCTTGCCCCTCCCTGGAGGAGTGTAAACCCTTGTCGCTGGCTCTACCTATGGACCACAAAGACTGGAAGGATGTCCATCTAACATTCTCAGTGGGAAAGTTGGAGGCTGATATTGCCGGACGGCAATTCGGCGAGGACCTCCCCAAGCTGTCCGAATCTCTTTTACGAAGAGAGTTCGAGACAAAAGAAAGACTGGCTGCCTCAATGTCTCATCAGACTACTCTCGAGACGATGGCAAGTGACCCCAAGGTCCATGAAATGTTCATGGTAGTGGCTAAGTCTCACTTAGCCACAGTGACGAAGGACCTTTATAACTTCGTCAAGGCAAGGAGAGCTTGCAGGGAGTTCGTGTTCACCGGGGCTTCGGTGAGACACGAGCCAAGGAAGTTAATCTCCTCCAACATTTGGGGAAAAGACCTTTTCCCTACCGATGTGGTCAAAGAGGTTGTTGATAAGGCCGCCGTGGAGAATAGAAATCTTCTCCAGAAGTGGGGCCTGGCTATCAAAAGAAAATCTTCCCCGGATGAGGGTCCTCAACCAAAGAGGAAGAATATGAAGACTAGGCTACCATCTCGGCCAGCCAAGCCTTATAGACAGCAACAGCAACTGCAATTGCCTTTGCCTCCAGTGCCCCAGTTGGTGGCACAAACCCCGACTGCCTTTCAGTGGGTACCCCAGGCGGTGCCAGGTCAGTCAACCACATTCGCCCCAACGTTCGAAGGACAGTCTTCTTCCTTTCGTGCAAAACCTAGAGGAGCAGCCAGAGGCTCGTCTAGGCGCCCCTCAAGGGGAAGGGGATTCAGAGGTGGTCGTGGTCAGGGAGGCAAGACCTCAGGACGGCAGTCCAAGTGAAACGATGCCGGTAGGAGGGAGACTGATGAAATTTTGGGATCGCTGGACCTTCGATCCCTGGGCCCAAAGCCTACTCAAGAATGGACTGGGTTGGAGCTGGTACAGCACTCCACCCCCATGCCTTCGGTTTTTCCAACACTCCACCCCCATTTTGGAGGAGTACGTTCAAGAACTGTTGGAGAAAAATGTGATCCGAAAGGTGAAGTCCATCAAATTCCAAGGGAGGCTGTTTTGTGTTCCCAAGAAAGACTCGGAAAAGCTCAGAGTCATTCTGGACTTGTCACCACTCAACAAGTTCATAGTGAATTGCAAATTCAAGATGCTAACACTGCAACACATAAGGACCTTACTGCCCAAGAGGGCATACTCAGTCTCTATAGACTTGTCAGACGCCTATTGGCACATTCCAATCAGCCGTCGACTCTCCCCCTACCTAGGGTTCAGGCTACAACGAAAACTGTACGCCTTCAGAGCCATGCCATTCGGGCTAAACATAGCCCCAAGGATTTTCACGAAGCTTGCGAGCGCAGCTCTCAAACAATTACGCCTAAAGGGAATTCAGGTAGTAGCCTACCTGGACGACTGGCTGGTGTGGGCAGCATCCGAGACCGAATGCTTGCAAGCTTCCAGTCAGGTGATCCAGTTCCTAGAGTACCTAGGCTTCAAGATCAACAAGAAAAACTCTCGACTTTCTCCATCCCAAAAGTTCCAGTGGCTGGGAATCCACTGGGACCTTTTGTCACACAGTTTCTCCATCCCAATGAAGAAAAGGAAGGAGATAGCGGGCTCTGTCAAGAGACTTCTAGATTCCAAAAGGATATCAAGACGCGAACAGGAGAGGGTACTAGGCTCTCTCCAGTTTGCTTCAGTGACAGACCCAGTGCTAAGAGCACAGCTAAAGGATGCAACCGGAGTTTGGAGAAGGTATGCATCAAACGCGCGAAGAGACCTGAGAAGACCAGTGCCGCCTCGGCTACGTACTCTTCTCAGACCTTGGTCCCAAGCCAGACATCTAAAGAAGTCTGTTCTTCTTCAGCCACCTCCCCCGTCGTTGACGATTCACTCAGACGCCTCAAAGGAGGGATGGGGAGGTCACTCTCATCGGAAAAAAGTCCAGGGGACTTGGTCCAAGCTATTCAGGACCTTTCATATAAACTTTCTAGAAGCTATGGCAGTGCTCCTTACCTTAAAGAAAGTCTCCCCGCGTCACTCGATCCACATAAGATTGGTGACAGACAGCGAGGTGGTTGTGAGATGCTTGAATCGACAAGGGTCGAGGTCACCACCTCTCAACCAAGTGATGTTAGCCATTTTCCGATTGGCGGAAAAGAAGAAGTGGTACCTGTCGGCAGTTCACCTTCAAGGAGTCCGCAATGTGACAGCGGACGCTCTATCCAGGTTCACACCGATAGAGTCGGAATGGTCCTTAGACGCAGGATCATTTTCCTTCATTCTGAATCAAGTCCCAGAACTGCAAATAGACCTCTTTGCGACGAAAGACAACAAGAAGTTGCCCCTGTACGTGTCCCCGTACGAGGACCCCTTAGCGGAAGCAGTGGACGCAATGTCCCTCGACTGGAACAGATGGTCCAGGATTTATCTGTTCCCTCCTCACAACCTTCTGTTGAGGGTCCTCAACAAACTGAGATCCTTCAAGGGGGTAGCGGCAATAGTGGCCCACAAGTGGGCGAACAGCATGTGGTTCCCCTTGGCGTTGGAACTACAGATGAAGTTCGTGCCGCTACCACATCCAGTTCTGACCCAGCGAGTCCAGAAGTCGACTGTCTGCGCTTCATTACAGAAAACCCAGACCCTGCAGCTCATGATTTTCTCGCCCTAGCGGTGAGAAAGCGCTTCGGGATTTCGAAAGCCAGCATAGACTTCCTAGAGGAATACAAGTGCAAATCGACTAGAAGGCAATATGAGTCATCTTGGAGAAAATGGGTGGCCTTTGTAAAGGCAAAGAATCCGCAGGAGATCTCAACAGATTTCTGCTTATCTTTCTTCATCCATCTCCATGGCCAAGGATTGGCAGCTAACACGATTTCAGTGTGTAAATCGGCTTTGATGAGACCCATTTTATTTGCCTTCCAGATCGACCTAGGTAACGAGATCTTTAATAAAGTTCCGAAAGCCTGCGCTAGGCTCAGACCTTCAGCACCTCCAAAGCCCATCTCATGGTCTTTAGACAAAGTTCTTCATTTCGCCTCCTTGTTGAGCAATGAAGAATGTGCGTTAAAGGATTTGACGCAAAAAGTTATTTTCCTATTTGCACTCGCGTCCGGGGCCAGGGTTAGTGAGATCGTAGCCCTCTCGAGAGAGGCAGGTCGTGTTCAGTTCCTGGATGGGGGGGAGCTGAACCTGTTTCCGGATCCTACGTTTCTCGCCAAGAATGAGTTACCCACCAACAGGTGGGGTCCCTGGAGAATCTGTCCTCTGAAAGAAGATGCATCTCTATGTCCAGTAGAATGCCTAAAGGTCTATCTTCGTAGAACTTCAGACTTCAAGGGTAGTCAACTATTCAGGGGAGAAACATCAGGCTCAAATTTATCTCTGAATCAACTCAGAGCGAAAATGACATATTTTATTCGCAGAGCGGATCCTGACAGTACACCCGCAGGTCACGATCCGAGGAAAGTTGCCTCATCCCTAAATTTCTTTAATTGTATGGATTTTGAACATCTCCGTTCATACACGGGCTGGAAGTCTTCCAGGGTGTTCTTTCGCCACTATGCGAAGCAAGTAGAGGAACTTAAGAGATCTGTGGTAGCAGTGGGTCGTGTAGTTAACCCTACTGTTTAACTCTGCGAGGAACAATGGTCTTAATTGGGACGATTAAGCCCAGGGTGAGTGTGTAGGTACATACTGTACTACAAACTAAATGAGGGCACCAAGTGCCCATATAGACTGTTCCTTCCTTCAAAGGTGAACCTTGCATAAGTTCAGACATGTGTGCCAAGCGTTTCTAACGCTAATGTGATTGATTTGTAATACAGATTTTTTATGACTTGATACCTTGGTATCTCATTAAAGTGGTGTTTAATGGTTTTTCTTTCAGATAAACAAGTTCTGTTTACTATCATACTTATGCTTAAAGTTTTGGGTTACCCTCTTTTATATAAATATATATATTTGTTGTTAACCTGTCTGTTTATTATCTGTCAATAAACTTGTTCTTGAGAACCTTGCGTCTCTTTCACCTGTGTCAATTTATTGGTATAATTGAGCATTTTAATTCTATGTATCTTATCTGGGATAATTCTGATAGAATTGTTCTGTTTTGCAAGCTATGTTGCATTGGTTTATGTAAGTCCCCTAATGGGAGGACTCCGTCCCATAAAGGGACGAGGGCGGTTTTATTAGTTTCTTCCTATGCGGATATAAACCTTTGTCCAATACAAGTATTGTGCGGATGACTGGTCAATATATTGACGCAGTGGTTCTATACAAACTATGCTTTACTTAATATAGGGCGAGACCACTATATTAGCTTGCCTGGTATTCATACATAGATATATGTACTCTTCGAGACTTTCCAGAGTCTAGTAGGACTCTTCCCTGTAGGGGGCAGGAAGCTCTAACATAGTTTATAGTTAGTTGAAAAGATGTATAACGGTAACATCTTAGGTCTCTAGGTCTAGTCGACCGGGAATAAATATCTCTGGGGAGTACGGCACGTTCTGAGAATCCACAGATACAGTAATGCTCTGGTACACTTCCATCAGGACGACATGGCTTGAGCCCAAAAAACGGATTTTGAGCGAAGCGAAAAATCTATTTTTGGGTGAGATAGCCATGTCGTCCTGATGGACCCGCCCTTGCCTTTCTAAGAAAGGGCTGTAGGACCCCTCCCTACATACAGTATCTGTAGCACCTCGTGTACGCTACAAGGAATACAGATGGCGCCAGGATTGGCGCCAGGCACGCATACGAATCGGGGGATAGGGATGCCTTGGGAGCGGCTCCCCTTTTTCTTTCCCGAATTCGTATCTCGTCAATCTCCCTCCTACGAGACGAATCTCTATTCAGGTCGTAGATTGCCATGTGACGTGTCTAGAATACGTCCTCTGATATGTCGCGATATCCCTTTCACGAGGGATACTCGCTCCAGGAGTTAGAATTCTGGTACCTTAAGGTAAATTCTCTGGGAATATCGCCGTAGTTGTAATATACCCTAGGAAGCTACCCTATAGGAACTTCCATCAGGACGACATGGCTATCTCACCCAAAAATAGATTTTTCGCTTCGCTCAAAATCCGTTATATATATATATATATATATATATATATATATATATATATATATATATATATATATATATATATATATATATATATATGGGATACGACCCTTTCGTCTAAAGCACTTTCGTCTAAATCACTTTCGTCTATAGCACTTTGGTCTAAAAGCACTTATATACTGTATATAATAAGAGAATACACAATTTGTCATAGTGAACATTTGGAAACAGTACAAAAGAAACAAATGCTTATTAGATATATATATATATATATATATATATATATATATATATATATATATATATATATGCATATATATATATATATGTACAATATATACGCTAAGTAAAGATACGGCAAAATAAGGCTGATTAGGTCTGGCTACCTTAAATTGTTAATTATTCATTTAATTTCTTTTTATCACAGTCTCAACGGTACAGAAAATCGTTATAGAAAACGGGATTAAAATAATAGAAAACGGGATTAAAATAATGTTGACCTGTTATTTTTCGATATTTCCCTGGTGGAATGTTTATTTTTAGTGGTATTTTAATTTTTTTTTTATGGGTTTGAAGTTTTACTAGAAATTTTTAGCTTCTGGACATAGTTAGACATATACCCAAGGGCCAAAACTATCCAGGAAAATGTGCTTGAATAATAGTAGGCCTATTCATTATTAATCTTAACAATTGTGATAAATTTAAGATAGAAAAACGTTCCCATCAAAATGCCTGTAGTTTCAGTTGCTATACTATAATTTTTATAAGCGTAATAGCAATGCTGACATTTATAGGAAGAATTCAGAAGCTATGAACTGAGTTATAATTTTGAATATTTATGTATGTTTAATCATTCAATAATCCTAGTAGCTCTTGCTCCATACGTGCTCTTAACCGGTTTTCTTCTCGAAATAAGTAAAATATTAAATTTTGAAATTTTGGCAATAAAGGGAGCAGCTTATATTTTATAATTCATATTTCAAGAAGGAAAAATTGTAAATCCTTATATAATGTCATAGTTAAAAATCAAGTCCGTTTTCCCCTGCATCTATTGTGCCTACTAAAAAAAAAAAAAAAAAAAAAAAAAAACCAGTTTAGCCCTCAAAATACGATAATACATCATTGAAAGACACGAGGACTTTATCTGACCGTCGGAAGATTCGAAACATTAACCTCTTCGTCTTTCTTCCATTAGCCAGGAACCCGAATCCCATTTGGTACAAAGGGGAACTTCACAGCCATTACCCTTTCATAGAGGAACTCGTCTCCCTCCCCATTTGATTTCAAATCTAATGTTGGAACATTTACGAAGATGTCGTTTTATCCGATTAATCTCTCCGATGTTTCAATTCTTCGCGAGGTTGGGAAAGACTTTCCCTTTTAACAGGAATTGGTAGTTACGGTGTTTTTTCTAAAATTGCTGTCTTGTTCGCCAAGTCAATCATTCATACGGTCGTTAAAGGTTTAAACGTTTAAACGCCACTCATGAATGACAGAGGCAAGGGACAGTGTCATTGCCCTATCAAGCAGGACAATGCCCTAGAGACTGACTATATATACATATGATCAGCACCCAAGCCCCGTCTCCATCTAAGCTAGGACCTAGGAGAGCTAGGCAATGGCTGCTGAGGACTCATAAGATAAACCTTTAAGCTCCCCCAAACACCCCCATCCTTAGCTCACAAGGCTGGTGAGGTTACAGCGACCAAAGAAACTAACGAGTTTTAGCGGGTCTCGAACCCCAGTCTGGCATTCGCCAGTCAGGGACGTTACCATATCGGCCAAATCATAGTTTCAAAAATAAAAGTCAGGCGAAAGCTTCAATTGACAAATGCTTTCATAAAGCGGGACAATAATTAATACAAAGAAACTACATGCAATGTCATTGCAGATAGTCTTGAATTCATATCTTACCCAACAGATGTCGCAAGCTATTTGGCACTGTACGGTATCGTTCAGTTGAAGAGAAGATAGTCCCTCTAAGATTATAATTTCTTTTGCTTGTTTTGAAGTCATTGAAGCTGGAAAAATAGATAAATGCATTCTGAATTTAACAGTAAGGCACATTCCAGACGGCAGATTAAATAATCGTCTATCAAAACTTACCATATCAAAATGGTTCGAAGTTGGCTTTAGATGAGATAGAATATGAAAGTTGATATGGCAACAAAGTGATACCATATCCAACCATCCGTACAAACTGTTTACTTGTTGGGATATCAAATGTTTACGGACATTCCCTCTCTTCATAGTTATCTGGTAACAGTTTGGTTCGACGAACATTTGCTCTGTCGTCTGGAAGGTCCCCAAGTAGAGCATATATATCTTGAATCACAGGTAACGTTCTTATATGGTATACTGATTTTTAACTAATATTCTTAATGTTTTATTTCTAGGTATTTCAACAAACAGAGATAGACACACTTCAAAAATTTCTATAGCATTGCTGGTGAAGCAAAAATCTTTATTTCGGAATCGGACATTCTTAGCACAGCTATTTATATTAACACCAGATAATCAGAAATCCATCAATACGTGTTATTATTATTATTATTATTATTATTATTATTACTTGCTAAACTACAACCGTGGTTGGAAAAGCAGGATGCTATAAGCCCAGGGGCTCCAACAGGAAAAATAGCCCAGTAAGGATAGGGAAAAAAAAGGAAATTAATAGAAAAAAAGGAAATTAATTATATTAAGAAGAGTAACAATATCAAAATAGATATCTCCTATAATAATACAAAAACTTCAACAAATCAACAGGAAGACAAATAAGATAACAGAGTGTGCTCGAGTGTACCCTCAAGCAAGAGATCTCTAACCCAAGGCAGGGGAAGACCATGGTACAGAGGATATGGCACTACCCAAGACTAGAGAACAATGGTTTGATTTTGGAGTGTCCTTCCCCTAGAAGAGCTGGTGCTTGCATAACTTCGCAAAAACTATCAGGTACTATGTAATTAATATTGATGAATTTGAAGCATTTTGCACCTCAGAAAATACACTTCCCCTTGAGCACACTTTAAAGGTTTAAAGGCCGGTCATGAATGGACAAGGAAAGGGACAGTGACATTGCCCTATCAAGCTGGACAATACTCTAGTGACTGTACACATATATGTATACGTATGATTAGGGCCTAAGCCCCATCTCCACACAAGCTAGGACCAAGGAGGACCAGACAATGGCTGCTGATGACTC
>NC_090746.1:108057235-108119735 GCF_036898095.1 Palaemon carinicauda | reverse complement strand
TTTTGTAAGCAAGATTTTATATGATATGAGAATGTAAATAGACTAATATCATATAGTGAAGATTGGCAATAAACTTATTTAAGAAAACACAAACCATGATTATGTTGTATTTACAGAAATTCTTCATAGGCATAGAGTTAATTAATTTTTTTTTTCTTTTTTTTTGTAACTTGATTGCTGAGTCTGGTACTGGCTTTTTTTTTTTGGTGTTGAGTGGAATAGATATAAAAAGTATTGATAATATCAATTTAAGCAGTTTGATTAAATATCACAGATTGTAGTGAGAAGTGTAATAGTATGATACTTAAACATCATGGTAAATAAAAATTTACCAAAAGATATGGGTGTGTACTTTACCTGCCCATAATTTATAATTACTTGCCCTTACCACAACTAATATTTTCCTATTCAAACCTTACCTGCTCTTAGACCTGACGGGATAAAAGTCATAAGTATTTAGACTTCATGTTGCAATGAAGGTACTAATTAAAAGAACTTTCATGGTAAGGCTTCAAAGAGAGGTTAAGCAAAACTGCCTAGTGAATCATCCCCTTTAAATATTTTCTAGGCATGGCTATAGGTTGTATTGTTTGGAAGTTACAAAAAAGTATTGTCATGAATAACAGCATTTTTGAAGGCCGTCATTGACATACAAGTGAATAAATCAAAGTTTGTGAGGTAGAAATATGATACAGAAAGACCTTTTTCTGGTATGTATATGTATGGTGACATGAAGCAGGAGACTAGAAACTTCTTATGGATTTTCCTTGAGAATTAATGAAGGAATATTGATATTTTTGCTCCCCTCCAAAAAAAAAAAACTTTTATCAAACTGGAGTGAGTAATTCAAATTGGTGCGTCAATAAAAATTTTGCTAGTGATGGGCATATGCACCTCTGTTAATCATTGAAAACATTTTGTAGATCCTGATACAGGTGCATGTACCCAGACCATTGAGAGGCTATAATCAGATATGGACATATGTCATCTGTTGGGGAGTAAAAAAGTTGTTTGTTCCGACACTTCCTACAAACCATTTGCTTTTTATTATATGAAAATATTACTTTGGCAAATGTAAACAACCCCACTGCAGGGGTGGGGGTGGTAGCTGGGGTAGACCAGCCATCCCGCTCTCACACTCAGCAGCGATATGACCTCACTTTTGATATTGGCTCGGTGGAGTGCGTAGTACCTTTATATTGGCCATGGAGACAGATCTCCATGCCCTTGGCCCAACATGCAAGACATCATGCCTGTTCACAGGGATCTCCTTGTAGTGAGTGTAGGGAGTGGCCAGAAAACCAGTGGGTGCAGTTTGGTAGGTGCCAGAAAAAATCCAAAAGGGATTCTTTGCCTTCGAGGTCTTCCTTGAAGTCAAATAAGACCCGACTTCTTACTCTGGCATCACGTCCCCCCCCCCCCCCCCACACACACACTTGACTCTACTCGTTCGGTCTCCCCTGGAAGACGATCCAGAAAGAGTGGAGGCCAATTGACCTCTGGACAGCCTTCTGTTGCTGAGTGCCCTACTGCTTTCCGTACAGAAGCGATGGCACCCTCGGCCGGAGGGGAATCTCTGTCTGTTGACGCTATGCGTCAGCTCTGGTCTTCCTTGGGAATCTCATGTTCACCCACTAAGGAACAATTGTTCAAGGTGCTTCCGTTAGGGCACAGCTGCCTCCCCAGGGGTTGACGTCTATCATCCCCTCTGAGACTCTGGGGTGGATAACCCTTTACATCTTCTCATGTCCCTAGCTGCAGCACTTCCTGCTTTTGCTCTATTACCCATCGTTCATGAATAAGAGCAGTTGCAGCCTGGCACCACTCGGAGTGCCGTGATGGGTGACCCTTTCGAAACAAACCTAAAAGCTGACTACCCCCATTCTTCAAAGCTTGCCAATTGCATTGCGCACCCTCAAATCGAGTTTACTCAGCATGCTGAGATCCTGTAGTGCATGAAGCCCTTAGCTTCACTGCCCAGTGTTGAGCACCTTTCTCATTGGCTAGTGAGGGCCTCCTCACCTGAGTGGTCTCCCCCTTCAGGGTTGGGGAAATGAGTACTGGATTCTTCCAGGCCTCGTTCCAGCTCCTCGGAACATTGCTCTTCAGATAGAGACAATGAGGCGGTACGGAGACTGTTCATGTTTCCTGCCCCTCGCCGTTGAGTTTGGAAGACACAACAAGATGCTTGACATTTTGTGAGGATAAGTTCTTTGGGTCATGCACCTTCGGCTTCTTTTCCTTAAAGGAAGAGCCTGCTTGCCGCTGTTCACCAGTGAATGGGGAAAATGCCCTTGCCTTAATCGCCACCATACGAGCTTACGTCTCCTCCTGCAGGGCACATACGGCAACTCTTCAACCTCCTGTGGGAGCGTTGATGAGGGATTTTGCTGGATCCCTCGTTGCTCAGGCATGCGGCTGAGTAGACCCTAAGATAGTGACAGAGCCTTGTACAGTGTTGTACACCCAACCTCCGAGCATTAGCGAGGTGGGTGGGCGAGCTTTTCTCGCTGGCGAAGGTCTACTCGCAACTTTGGTTGCACTTATTGAGTTCCTGCCTCGCACTGCTTTGGCTGCCCATGCACACACAAGATCTGCCGCTACTTCACATCACCATGTAATAATGCTTACAGTTGCTTTATCTTTTCTCTATATAAATCCATTATATATAACTTACTGTACGTTTTCTCGTCCATGCTCTGATAAAATGGTTTCCATGATGGGTGAATTTACAAGTACTTAATGTCAAATTAAAAGCCAATTAATCACACAACCTCACTATAGCTAATTTATTGATTTTAAAATACCCCATTTTAGTTTACCACCAATTACCAAGATTATCTATCTTATCACTTTTAGAGACACAAGCTACTCATCGCTTAAAATACCCATCGTTCAAATTGTTCTGCTGAAAATAACCATCGTTTAAATAGTATCTCTCAAACAAGTTCGCTGAAATGGACTTTGCCGAACAGGTATACAACCCTGGGCCTCGAGACTTAAGGTTCCATATCCTCAGAATGAGGTTCTTGGTTCAGTACCAACCATAGCAAGACAGGAGTAGTCCCTGCTAGGGACATTCCTGACTACCTTGACCCACCTCAAGCTCCTATGGGTTTAGGCTTGGGAGTGGATGACGGTTCTGATCAGTCAATTGACTTGCCAACGCCAGCCCGACCTAAGATCTCTCATCTGGAGTAGGAGGAGATGGATCATGTATTTAATCAGGTGTTAGCTTGCATAAAGAAGATTAATTCCTTGGGTGACATTTCTCATGTAAGCCCTGAGGGAAAGGAAACAGTCCTTGACCATCCCAAGTAGCAGGAGTATCCCAATCCCTCAGAGCTGGGAACTCATTTGGTTCCTCCGCTATATATATGACATAGCATTACGAAATAATAGATGATGATCCCTCTCCTATGCTATTGGAGCTGGCTATACTGCTGTTGACAAGAATATCACCCTCGAGAAACTAGCAGCTTTACTGATCTCTTTTCTGCAGCAGATGCTGCAAACATAGAACGGATTGTAAAGTGTTCGTTGCAAGCCATCTCATGGTTAGTCTACTGGTTCACTTCAGTCAAATATCTCTTCCGTAATGAAGATTTCTCTACTAAGCAGAGACGGGAAGCAATGTCATCCTTTTTGCTTTCTGACGCTAGCGCAATGTAGTTTTTAATTCACAACATTGTCAACCAGTGGTACAACTGGATCTTGAAACATCCTGACTCCGTTTCAAGATTCCAAAGGCAGGCACCAAGGAGGGAAGCACTCAAGCTTCACAACTCGCCGATGGAGGATCTTCCCCTCTTAAACAAGGATGACACCAATGCTGTTGCTAAGCGCTGGAGGAAAGTGAATTATGACTCCCTTCTCGAAAGGGAGGTGGTATCATGCCCTTATTCTTTGGTACCACCGAACTCAGAGATCACCTCCAGGTAAATTGACAGGGTCATATGATGGTGTCTAATGCCCCCAAGCAGCCAGCTTTTAGGAAGCAGGGTCCCAGGCAACCCTTTCTGCAAAAAGGACTTCAAGGCAGAAGAGGCAAAGGAGGAAGAGGAGGCAGACATGGCTACTCCCACCAGGGGGTGCATTCCTCCTACATGTCCACAGGTAGGAGGATGCCTGCTGAGCAAACAGCAGAGGTGGACGAGGCATGGGGCCGAACCTTGATCGGTCTACATCCTCCGTGCGGGCTACCATGTCCTGTTCATCTCCTTTCTCTCTCCATTCATTTGATATCCAGTAATGTTACATCCTTATACAAGCCCTTCTGAGTGTCAACCTGGACTCAGAAGAATGTCATTTGTCTTCTTAGTTATTTAGACGATTGGCCGATTTTTGCAGATGGTGCAGTTTCTTGCAACCTGAAACAGACTAATTGAGTTTTGTCGTGATCTGGGGATCGGGATAAATTGAGAGAAGTCCTCTCTGCTACCAACTCAGAAACTGGTATACCTCTTGATGGTAATAGACACCCATCTATGCAAAGTCTTTCCATCCGAAAGCAGAGAGGAGAGACTAAGAAGGCAACACTACCCTTAATACATGACTCGCTACCCTCCCATCGGTGGTTCAAGTTGTTTGGATACCTGACTGCTTTACAGTGTCTGGCACCAAACAGCTATCTTCGTACAGTGTCTCTCCATTGGTTTGTCAGTGAGGCTAGAGGGGTGTGGGGTGGTGTTTCCCCACTACCGGAGGTAACTACCAGTCAGTTGTTGACACTTCGTTATAATTCTTATAATACTTAATTGTAGTATTCCAGATTTGCTTTTATCATTTCCCTATGTAAAGGACTAGGGTTTGTATAGTTAGAAACTAACACAAATTACTTCCCAATTTGTCGGTTTTGTTTGACTGTTATAATTATAGTTATATTAATTCCACAGAACAAAAGGCATGGGCAGATTCACAACTTTCTACAGGAAGAGGCATGGACAGATTCACAGCTTTCTACAGGAAGCAGCTACATTACACCATCACCTAATAGAAGAAAGTAGACTCCAATTATTATTTACCATAGCTACAGAAAGACCTCAGTCCTCGACCTCCTACATGTGGGTAAGGGACAACTTAATTTTTTTAATGTTGGCCAATGTTTTAATTATCGGTTTATATGTGAAACTGTTATGCGATTGGAAGGGCTATTCCAGGTAGTTAAACCCATTGGTAAGGAAAGAAAAAGACCTGGAATCCCAAGACAGATTCTGTGAGTTATAAAAAAATCTTTTATTCTTACCCGTATACAAACATCCGTCCTTTAATATGAGAATTGATTCAAGCGCAGATGGAACTTAGCAGTTAAAAACTTTTAATGAGGTGTCAGCATTAGCTGTTAGTTAGCGGTCGGCGGCAAGGAAGCTCTGCCGTTCTGCTGGTACACTGAATAGTCACTTTGATTCTTTCCACTGAATATCAAAGAGGTGCTTTCAGCTTCTCTTCAAACTTGTAATTATTCCTACACAAATACAAACCATCATCCTTTACTTATAGGAGATTGCTAACAGCAAAAGCTGGAACATGGCAGTTAAAACTTTAATGAGGTTTAAACAACCATCAGATAGTCCCTCGACGTCATCCTATAGGTTGCCTATCCTCGACCTCTTTCCTATGACTCTTTCCTTTCCCCTTCCCTGGTGGCCTCTGTCAGTAAAGAGAAGTTCCCTTTAATCTATAACAAACCTCTAGGTAGGGTTTTGTACCAACCGTGTGTCACACGATCGTACATAGTAACGACATTTCATTTTTTGTATATATTATGCTTGTATCTTCACTCTCCCCTCACACTGATAGGAACCTGAAATAACATGTCTGTTTTACTCAACGTTAACTGTTAACCGGTGAGCTTGTCAGTTAAACATGAAATTGCCTGTTATGTTTTGTATGCCATTTTTGCCTGAAGTTTATGTATATATAAACGAATGTTCTGTAATAAAGTTTACTCAGTTGCTTTCATACTGCCTTTGAGTCACGACCTTCTCTTGGCCCGTCACAGTTTTCTCATTTCTCCTTAGGATATCAGAGTCTTCCCCACGAGGGGAGTTTTTTCTTTTCAGTTTGTTGCTACTTGTGGCAGATAGGAAGATTCCTAAGCACAGGCCGACCGAATCAAAAGTTCCTTATGAACTCGCTAGGTTCTGCTACAGTGTTTTGTGGAAGATGTAGCATATACAGGCGCTAGCAGTCACTCCTGCAGAAGGACATTCCTCAGACGCTTTGGGATTACCTCGACACTGCCCTTCTAGGACAAGGCCAACATCCTTCATCCTGATCTTCTTGGAACAGCTGGACCCTGCAAGTAACTTCGAGCAACTTCTATGCTGCAGCTCCAAGCTTTGCCCTTTAGGAGGTCCTTCTCCAGAGCTCTCCTGCTCCTCGAAGCATGCTCACAAGGTTGCTTGTCAACCTTGTCCTGGTCTTTGATCTTCAGACGAAGATCTCTGATGCCTCTGACATCCTTCCTGTTCATTATGGAGCTTCTAGATACGGGAAGTGACTTTGAGCATGTTCTCAGCTGCAGTTCCAATTGTCATCCTTCAGGAGGTCCTCCACCAGAGCACCTTAGCAATTTGGAGCATGCTCACAAGGTTGCTGGTCAACCTTATCCTAATCCTTCTTCTTTAGAGGAGGATCTCTGATGCATCTTGGATTCATCTCCTGGTGTTCTTGGAGTTTTAGACCTTTGTCATCCCAGGGGTCTTTGAAGTAGCCTGAGTAGTCTCTATCGTCATTTAGGGCTTCGAAGAAAGAGAGTCTTACACCCAGTTGTGATTACGATATTCCTGGTCGGGCTCCTACTGGTTGCCATAGCCTCTGTACCATGGTCTTCCACTGTCTTGGGTTAGAGTTCTCTTGCTTGAGGGTACACTCAGGCACACTATTCTATCTGATTTCTCTTCCTCTTGTTTTGTTAAAGATTTTATAGTTTATATAGGAAATATTTATTTTAATGTTACTCTTCTTAAAATATTTTATTCTTCCTTCTTTCCTTTCCTCACTGGGCTATTTTCCCTGTTGGGCCCCTGCCCCTGGGCTTATACCATTCTGCTTTTCCAACTAGGGTTGTAGCTTAGCAAGTAATAATAATAATAATAATAATAATAATAATAATAGTAATAATAATAACAACAACAACAACAGGTTGGGTTCCTACAGGTCACACTCTTTATAAGTCGCGCTCCTACTGGTCGTGCTACTCGGTCGCACTACTCCTGGTCGCGCTACTTCTGGTCGCGCTACTCATGGTCGCGCTACTCCTGGTCGCGCTACTCCTGGTCGCGCTACTCATGGTCGCGCTACTCCTGGTCGCGCTACTCCTGGTCATGCTTCTCCTGGTTGTGCTGCTCTTGGTTGTACTGCTCTTGGTCGTGCTGCTCTTGGTCGTGCTGCTCTTGGTCTCGCTCTTCCTGTTGGACTCCTCCTGGTTGTGCTCTTCCTGACTGTGCTCCACCTAGTCATGCTAATTCTGGTCGTGCTTCTCTTGGTTGCTCTTCTCCTGGTTACGCTTCTCCTGGTTACGCTTCTCCTGGTCACGCATCTCCTGGTCATGCTTCTCCGATTGCTCTTCTCCGATTGCTCTTCTCCTGGTCACCCTTCTCCTGGTCACCCTTCTCCTGGTCACTCTTCTCTTGATCGCGCTTCTCCTGGTCACTCTTCTTATGATCACACTTCTCCTGGCTGTGCTCTCCTCCTGGTCGAGTTCCTCCTGGTTGCACTTTTCCTGGGCGGGTTCCTCCCAGATTGCTATTGAAGCTGACTAGACGAGCCTCATTAGCCGCCTTGAGTCTCATAGACGTGCAAGGCACCAGAGAGGTGGCGGCAAGCACGATGCATAGTTTTATAAATGAGCTACTCCAGACGCTCTACTTCTAGAGGCACTTTCTACATGCACTCTTAGTCAAAATCCCCCGTGAGTTACGCCCTGGTATTATTATAGAACAACACGGCAAAGACAAATTTTAACAATATCTGATGGGATTTCTCCTAATTTGATTTTTGGTATGAATCACCTCCCTGACTCTAGAAACGTGCCATATAATCCACTATCAATAAATCATACCGATACAGTACTCATTGTACAGTACTCAATGGAAATAACTGTCCAGGTAGACATTAAAAGATTATACCGCTTCTCTTCCAGCTCAGATTTTGGGCTGTACCATGACAAGATTAGTTAACAACACTTTGGCAGCAATAAGCAAGGTCTGAGAGTAGCTGAAGGACCAATTTATATATGATTAGCTTGCTACTATTCTTCAGAAAATTAAAACTTTGGCTTTGAATCCAAGTACTAAAACTGACTTCATTGAAACCTTTTCAGATAGCTAAAGTATTTGAAAATATTTTAATGCCCTCCATCTCTACCAAAAAAATTCATTATATCTACCCTCTTAATGAGAGAATGCCTTGATGAAGTCATTGAGCTTCAGCACGGCATTCTATTCCCGTGCTGAAACTTGGTGACAGGCAAGAGGGCTCTCGAACTTGGGGAAATTGCTCCCCCAGTTTGAATCTAAATTTCTCTCTTTCTTATCTTTTTCTTCCTCTTTATATTGCTTCAACCTTCTCCTAATATTATAACTTTCTTTCATGTTGCTGTCCCAACCCTATGAGTAAAATTTTCCATATGTATGTGTATATATATATATATATATATATATATATATATATATATATATATATATATATATATATGTGTGTGTGTGTGTGTTTATTATTATTTTTTTTTCTTTTTTTATGGCATGGATGTTTCTACATCTGTTATTGCCGCTCGGGCGGATGTTTCTACATCCGGTATTGCTACCTGCTTTGATGAATGGGGAATGTGTCACGGTTGGGAGGGTTTGTGCTCAAAGCTATATGTGAGAGTATTGGATGATCTCAGCCATCCCGAAGATGGTTTGGACCTTTTTGGCGGAACTATTCTCAAGTGTTGGGTCTTCGGAATCCAGGGGATCCAATGCTTGGGGTAGGACTCTCGGCTTTTGGTGGGAAGCCCGTCATTACAGATATGGGGAGGATGATTCCATAGTTTCTTGGTCTCAGTCCTAACAGGCGGGTTCAGCTTACACCTGTGCCTCTATATCTGTTTTGATGCTATCCTTCGGGTAGGGTATGGAGTGGACCATCTGGGAAGTATACTCTCACTGTGCCAGTAGTAGAGAGTGCAAATTTCCTTCCCAACATGTGACGCCTTAATGTTCTCAAGCAGGTAAATCAAACTATTCAAAATATCACTCTTCTCTTTTCTTTATGCTAATGGATTCTGGTGACAACGACCCCACCTCCCCTGGATATGCTAACTCTCCCCTGGCACTGTTGACGATCTCTGGCAATTCATTTAAAGAAAATTCCATTGACGATGTAGGAACTAAAAAGGACTATTTTTTAAACATTCGAAAAAGGGTAATTTGGGCAACACAGGAAAACTGAATGTCCTGCACGTTACCCAAATCCCATTAGAAGCTAATTATGATGTGCTACATAAAATATTTGAGTGTTACGGATTAATAAAAGAAATTAGAATGAAACTTCAAGATGATAATTGGGATTCTTGGTTATCATTTAATTTTCATGAGGAAGCATTTAATGCAAGCCGTAACATTGTTAATATTAAAGTAGGTAATATGAGTATCAAGGGTGCTCTGTGTGATGGGGCACCTAAAGATCTGGCTGTCTACAGACCAGCAGACTAGGTTGATAAAGATATAGAGGTAGATATGCCATCCCAAAGAAAGCCAAACCACCAATGTGGCTTCTTGCTCAATCTACAGGAGGTACGGAAAATTATTTCAAGATCTGCAAATTTCTTCAGAGGAAGGTAGGAACGATCACACCTGGAGATATATCTCGATTCGGTAAGAAAAGTTACTTGATAAAGGCCAAGTCATACACACAGTCTGTTATATTGTTCAATTTGAAGACAGTAAATGATGATATAAAATTGAACATCAAACCCCATCTAAACTCTAACTATGGAAGGGGAGTGGTTTTCAATAGGGATCTATATGAATTTACCGAAGAGGAGATATTGGCTATGTGTCCACTATCAGTGTGGAAAGTACATAAAGTACCTGGAACATCAATGATTGTTCTTACTTGACGGGATGCTGATGTACCTTTCCACATAGACATTGAAAATGAAAGGATTAGAGTTCAACCTTTTAAGCAGAAGCCACTACAATGTTATAATTGCTTTAAATTTGGGCATCCTTCCAAAGTTTGCAAGAATGATAAAATCTGTAATACTTGCTCCAATATTTACCATGGGGAATGTACACTTGAGGCAAGGTGCTTAAACTGCAACTCTAATCATAAATCTAATGATAGGAGCTGCCAGTTTTATAAGTTAGAAGAGGCTGCCCTCAATAAATCAATTATTGAACATGTAAGCGTGGGGCATGCCAAGAGATTATTAAATAAATTTAATACCTATGCAAAGACATTAAAAACAGGAGAAAAAGTTCCTCGGGAATCATCTCACCCACCTACTACTGTAGGTAGTTCTCGAAAAAGGAATTCCCCATCTATTGAAAAAGTGCTGCATAAGACAAGAACATCTCCTCCTAAATATTTATCATTGAGTATCAACAAAAAGACATTACCCACCACTATCAAACCTTTGTCCCCCATTACAAAGGATAGTACTAACCTCTCCCAGGCCATATCCTAGCTTGATTTAATGGAGTTTCCACCTGAAACCAAGTTATCAGGTGTACCTGTAGTGGGGAAGGTACAAAAACCTGGTAACTCACAACCTATCAATCGTAAAAGAGAGAGACCTCCATCTCTCTCACCCCCTTCCATAAGAAATATTAGAGTTATGACATCAAATAAATATGATGTTTTGTCTGTTGATGTTTACGATCAACCAGAAGACAATTTAAATAAATCAGAAATTCAAGTTGAGGTCCACCATCCACCTCAACAAATAGATCAAAAGGATACAAAGAAAAACACAAACGTAAAACCCAACATAACAAGACCATCTCTGAAGAAACTTACAGGAAATAATGTTAGATTAAAAACTGCTAATGGGAAGACCTCATCCAATATGTCTTCCAGAAATAATCCATAGTTTTCTCAACCATTTTGCAATGGAACTGTCAGGGTTTAAGGGCGAAATTTGAAGAACTTAAGCTCCTAATTCATGAACATTCCCCCATAATTGTTTGTCTACAGGAAAGCATACTTGATGCTAACACTCCTAGTCCTCGAGAGTATGTTAGCTATAGAACACTATATAATCATTAGGCAGGGAGCCATGGTGGAAGTCTCATGTACATTCGTCGAGATGTTCCCCAAATACCTATGTCTATATGTACAACCCTGCAGGCAGTGGTTGTGCAGATTGATATGGGGAGAAAATATACAATATGCTCTCTGTACTTACCTCCAAATGATAATATTCTATATGATGATTTAGCAGAGGTAATTCAACAACTCCCTCAACCATTTCTCTTACTGGGAGATATGAATGGTAGACATCCTTTATGGGGTGATGTTTTGGCAAACACAAGGGGCAATATTATCTCATCAATTGTGGAGAATGAGGATGTGGGACTCCTTAATACAGGAGAGCCACGCACTTCCATGTTCAAACGGGTATCTTGTCATGCATTGACCTTTCAATTGCAAGCTCTAACTGCCTTCTTGATTTTGATTGGAGGACATTAGATGATTGGCATATAGTGATCATGCACCAATCATTATAAACACCAACAAGGGTCCGCCTTTACAAAGATCGCCACGATGGAATCTTGACAAGGCAGACTGGGTTAAATTTTGTGAGCTAAGTGAAATCAAAGGGAGTGCAGAACAGTTTGAAAGTATTGATGATGCCATAGACCCACTGAATGGAACTCTCCATACAGCAGGAATAAATTCGATCCCCAAAACCACAGGACTATTCAAAAGACACCAGTCCCGTGATGGTCTTCAGAATTAACAGCCTTGCACAGAGTCAACAGAAAATCTCTGACTTGATTGCGTAAACGCCGTACGGATGAAAATTTGATAACGTACAAAAAGTGTAGAGCACAGTTCCGTCGTGCCATGAAAGAAGCTAGACGCCAATCTTGGGTGGCTTTTGTTTCCTCCATTAGTAGTAGAACACCACCATCTTCTGTATGGAGGAAAGTAAAAAAGATTGCAGGCAAATTCACCCCAAACTCACCACCAGTGTTGAAAGTAAATGTTCAGTATGTGACTGAAGGAAATGAAGTTAGCAATGCCCTGGCTGACCATTTTTCAAATGTATCGTGCAAGAGTGTAGCAGCTCCTGGTCACCAGTACAGGAGCATTGAAGAAAAGAAAATTTTAAATTTTGCAACAGGAAGGGAAGAGTCATATAATTCTCCTTTCACCAAAAGGGAATATGATTTGGCACTTTCCACTTGTAACGATACAGCCCCTGTACATTTTAATACAAAGTTATTTATTTTAAGCATTATTAATAGAATATGGTATGATCATAGTTATCCAAGTGTTTGGGAACTAGCCATTATTTTAGCCTTTTTAAAACCCGGTAAGGACAAGTTTTTAGCAGTAAAGTACCGACCTATTGCATTGACATCTTGTTTATGTAAAATTATGGAGATAGTCAATGCAAGACTGATGTGGTACCTTGAAAAGAAGGGTGTTTTATCACCGACTCAATGTGGATTCAGAAAAATGCACTCAACGACTAATGTGTTGATAAGACTTGAGTCCTCTATTTGTGAAGCCTTTGCTTCCAAACAGCACCATGTGACAGTCTTTTCTGACCTTGAAAAGGCATATGATACCACTTGGAGATATGGTATACTTAAAACAATTCATGAATTGGGATTGAGAGGAAAGCTGCCACTATTTATTCAGGCATTTCTTTCAAATAGAGTTTTTCAAGTGAGAGTGGGGGAAGCTCTATCAGAGAATAAGTGTCAGGAAGAAGGAGTTCCTCAGGGGAGTGTGCTGAGTGTAACCCTTTTTGCACTAGCAATTAATTGGATATCCTCAGTCATTCCCCGGGATGTTCTCTCAACATTATTTGTGGATAATCTCTCAATATCATTTGCTGGAGCTAGAATTGCAATGGTTGAGAGAAAAATACAACTCTCAATTGACAAAATTATCCAGTGGGCCGATATGAATGGATTTAAGTTCTTGACAAGTAAAACAACTATTGTCCATTTTTGTCGTATCAGGGAAGTACATTCAGACCCTGATATATACATTAAAGGTCAACGGATACCATGTGCAAGTGAAGCTAAATTTTTAGGTTTGATATTTGATTGTAGGCTTACATGGGTTTCTCACTTAAAAGCATTAAAAGGTAAATGTCTCGATGTTCTGAATATTTTAAAAGTATTGTCCCATACATCATGGGGGGCAGACCGCAATACTATTTTGAAATTATACAAGGCCTTGATTTTTTCCAAAATCAGTTACGGATGTTAAATATACTCCTCAGCCACCCCAAGTTGGTTAAAGATATTATATTCAATACATCATGGTGGTATTAGATTGTCCACAGAAGCGTTTAGATCCTCACCTATCCCAAGTCTCCTTGTTGATGCTGGAGAGTTACCTATAGATCTTTACCGAATTTCTACTATTATTCGGTATTGGTTTAGATTGCAAAGACTCCCCCAATTCTTTAGCCTTTCAGAGTTGCACCCAAAATCTCCTCAACCTTATGGGTTTGGGTGAAACAGTTTTTAAACAGTCTTGATATAATTAGAATCAAGGTGCTTCCATTTAAGGTATCATCAACACCTCCATGGAAATTACCAGAGATATCTTTTTGTAAATATTTTATTGAAGTTAAGAAGAATATGACTGACTTAGAACCTGTTGAAGTACATAGGGGATCAACTTTTATATATACTGATGGCTCCAAATCTGATGCTGGCGTTGGATTTGGAGTACTTGATAATGGTTTTAATTGTAGAGGTGCACTTCCTCAAACAGCTTCAATATTTACTGCCGAACTGTATGGCATACTAAACGCTGTTGAGAAAATAGCATTGGAAAAGGAGGGTAATTTTACCATTTTTAGTGATGCAAGGAGTGTCCTTCAAGCTTTAGAAGTTTTTAATTCTAGTAACCCTCTAGTTTTAAAGATTTTAGAATGGCTTTTTATTGTTGGAAGGAGAGGTATAATGGTTCGATTTTGTTGGGTTCCAGCACATGTAGGTGTGTGTGGGAATGAGAAGGCAGATTCATTGGCGAAGAATGCAGCATCAGAATTGGTACTAAGAAGGTATCACATTCCCTGTAATGACTTCTTACCTAACATCAAGAAATTGCTTTGCAATAAATGGCAACAGCACTGGGATAGTCTAGATGGGAATAAAATGAGAGAAGTAACAAATGTCATATCTCCTTGGAGGTATGACATGATGCCCCGAAAATGGGAGACGTCTCTTTGTCGTCTCAGTATTACCCACACTCAGTTGACACACGAGTTTCTGCTGAAGGGCCAACACTAACCATATTGTGACGACTGCTTGGTACCTCTAACAGTGAGGCATTTGTTGACCGAATGCCCCAATTATAATAACTTGAGGAATAGATATTTATTTGAGGCTCGAGATGAGGGTAGCAGGTTCATCCTTGCCAAGATTCTTGGACATAATGTTTCCCACTATGCAAGTGGCATTTTTAGATTTATTTCAGAAGCGGGTCTTCTGAAAACTATTCAACTTTTACAATGACATTAAACTTTTATGGTTTTAATTGAATATTCGTATATTTTTCTTTATATATATGTAGACTAAATGATATCGGCATCAATGACCTTAGATGTCAGGATGCCTGAAAACTTTAAATCAATCAATCATTATATCTAATTATCTATTCCCGTATATAACAGTTAGATTCTAATTTCATTAACTTATTAATACTTAAAATGCAATATTACCAATTCAATGATGGTACTGTTACTCTTATCAAAAATTATATTCATAAAATCATTGTTTAAAGAATAGGATTGATGAAAGTAGCAATCACATATTATACATGGTTGCTACTATAGTTTCGAATGATTATCCATGCTGAACTTTGTCTACCCTTTTTCTTTTTACAAACTGATTATGAAAACTGTTTCCTTCAGATATTTTTGTTAAGAACATAACATCATAGTCAAATTTAAGTTTCAAAGTGTTTATTTTGATCTCTAGAGATGTAGTTGAATATGCCAGTTATCTTAATGGATAATCCTAAAAAGTGACTCTTATACAGCATATTAAATAAGTATCATGTCACTTTATTACTTGAAGGTGAAAACATCTGAAGTAAGGATTCTTTATTTTTCTTACAGATGCATGTATTAACCTGCACATTTGAAACCCAAAAGCCGAAAGTTAATTGTGGAAAACCCCATTCACCTAATAATATGGGAAAGAGATGGAAGCTAAAGGATCGCTGATGGCACAAGATTAAGTTATTCATGTCTAAATCAAATCTGATTATGCAGTAGGGCTGGAGGCTGTAAGATTCAACTCACATCAGTTTAAAGATAAGTTAAAATTTTCGTAATTTTTTTCATAAGTTTACACCTCAGTTAGGTTATAGAATAGGTAATGAATATATATATATATATATATATATATATATATATATATATATATAGATATATATATATATATATATATACATATATATATATATACATATATATATATATATATATATATATATATATATATATACATATATATATATAAATATATATATATATATATATGTATATGTATATATATATATATATACATATATATATATATATATATATATATATATATGTATATATATACTATATATGTATATATATATAATATATATATATATATAAATATATATATATATATATATATATTATATATTCATACACCCATTTATATAGACATATATATATACTCTCTCTCTCTCTCTCTCTCTCTCTCTCTCTCTCTCTCTCTCTCTCTCTCTCTCTCTCTCTCTCTCTCTCTCTATATATATATATATATATATATATATATATATACAAACATATATATATATATATATATATATATATATATATATACAAACATATATATATATATATATATATATATATATATACAAACATATATATATATATATATATATATATATACAAACATATATATATATATATATATATATATATATATGTGTGTATATATATATATATATATGTGTGTATATATATATATATATATATATATATATATATATATATATATTTCTAAAGTAGTCTTAATATCAGGTGCTTAAAAATACTTCACAAGACTGCTTACTTTAGCTTATATTAAGGGGACGATGTTTAGATTAAATCTTATTACTAGTGCTTTGTTAGTATTTGGCTTGGGTAGGTAGTTTTCATGTATGGTACATGAAATTGAGTAAGGTAAACATTATATTGTACAGTAAATTAAATTTAACTCGGCTCTCCCTGTTTAATAACTTAATTACAGATGGTTTGTATATAAAAGAGTAAAGATTGGAAAACTATCTTCCAACGTTATAGAAGAGTTTAAAAAAAAATATAGTAGAAATGAACAACCCTTTTAGATAAGGCTCATATTTATTCACGGTCTCTTTTCTTACAATTTGAAGCTGGCATAGATGAGACCTACCTTGAAGAAACTCTTACAACTGATTAGGAATTTTGAAGTAAAAGATTTTATGTACATAAAAGTTACATTAACAAATCGGTTTAATATTGAAATTTAATATTTGTATAACTTAGATTTTTTGTAAATTGAACAGTTTACTAATTCGTGTTATTCAATTTGTAACAAAATAGTAATAGAAACTATAATAATTAACTAATTGATACCAATAAATCAATTATTTCCATATTTAGAAGTTTTGAGTTTTCTAATATTTTAAATGCAACTCCATCATTTACTTGAAAGCCCTTTATAGCTTATAGACAATTTATGCATACCAATTTATACCCTAATTTTCATTATTCAATGCTAGTTTTCATCTAAGATCACTATTTCTAGCAAAATTAGGAGTGAAATATGTTTAGTTTATATAAAATATGAATTATTTATTTACATCACATGATCAAACATTTATAAAACGGATTTTGAAGCGAAGCGAAAAATCTATTTTTGGGTGAGATAGTCATGTCGTCCTGATGGAAGGTTCCTATTGGTAGCTTTCTAAGGGATATTTGGCTAGTGATATTCCCAGAGAATTGACCTTTAGGTCTCCAGAATTCTAACCCCTGGCACGAATATCCTTAAAATTTCACTTAAGGATATCGCGTAATATCAGGGGACGTATATCTTGATACGACACATAGCAATCTTCACCCCGAATAGCATTTTCGTTTTGAGGGGGAAGAGTGGCGAAAATAAAAGGGGAGCCGTTATCAAGGTTACCCTTCCTCCCGTACTATTACGAGTATCCAAGATGGCGCTCATTCCTTGAAGCATTGAGCGTGGTGCTACAGATATAGTAGTTTTCGGGAGGGATCTTGCCTATGACTTTTCTATGAAAAATGAGGGCGGGTCCATCAGGACAACATGGCTATCTCACCCAAAAATAGATTTTTCCCTTCACTTCAAAATCCGTTTTTTGGGCTCAAGCCATGTCGTCCTGATGGAAGTTTACCAGAGAATTACTAGAAAGTACTGTATCTGTAGGTTTTCATAGGTGCCTTAACCTTGGGATAAATTTTTCTATGGTCATCCGGACCATTGAGACATATGATGTTGCCGTTATACGTCATTACCACTAATCATGGACAATGTTAGGGGCCCCTGCAGGGAAGAGTCATACTAGACAGTAGAAAAGGGGTCTCAAGGTTTGTATATATTGTATGAACAAACATAAGTATCAACTAGATATACAAAGGTCTCACGGTTTGTATATGTTGTCGGAACAACTAAATATCAACTATATCCATAGTTTGTAAGCATACAATAATATGAGGTTTACTTATCTAAATAAGTAAGAGAACTCTGGCCATGTTTATTGTGCTAATTGCAGGGCGAAATAAAACGCAATTACACTCTGATAGACATTTATTTCGAATAAATGACCAAATGGAATAACAAGTTTAACATGTTACGGGAATTATACGTACAACGTATACAGAAAACGTTTTTCTCCCTGAGAGGGAAGAAATGATTAGTGCCACTCTGAAATTTGAAAATTTTTATAAAATTTTCTAATATAATTTTCTGTAAATGTTTTATACTATCAACACTGTGTACTATGTACACACGGCACAAGTGTTATCTGTATAATTCCACACCTGAGATTTTGAACAGTCTTAGTGTCACCATGGTGACACCCACTTAAAAGGTATCACACTGGAAGTGTCAACACCTTTTCACCCTAATTGATAGTCCCAATCAATTCACTGTTAATCGCAGCACTAGACGACTGGTTTTGATACACTACCTGCCGCCACCTCGAAATGCTTCAGTTCGTGCACTTGCTTTGCCTAGTGTTTGTAGAACACTCTGGATGAATTCCATCCAGTATATGAGCGAAGATGCTCAAAGTCCATATACTGAAAAAAGTTTAGTGATGAAGCAATTTTTCTTGAATCATGACCTGCGGGTGTACTGTCAGGATCCGCTCTGCGAATAAAGTAGGTGAGCTTTGCCCTCAGTTGTTTTAGGGATAAGTTTGATCCTGAAGTTTCTCCTTTGAAGAGCTGTCCTCCCCTGAAGTCTGAAGTTCTTCGAAGATAGACCTTTAGAGACACTACTGGACACAGAGAGACATCTTCCTTCAGAGGGCAGATTCTCCAGGGACCCCATCTTTTAGTGGGTAGCTCGTTCTTGGCGAGAAAGGTTGGATCAGGAAAGAGATTCAGTTCACCCACTTCTTTGAACTGAATGTGGCCCTCATTTCTTGTTAGGGCTACTATTTCACTAGCTCTAGCCCCTGGCGCTATAGCGAACAGGAAAATAACCTTTTGGGTTAGATCCTTGAGAGAACAATCTTCATTGTTCATGGATGAAGCATAATGTAGGACCTTGTTCAAGGACCATGAAATGGGGTTTGGAGGAGCTGCAGGCCTAAGTCTAGCGCATACCTTCGGGATCTTATTTAAGATTTCGTTTGTCAAGTCCACTTGAAAGGCGTATAGAAGAGGTCTAGTCAGGGCTGACTTACACGTAGTTATCGTGTTGGCGGCCAGACCTTGTTCATGGAGATGGATAAAGAAGGACAGACTGATGTCTATTGAAATTTCTTTCGGTCCTTTTTCTTTAACAAAAGCAACCCACTTTTTCCAAGACGATTCATATTGTCTTCTAGTTGACTTAGACTTGTATTCTTCTAAGAAGTCTATACTGCCTTTTGAGATCCCTAATCTTTTCTTAACCGCTAAGACGAGAAAATCATGAGATGAAGGTTTTGGGTTCTCTGTGATGAAGCGAAGACAGTCGACTTCTGAACCCGTTGAGATAGTGCTGGGTTAGGTAGAGGGGCCGGCCTCAGCTTCAGTTCCATCGCTAGAGGGAGCCAGTTGCTCTTGGGCCACTTGGGTGCCATTAGAGCTGCTGTTCCCTGGAAGGATTTCAGCTCGTTGAGGACCTTCAGCAGGAGGTTGGATGGAAGGAACAGGAAAATCCGGGTCTGTTCGTTCCAACCGTGGGACATGGCGTCCGTTATCTCCACTAGAGGGCCCTCGTTTGGGGCTATATATCGAGGTAGTTTCTTGTTGTCGCTCGTCGCGAAGAGGTCAATCTGCAGTTCCGGAACTTGTTCCAAGATGGAGGAGAATGAGTCTGTGTCTAGGGACCATTCTGACTCTATCGGCTTTAGCCTGGATAGAGCGTCCGCTGTCACATTACGGAACCCTTGTAAGTGAACTGCCGATAGGTGCCATCTCTCTAGACAAAGGATGGCTAATATCACATGGTTGATATGGGACGATCTCGAGCCTTGTCGGTTCACACATCTCACTATCACTTCGCTGTCCAAGATCAGCCTGATGTGGACTGATCTGTGAGGGGAGAGTTTTCCCAACGTCGAGAGAACTGCCATGGCCTCCAAAATATTGATGTGAAAGGTCTTGAACAGAGATAACCAAGTCCCTTGGACTTTCCTTTGATGGGAGAACACTCCCCATCCTTCCGTCGAGGCATCCGTGTGGATGGTCACCGACGGCAGAGGTGGTTGCAAGGGCACGGTCCTTATTAGGCTCTTGGCCTTCGACCACGGCTTGAGAAGTGATCGTAGTAAGGCCGGTATCGGTCATTTTAGATCTCTTCGAGCGTTTGATGCGTATCTTCTCCAGACTCCTGACGCATCTTTCAGCTGTGTTCTTAGCACTAGGTTTGTTACTGCTGCGAACTGGAAAGAGCCCAGTACTCTTTCCTGTTGGCGTCTTGAGATCCTGTCGGATTTCAGTAGTCTCTTGACAGACCCTGCGATCTCCCTCCTCTTCCCTGAGGGAATGGAGAGGCGGTGTGACCTCAGGTTCCAATGGATTTCCAGCCATTGAAACCCTTGAGCTGGAGAGAGTCGAGGCCTTTTGAAGTTGATCTTGCATCCCGGATGTTCCAGGAACTGGATCACTTCTTTGATGCTTGCAGACAAGCCGTTTCGGATGCTGCCCACACCAGCTAGTCGTCCAGGTACGCTGCTACCTGAACGCCTTCTAGGCATAGTTGTTGCACGACTGCGTCTGCAAGTTTCGTGAAGATCCTTGAGGCTATATTTAGTCCGAAGGGTATGGCTCTGAGAACATACTTTATCTTCTGTAACCTGAATCCTAGGTAGGAAGAGTGGGGGCGACTGACTAGAATGTGCCAATAGGCATCTGCCAGGTCTATCGAGACTGTGAACGCCCCTTTAGGTAACAGGGTCCTTATGTGTTGAAGGATTAACATCCTGAACTTGCTGTTTTCTATGAACTTGTTGAGTGGCGACAAGTCCAGAATGACTCTGAGTTTGTCTGAGTCCTTCTTGGGAACACAAAACAGCCTTCCCTGGAATTTGATGGACTTTGCTTTCCTTATAACCCATTTGCTCAAGAGCTCTAGGGTATATTCTTCTAATGAGGGGGTGGAGTGTTGGAAGAATTGAGGAAATGATGGTGAAGACTTGTTCCGTTTCCATCCTAGTCCGATCTTGATTAGGCCGTGGACCCAAGGATCGAAGGTCCAACGATCCTGAAAATGTTAGAGCCTCCCTCCTACCGGAAGCATCTCCTTGCTTCGATTGTCTGGAGAGTCTACCTCCTCAACCGCGTCGTCCCCTGCCTCTTGAGGGATGTCTAGAGGAGCTCCGTCTGGATTCTTTACCTTTCGGCCGAAAGGTAGTGGTTTGCCTCTCAAACCCGGGGTTAAATGCTGGTGACTGGGCAACCAGCTGTTGAGGCACCACTTGGAAGGTGGTCTATGTTTGGGCCACCACTTGGGGCACCGTAGTCATTGTGACTGTGGGATGTTGTTGAGCAGGCCGAGGGGGAAGTCTAGGCTTCTTCGTCTTCCTTTTAGGTTGGGGAACAGCATCCGGGGAAGACCTCCTCTTTGAGGATATGTCCCACTTCTGGAGAATGTTATTATTCTCCATGGTGGCTTTCTCAACTACCTCTTTGACTACTTCGTTCGGGAAGAGGTCTTTACCCCAGATGTTAGAAGATATCAGCTTCCTGGGTTCGTGTTACACTGTTGCAGCAGCGAACACGAACTATCTACAGGCTCTCCTAGCCTTCATGAAAGCATAGAGGTCCTTTACTAGGGTGGCCATATGCATTTTGGCCAGGACCATGAGCATGTCTGGGGTACTTCTTTGGCCTGCACACATCTCTATGTAGTTTTGTAGGGATAAGGATGCTGCAAGTCTCTCTTTCGTCTCTTGTTCCTTGCGCAAGAGAAAGTAAGAAAGTTTAGGGAGATTCTCGCTAAACTGTCGTCCAGCGATGTCTGCGTCCAGTTTCCCTACTGAGAAGGTTAGGTGGACTTCCTTCCATTCCTTCTCTTCCATGGACAAGGCTAACAACAGAGGCCTGCACTCCTCTAGTGCAGGGCACGGTTTGCCTGCCTCCACTGCCTTGGCGACATTTTTTAATGCCTTCGACGTAAAGGGGAAGGCTATTGAAGCAGGAGCAAGAAAGGTAGGGTGTTTCTTGCTCAAGGCGGACACTTTCGAATTTGAATAGCCCGGCTTTTTTAGGCTACTCGACAAGAGAGCCTGTGCCTTATCGTGGTCGAAAACCATGACCTCCTTCGGTTCCGTCTCCTCTTTTGGCGTTGGTTCATGCTTCAGTCGAATGAAGCAATCAGGGTAAGCGTTAAAGCTTGGCCAAAACTGGATATAGTCTAAGGCAATGGTTCCCAACCTTTTTTTCAGGCGACCCCAATCATGCACCTCAAGCCATGACCGCGACCCCACTAGTTTAGTTGTATAAGTATTATTATATATTACTAGTTGTTGACTGTAAAAGTAAGGGACAGTAAATATCCTTCAATAGGATAGGTGCTATAAGATTGGAAAAGACAAAACTAACATCATTAAATTTTATAATAGCATTATAAATTTTAAGGCTTAGTATTAATAAAAAAAAACCCACTTCTGGAATAATATTTTGTCACATTCCACAAAAACAAACTAAAAGTATATATAAATGTTTTCTGTTAAATGGTAAACTGATTTTAATGGGAGCCTTGGGCCTGGATCATGATGCTAAGTTTCTCTATTCGTGGATCAGTCTTAGAAAGAGGGTAGGTATCAAGGAAAGTGAAGGGGCAAGGAACAAGGAGGAGGAGGCGTAGAGAGGAGGGGAGGAGTCAAGGAAAGAGTAACAAGGAAAAGGGGTGTAATATATTTGCAAATCGCAGTAAATAAGACGAAGCAGAAACGAAAAAATCAATGATATACAGCACTCCAAATCTCGCCAAAACAACAACCTCAAAAACCAACCATATACAATACTCCAAATCTCTAAACAACCACCAAAACAACAACCTCAAAAAACAATGACATAGAATCCTCCAAATCTCTTAACAACTGCCAAAACAATAACCTCAAAAACCGGAGACATCAAATCCTCCAAATCACTAAACAACTGCGAAAACAACAACCTCAAAAACCAATGACAAAATCCTCCAAATCTCTAAACAACCGCCAAAACAACAACCTCAAAAACCAGCGACATAAAATCCTCAAAATATCTAAACAACCGCCAAAACAACAACCTCAAAAATCAATGACATAAAATCCTCCAAATCTCTAAACAACTGCCAAAACAACAACCTCAAAACACAGCGACATGAAATCCTCCAAATCTCTAAACAACCGCCAAAACAACCTCAAAAACCAATGACTTAAAATACTCTAAATCTCAAAACAACAACCTCAAAAACCAATGACTTAAAATCCTCTAAATTTCTAAACAACTGCCAAAACAACAACCTCAAAAACCAGCGACATAAAATCCTCCAACAACCACCAAAACATCAACCTAAAAAACCAGCGACATAAAATCCTCCAAATGAAAAGTGCCCATATCCTTCTCTTCCTCTTCCCTTGCCCATCTCTCTCTTTAAATATGGTGGGGGCTACCATATGGTTTTAGAAACCTCAATTATGAACACTGTGATAGGGTATCATCCACTGACATACTGTGGTGCAATACTTCGTCAGCAAAGGAAGTACTCAGTTTCTATTGTTGGCATACCACTTTTTCATGAATAATTAAGAATTTTAAACAAACAAAGATTGAGTGCAACTTATGCAGCACATTCGAAATCACTACACAGGTATAAATGCATCAACTATATAAAACGAACAAATAGTAGATAGTGTTTCCCGCTGCGGCAGTACAGCTGGAGTGGCTGCCTGGTTGGACGTGGACGGTGATGCTGTTCACGTATCAAATGCATACTGCACTCAGGGATACCACCATTAAAATTTAGTTTTTTATATTAATATATGAATAGATAGATATATAAAAGTCGATAAATAAAAATCCACAAATACGTTCTGCCATATTTTGAATTTTTATTCTTATTTTGAGATTTTGAGATTTTGGCGACCCTAGGAAAAGCACTTGGCGACCCCACTTGGGATCGCGACCCCAGGGTTGGGAAACCTGGGTCTAAGAGGACAGCTCCTATCTTCTCCGGAGATGTAGAGTTTGCTGCTAGTAATCGGCATAAACTCTGCATACCTCCAGGGATTGGTTTTGGAGCAGGTTGGGAGGTCTTGGACTCTGGGTCACTTGTATGACCCTCGGGAGGGGGTAAGTAGAGCTTCACGGAGCTCTCTCTCGAGTCTCGCTTCCCTTGCTTGGCCTTGCTTGCGAATGTTCTCCATTATGGCCGTAAGATGGGCCAGTGCCTGGCTCATGTTGTCCAATGGAGGGGTAGAGGCTGAAGATGTCGAGGGTAACGGCTCCGGTGCCGGCACAGACGGAAGGAACTCCGACTTGACATCTTCATCTTCTTCCAGAGGTAGAGTAGACTCCTCCTCGGGATCATCCTTTAGTAGATCCTTTTCAGTGTCCGTAGACACTTCCGACATCCTTTCCTCCTAGCGGATGTCCATGCTTTGCAACACCTCACTGACATCCGTCTCGATGGCAATCTGAACGCAGGGAGGTCTTGGGGCACGACAATTTCACTACCCGCTTTTGGGAACAGCAAGCTACGCATCCTATCGTTAGGTAGGTATGGTCCCGGAGAGTTCTTCTGGAACCCTCGTACCCACTTGCGCAGCTTTTCTCGTGCCGCATCCCTCGACTCCGTTGACTTGGGGTCGTCGAAACCTTCGGTCACCAAGGTCCGGCAGATATTGCAGACTTGGGGGTCCCAGTACTGCAGGGTTTTGGTAATGATGGTGCAGGGGGCATGAAACCTACATGCTTTGTGACCGTAGAAGTTCCTACTCCTATGGTTGCAGAAGATCGCATCGTATTTCATCTGGGCTTCCTCCTGTAAGGAAAGGAAAATCAAATGAGTATGCGGTTGTTTATCACACATGATAAACAGATTATGCAAAATATTAATATTAATATTTTAAGCATTATAGCTTAGGATAGTAAGCTAGAAAGGAATTAGGAAAGACGCATACTTGTGTATCCTTTCCAGCCAATTACTATGACCTCCCTCAATATTAAGGTTATAGAGTTTCCTTGATCAGAGCAAACTCAAAAGAGAAGAGTTCTAACCTCTAGGGATAGAAAAAGTGTATACTACCACTGACCCTTCTTAAATTATTTAATATTGTGGGGTAAGTTATTACCTGATTTTTAATCAGAGTATTGAAAGAATTCTATTCTTTCAATATAGGATTGGTCTCAGCAATAGACTGTGCAAGGATACACAAGGTATGTTGGAAAATAATTACTGTATAGTATATACTATAGTCTTCTGTCTGCAGTATATACTATACTGCAAATATACTGGCTACTGTATAATCATATAGTGTAGTTCAGCCGGCATATTGCCGGGAGGCCTAGCACCTGGCGGCACAGTCCGACCGGCATGTCGCCGGCAGGGTTGTACCTGATGGTACTGGTCCAGCCGGCATGCCGCCGACTGAGTAAGTACCTGACGGCACTGGTCCAGCCGACATGCTGCCAGCTGGGTTAGTACCTGGCGGCACTAGCTGACAGAGAGAGAGAAAGCATGGAGTGAAGGGCTGCCTTATCAAAATGTATGTTTACAATAAATAAGGGTGTAAGTAAGCATATAACCTTACTGCTCTCCTCAAAAATGAGGGTTTAAATGGAAGGAGAGAATGCATCATTCAAGCTCCCATCCAGCCACAAGATCTGTTGCCGGCATTGCCGGTTTCAGGAATGTGGATGGCAGTCCAAGAGAGGACTGAAGAACACTCAGCAGTGGAGGTGTCCCACCAGCAGCCGGCACAGCCGGCACAACCTTCCCGGAGCCTTGCGTCCATAAGGGAAGGACTGATTGACTATACAGCTGCTTATGTAGGAACTTGGCTGGCACCACGATCTACCCGGTAAGCGGTGAGATTGTAGGACGATGGCCACAGGATTGCGATAGCTAAGCCATCGCTAAAGGGCAGAGAGGGGCAGGGAAAGGGTCCTGTATCCAGTGTGGAAGAAGGTGGCAGGGTTGACGCCACTTCCACACAAGAGTGAAACTTTGTTTCAGTATCGGTGCCATCCTAGGCGGCAGAATAATGTCTATTCTTCAGCCTAGGGTCTGCCGAAATCCAGTGTGGAAAAAGGCGGCAGGATTGCCGCCACTTCCACACAAGAGCGAAACTTTGTTTCAGTATCGGCGCCATCCTAGGCGGCAGAAGAATATCTATTCTTCAGCCTAGGGTCTGCCGAAACAAGACTATTCTTCTAGACCGCAGGGGAGAAGGTGGCGGCATCATACTACCACTTCAAGTGCGGCCTAAGGAGGCTTAGCCTCCTATGCCGGCAGCACTAAGCCGGCAGGGGAGTGACTACTCACCCTGCCGCTCAGCCGCCGGCAGAAAGACTGAATACTTTGAGGTTCTGTCGAAAACCCAAGCCGGCATACTCGCCGGCAAGGGTGGGAGACAGAAAACACTAGCCCAGTCAAGCCTGAGAGAACTACTCTATGGCAAGACTATGATAGGGTTGCCGCCTATGGCGGCAGTCAGAGGGAAGAAGGGATTACCCTTAAATCTCCACAGGAGACGAGTATCAAGTTATATAAATAATTCTAGGAGATATACTATCTCCTGTTGAATTGATAAAACGATACACGAGGGTAACCGGGGATAATGAAAGTATACTAAAGCGCATAGGCTAGGTAGCCTAGCACAGGGCGAGATCTCGGTTACCTAAATCACCGAAACTCTAACGTATACGGTCGACATAAGGAAGAGGAAATTTGTATGTATAATATATCTTTACTAGTATAATTGTGCCTAAATAGCTTTCATAATTTGTTAATACTATTACCACTGGGAATGACGTTCTGCTAACTAAATAACACATGCATAACGAACGACAGCGCCCATGGGGCCTCCAGTGACTGGCCAACCTCCAAAGCACATTAAATTAAGCTAATTTCACTGTGAAGCAGGAGCTAAAAATTATACACTGTAAAGCTAAATACTCAACTTTCCAGTGGCAGAAGCAGCTGGAGATGGCATATTAAATCTTCTCAATAACGATCAAAAACGTTAGATAACAGGGAAAAACCACCGTGCGCAGTCGCTACTAAAATAGGAATGAGCGCCATCTTGGATACTCGTAATAGTACGGGAGGAAGGGTAACCTTGAAAACGGCTCCCCTTCTATTTTCGCCACTCGTCCCCCTCAAAACGAAAACGTTATTCGGGGTGAAGTTTGCTATGTGTCTTATCAAGATATACGTCCCCTGGTATTATGCGATATCCTTAAGTGAAATTTTAAGGATATTCGCGCCAGGAGTTAGAATTCTGGAGACCTAAAGGTCAATTCTCTGGGAATATCACTGTAGCCAAATATTCCTTAGAAAGCTACCAATAGGAACCTTCCATCAGGACGACATGGCTTGAGCCCAAAAACTAAATCTATTGAACGTATATGTGCTTGTTTTAATTGATTTTCATGAAAGAATGGCTATGAATTTTTTTTTTTTTTTTTTTTTTTTTTTTTTGCTGTAATCTCTGGTAACAGCTTTCATATGATATTTCATTATGTTCCAGTTTGCCTATCAAAGCATTCTATTTGTCCTAAATTGGAAAAGAAGTAATTCAAATTTTCTTTTTTTCAGGATGATGTTGGTCGCTTCCTTGAGATTAACAAATGATTGAAGGCAGATATAATGGCGATTTCCATTAATCACAAGAAAACTTCTGTTCTTCTGTACAATAGGAATTTAATATCTGTGACTTCAAGGGAGAAATACGTGCCATGAGTTTAGATGTAGGGAGAATTAATTATTTTGAAGATTCTTGTGTAGATCTGTTTACAGTGAGGTTCTAAGTAACCTGATATTGCCTGTTAAAGTTAACTGTTAGATTTCAACTGCAAAACTAATATTTTTCCATAGATCCTAAAACCTTTTTTTTTCTGTCTGTGCTATATAATTTTCATTTTACATTATACTGATTAAGTCTCAACTATCGTATACGGTACTGTCAGTTTTTTATTTGAAAATTTCAACAAAGAGCAAAGCGTAAGATTAAGTTATACTTTCTTTGCAACTTGAAAAATCACTGAATAACCTATTCAATAACTTTGATCATCAATTCAGTCTTTTGATATCTTGTGTAATACTTAATTTACTAGAAGCCTCAATATTAAATCTCGCACTAATGTATTGTCATCAATTGAAAATTTTTCTTATATTATTTTTTTGATATGTATACGAGGTATAAGAATGTGTGTAATACTTTTTTTTATCAAGACTATAGCTAAAGGTCATATGATTTTCAGTTGTGTGCCACTTAATTCAAATTTGATATGGCCACAATACTTGTATGTTTGCCTTAATTTCTACATAGCATTTGAAGTGACACAAACACACAATCATAGTACTATTATAAATCATAAAACATATCAGCTAGAACTTTTGGTACTAATATTAGATGGCTAGTTTTCACAAACAAACATTGTGGTATCTTAAGGTAAATTTAGGTATCTTTAGGTAAATTTATGTTTTTGAAACGATATATTATCACAAATCCAGATATTTGATCTTAGCTTTACTTGATATATTTTTGTGATCCCAAAATTCAACTGATGACCAGTTTCTCAATCAGGTGAGGTCCTTCTAGGTGAGGATTGTATCATCATCATCATCATCATCATCATCATCATCATCATCATCTACCTACGCCTGTTGACGAAAAGGGCCTAGATTAGATTTCACCAGCCGTCTCTATCTTCAGGTTTTAATTGATTACTTCTTTTATACTTCTTTTTATACAGTGAGGTCTAATGTTCATTGTATTTCTATGATACGGTACTCTTGGTGGCATCTGTGCATATTGGACTAAGGCTAGCAGATTGAAAGCTTCTTAACAATTCTGGGTTTTTACCCAGTGTTTTATCTTATAAGGTTTTGTTTCTAACCTTACTTTTCATTAGGCCTTCCTATTCTGTAAATATTTGTTGGTCATAAAGCTTTGCCTTTTAACTAGAACACATCGCATGCTCCTCGATGACGTAAAATCTTTGACGATGGTGATGCTTTTTTGAAGTTCTTTTTTAGATGCTGCTCTTTTGGGATTAACAAAGTTTCAGTAGCATTATTTAGTGCCACTTTTCCTGCTCTACTTGATATGAAGCCTGCTCATGATGTTCAATAATGGGAAAAGTTACACATGATATACATTATTTAGTTAGATCATAATTCTTACATACATACATATACCAAGGCACTTCCCCCAATATTTGGGGGTAGCCGACATCAAACAAATGAAACAAAAAAGGGGACCTCTCCTCTCTACGTTCCTCCCAGCCTGACAAGGAACTCAACCGAATTCGGCTGGTACTGCTAGTGGTGCCACAGCCCACCCTCCCCCGTTATCCACCACAGATGAAGCTTCATAACGCTGAATCCCCTGCTGCTGCTACCTCCGCGGTCATCCAAGACACCGGAGGAAGCAGCAGGTCCTACCGGAACTGTGTCACAATCGCTCGCCATTCATTCCTATTTCTAGCACGCTCTCTTGCCTCTTTCACATCTATCCTCCTATCACCCAGAGCTTTCTTCACTCCATCTATCCACCCAAACCTTGGCCTTCCTCTTGCACTTCTCCCATCAACTCTTGCATTCATCACCTTCTTTAACAGACAGCCATTTTCCATTCTCTCAACAGGGCCAAACCCCCTCAACACATTCTTATCCACCCTTACCTCATGTTAATTGACTGGTTTAAACGTACAGTGGTAAATTTTGCTAAGCTATCAAGTTGATGTTGTTAGTAACAGATTATATAAGAAGGGTTTGTCCAGTAAGTTCTTCTTTTGGAGAATTTATTGTCAGATACTTTAACCAAAGTCATCTTAAGTCCCTTTTCATTGATCAGCTAACTAAAGTCTTGTGAAGTTGTTTTTCATGGATCTTGCTGAAGGCTGATATTTTATCATTGGTTAATTGTTGATGGTTTGATGAGTTTAAATGCTGGGGTTTTTAAGGAGTTGAGGCTTTCTACAAAGTTCAAAGGTTTTCTAGCTTCCTGAAACATGATAATTTAGACTTTATAAAGTTCATATTTCTTCATGATAGGCTTAATGTGCTTTTTCATATAGAAAAGGTGGATCTCATTCAGAGATGTAATGATGATTTTATAGCTTATATTCCTTTAGATTTAAGTTTTTCAGAAGGCTTTCTGTTTGTCTCCTCTTTAAGGTATAGTTCAGATCATTTTGCTCTAATGGTTACTGGAGGAACGTATTGAAACTGAATTTGGATTCAAAATATTTATCGATAGATGGAGAATTAAAGGGTTTGATATAATCAATTGCAGTTGATAACTACTACTTGATGATGGCAATAATTTCTCATGTTGGTTTCAAGGGATATGCTCCCTATGGACATCAGTATATCTATGCATTTCTTCTTTTGGACTTATTATTGGCTGTAAATGTTTTTAAGAAAGTTATGTAAATGGTTATGATCTTTTACAAGGCTTTCCTAAGTTTCAGGATTATTCCTGCCTGATGGAACTGACAGTTTTGAAAGGGCTAGTTTGGCTTCAAGAGATTTAATTTTTTCTTTGACTTGTTTTTTGTGAAGGGGTGATATAGCCTTATCCTAAGAGTATGTTCTGATTTCCTGTGTTTGTTCTTAGGTATGTTGGGTGACTTAGGGCCTTTCTTGCTCTATAGACTTGTTTGTGAACAATTTATGTTTACCGATTTTTTTTTTCAGATGAATCTGTTTTCAAAGATATATTTTTGATAACATCGAGGGTGAAAATAGCTTTCTTTGGTATTCAGGATTTTTGGAGTACTTTGTTTAAAAGTCTTTTGCAGAGTTCCCCTATTTTATCAAAGTTCTCTTGGCAAAAATTGACTATTGGGTAATCCCTTCGTTCTTTTTTTTTATTATAGTCCTTAGTTCCTATTTGCTTAAAATCTCTTTCGTAGCAAACCTTGGTCTAAGGAGTTATTTGAGGAACTCCTTGGTCATGGATTGTGGAGAAATTCAAGTTTCTTTTTATGCTATTTTGCATATTAAAGCGTTTCTGTAGTAATCTTGGAATCCTTTATGAAATCATTCGAGGTGTTTCTTGGTTCAATAAGCTATCTGGGATACTTATTTGATTTACCAGTTTTGAGTATTCCCTCGTTTGCAGAATTTATTTTTGGCACACTCTGATTTATTCAGGACACCTCTTTGTCTGTGGAGGTATTTGGACATTACTCCTTTCTCAATTTAGTTATTCATGACCCTTCTTTGTCTTGGAAATTATTATGATTGCTTTCGTCTTTAATGTTATTTATAACACTCATATGGGGCTGTCTTGGGTACTCCTTGGATATTAAAGTGATCTATAAGTTATTTGGAGCACTGTATTGCCTATTGTCTAAGGAGCGATTTTGTTTACCTATTGGATTGTTCATTCATGTCACTCGCTTTTTTTTTCTTGTTTCTATTCAAATAATTCCTTGTTTCATTCTCTTTTTTATTACTCTTGTTTTCAAGAGTTTCAGTTTTCTTATCAATCTTTAGGCCCCAGAGTTATGTTGCATTGCTCTGTGAATTGATATCTCATTAACAAAATCTTTGCAATTGGAGGATTAAAGATTTATACATACCTATAGTAATTTCACTTGTATTTTTTGAGGGGATATTTAAAAGAACTTCTGTATCAATGGAATTCAAGGTATGTTGCTCACATGTAGAACCTAAAACTTTCTACCTATGCTATGTGCCAAACAATCATGAAACTGACGAGATATTAGCTTCATCCCTTTTTATTTTTTAGATAAGAAAGTATTAAAAGCACAATATTTTGTAAATTTCTTGCATATTGCCAAGAGAAAATCGTATATAATAACCAACTTTTGCTTTCCTTTAGTAATTATGATGCCAGATTTCCAATAATCAATCCTCCTTTTAGCAAAAATATCGTATTCCCCTTTTACAAACCTGTTTAATAAGGATAAAAACAAACTAAAATCTTTCTTTTGATATAGATGCTAAAGATAAAGAGGAGTTTTATATCCTGTATTCCTTATTCTTGTATTAGTGAATAATTCTTAAATATTAGTCAAATTTCGACCCAATAACCATTCTTCCTTTGACCTTTTACAACAGTTTGCGTCTCTCTCTCTCTCTCTCTCTCTCTCTCTCTCTCTCTCTCTCTCTCTCTCTCTCTGTGCTACATGAACATACCTTGATGAACAATATGCTAATTGATAAAAGTAAAGGGAGATTTTGTACACTTTTTCCCGTAAGGTCGAATTATGAAGAAATTCTCTGATTTTGAACTGATAATCACCTCCAATTTCAGATCTCTCACTCCCCATCCTTGATCCTTCCTCATCCCAAATTTGGAAATGTTATAAAGAAAAAAGATTCACGCCTCATATGGCTGATGAGTCTCCCATTGCCCCCCTCCTCTTTGAGCATCAGCATTTGCCATTTATTCCTCACCATTAAAAGGGCTGAAGGGTTCATGAGGTAGATCCTGATCTTAACTAGAATAATCACTTGTTCTTTTAGACTGTTATTGTATTCCCCACGTACAGAGTTTGTTCATTCTTTTACTGGTGTCTTGAGAACTGCAGATCAATGTGTTTGCTTGAATATATTGTACTTCTCAAAGGCCGACAGCCTGTCTTGGTAAACATATTGGATTTTAGTCTGCTTATTGATCCAGCTGTCTTGTTAGTGCAGGTTTTATCCTGACAGCTAAAGTCATGAGAAAATATGGTAATGTTATGCCATTATTAACTTGCTCAAAAGCCTCAAGTCCTTTAAGTTTGTAACGGTTTATCAAATTTTGAAATCACGTATGAATTATCTTATTTAAGTCAAATATTTCAGTATGTTTAAAAAGCTTGCATTGTAGAAGTTTATAATGTCAAATGAGCAGGTTTTGGTACTTTCATTTTAATTTCTAGTAACGTTTTATGCACTTGTATCAATGACAGAAACATCAAATTTGTAAAGAACTGTGTAATGTAAGTAGTGTAAAATCTATCTAATGTAAAAGGATTGTGATTTAATGTGCTCCAGACATATTTATGCTCTTTTTTTAAGTTAATGTGTAATTGATGCTAACTGTTATTTCAATTTTTTTTATAAAATCTTCAAGTTCAAGTAAATTAGAATTTTAAAGATAAATGATAAGTGTACATAACGTAATTGTTTCAAGGATTTGGTATGAGGGTCATTTTCAAGTCTAGCATTTCAGAACTTTTTATTATGGCGAGATACCTGGGCTCTCTGAAAAGGTGCACAGCTCGGTTCATAAACTCCATTTTGTTTCTTGTCTCGTGTCGTTTGTGCCCATGACATAAAGAAGGGATAAATAACACTTTAATCATTTTAGATGAATTGTGTAATAAGTTTTTGAATATGTTATCGTTTACGGGAAGGCTGTCCAGGTCTGTGTAAATGTATGTGTGTGTGTGTGTATGTGAGTGTATGTTTGTGTTTGTGTTGTTTAAAAGGTGTGAAAATTGATTTAGTATGAAGAATAGGTTTATAAATCGCTGTCAAAGAGTCTCTTTAAGTTTCTGTGTTTTAAGTATGAAGTTTCCTGGATTTATGACAAAGATTTTTTTATTGTCCTACATTGGTCAAGGTATAGAATTCCATTTCTATAAAATGGCATTGATTACGTATTATCGTAACCTGTATTTTAAAAATGCGTTGATTTCTGGGTAGTTTTTTTTATGGTTAATGCAATACTGATGTGCAGAAATAGTCCTGTCTTCAAACAGTATCCTTCCTTGAGGAAAATCAAAATCATTGTAAGAGGCGTATTAGATTTTTTCACATGTAAAATTAATAATAATTGGAATATGGTATTCAAAAGTTTGCTAATTTCCTGAATATAGATAATTCAGAATCGGGTTAGGTAATTTTTTAATCTCTTAACTATGTTTAAATATCTTGGAAATGTACAGAAATTGTAAAATTATTAGATAATGCACTGGATCGTGGGCAGGTTCATGCCAGACATTTTCTATGCAGCCTTTTTAGCTTTTTGGCCATTATATAACAGGTATAAATTTATCCTATTTAAAACTAGCGCGAGCTTTCATTAAAACTGTAATGATTAAAATGCTTCACACTCGGAACATGGATAGTTATCAAATTAATAAAAAGCCTTATTCGTTATTTACCATGAGAAATTTACTAATTGTCATATTGAAAGAGGGTACTATTTACATTTTACCGTGCAATATCAGAGAATATGTCTTTTGACATCTAAGTTTTTAATCTTTCCAAAACAAAGTACAGTACTCACTGCTGACTTTGTAAGTAATTATCTCTGTTCCCACACCCTCCGAGGATACCATTCGTTTAGTTGTTTGCCCTGAAAGGATCAACAGAGCTCACTCGACCTAGAATAGTTTTAATATCAAATTGAGAGTTATTAGATTACAGTAGATTAAAAATGATCGATGAAGCTACAAAGCAATAAAAATAAAGTATGGGAATTAAATATTTCATAACCTAGCTACCTTGGTGTTACCTTTTTTGTTCCACGACTAAGTGAAATAGGATAACAAACCCCCACCCTCTCTCTCTCTCTCTCTCTCTCTCTCTCTCTCTCTCTCTCTCTCTCTCTCTCTCTCAAACACAAATGGGGTGATTCTCTGTAGGCGTTACTTAAGGGTCTTGTACTGTAGCTGGACTAGCTTTATGCCCTTGAACTTTACCTCCTCTTTCCTGCCTTAATCCTTCCATCAGGCTCTAATAACTCTTACTTCAAACTGTGCCTGTATGCCACCCCCCCCCCCCCCCCATCTTACACATGGGTGGTGAATGGCCTCACAGGCCCAAGCGCTGGGCTAAATTTCTAAATTCAATACAATCTCACTCTTAAAAGAAACGTAAATCACAGGATTTTCCGTCGGATAATATTGGTTTTCTATAATTGATGAGTAGTTTAATTGTTTTTCAAGTCTTTTTTACTATCCAAGATAGTCGTTCATTGCACATTGGTTTAGGTAAACGATTAAAACACCGTGAATCTGTTATCCTTTATCAGTGTCTGATCTAATTGTGATAATTTGCAAATGTTGAACGTTGGAGACTTTGTGCTATGAAAGTGCTATGAATTCCACTGCAAGGAATGAGGGATTGCTGTGTGTTGTGCTAGTATCGAGTGACTGATGTGAGATTCTTGTGAAGTTAGGTCGTTCTTTTGCCTAATTCCCTTCAATAGATCTTGTTCCAAGGTGGACAATAGATGTCATGTTGTTGTCAGTGTTTCCTTAACTGAAATGATTTTAGGTATATAACTATTTTCCCTGTTGGAGCCTCTGGACTTATAGTATCCTGCTTTTCCAACTAGGGTTATAGTTTAGTAAGTAGTAATGATAATAATGATACAGATTTCTATGTAGATGATTACGAATTAAGATTACAGGTTTTTCGTGTAGAATTATGGTGGGTTTTGCACAGCTTCTGAAGAAATTTCATTTATCTAGGTGAAAATGTGAAAAATATCCTCCATTCATTTGGCAAGTAGCCTACACACCCAGTCAGATTGTCCATTACCAAGCTTCAAACTCGAGTTTCTTAAAAAAAGTATTTTCAAAACTAGAATCATCAGCTTCGTTAAGCATATTATATGAAAAATCTATTTGAAGTTTTTGAAATAACCCATATTATAATCTTTGAAATGTATTAGAGAAGAAAATCATTTAAAGTTTTAATATATGCCTGAATGTTATAGATTTTCTTAGATAACTATTTAATTAACAGAAAAGTTTAGTTTTTATTGATTTCTATAGAAAAAATTTTAGTCAAAGTTATTTTCTCGATTTTAAAGTTTTGAACCATTATTTGATTTGCTGAAATATCAAAGAGAAAATTTCCGTCTTCATAAAATCACCGAGAAATCAATGATGTAAAATTATAATTTATCTATTTGTTAAGATGTATTTGAGTTTGATGGTGCGCTCTTTTTAAGTAATTAGTTTCATCATAATAATTAACTTGTATAGAAGTAATAATTACTGGTCCTGTGTTTCTCTATTACGAAAACGATTCTAGTTTTTTATATTCTGAATTAATCCGCGTAATGAATTCGTCATTATCAAATGTTATTATGTTGTTAAATTGCAGAGTATTATAGATAATTCAATACTTCATCGTCTTAATGTATATTTACCATCGTTAGTATTTTTCTTCAACTGCAAGATAATTAGAAGCTTAGAGACGTTCATGTTCCGAACAATACTGAAATATCTGTTCATCTTATGTCAATTTTCAGTAGAGAAAATCATGCTTTGTATGTCCGTCTCTTGTGTCTGAGCTCATTTTAGTAACTTAAAAAGAAAAACACGTTTTAAACTTAATTTCAGGTTGTGTTAATCTTAGTCTGTTAAGGAAAATAATCCAAAAAGTATTACATTATTTTGATTACCAAGAATAGCTTGATCATTACTATTTTGACTGTAACTTGTATTGATATATTAAGTTACACAGGATCTGCGCAAAATACGTAATAAATGATAAAGAATGATCTCCATGGACAATTGGCTGACGATACCTTAGGGAGGGAATATATGTTCGTGATAGTACAGTAAGGAATTATGAGCAGAATGTAATGTATTAAGAGATTATAAAGTGAGGAGTTTATTATAAATAATTATAAGACGATGCTATTATTTTAAGAGCTTATAAGCTGAGGATAGCATATTGTAGTAAGGGATTATAAGCTAAAGATAGTATGTCAAACGTGGGAATAGTTTCTAGTCAGGTTAATTTTATTCAATTCTGTAGGTGTATAAGACATACTCATATTTCAAGGAGTGTTGTATATTCTTAGGATATGGATTGTAGACAGTTTCTTTTATTAGGAGTTATATCAACTTTGCATTAAAACTTAATCTACCTCAAATGTAGGTAAATATTAAATTAGAATCATATGTTTCATAACACTATATACACGTAAAAAGAAAGTAATTCTCATAAGGTTATTTTTAGTTATTGTCGTTACCTTGAAGTATTTCAGGTTAAACTCTCTTCTCATCGTTGCTTTATTTGGGGTTTGCATTTGAAAACTTTATTACACACTAAAGTGATTCAGGTGTCCACGTGTAAGGTGAATGCGTACTTCGGTCCGATCTGACTGTCTGCTGGGAGGAGTAGCAAGGATGGTCAGGGCAGTAGCCTTGCACGTCTTCTTCTCTTTTACCTGACTCAATCATGTGCATTAAATGGGACGAGACAGGGAGGCAAATTGGCATTTGTGAATCTTGTCTGCTTTTCACTGAGCTTCAGGTGTCTGTAGTAATGGATCGTTCTGAAATTGCACTAAAAGGCTTAAAATGACTGTTTCTTTAAGGTTTTAAATTTGTTTTCCATTCTAGAAATATTAATTTTTTTTTTTTTTGTCTAAGTGTGTAATTTCAAGTTGCATTAAAGAATTAACGTAACTATAACCGCTAGAATCTAAATATAGTAATGTAAAAAATGGCATAAGCATTCTACCATTTAACTTCAGGAGAACACTAAACTATTCCTGGTCATTAAATTACAATCCTGATATTATTGTTGTAAAATTATCAATAAAAAAAAAACGAAAAAAATAAGGAAAAGGAAAGCATTCAAGGGCCTAGTAACATTGCTTCTTCAAAAGATAACTTTGCATTAAGTTTCTGGTTACTAGGTGGGACAGGGGATGGCCTTGGTGGGCTTTCCTTTTCCTTCTTTTTTTTATTAATAATTTTATCTTACTATTAGAGAAAGCTCTACTTACACAGTCATGAAATATGTAACCTCAATTGCTGAGCTTCAAACTTTTGTTCAAAAACAGAAAACGGACACTGAAAACTTTCAAAGAAAACGTGTACCATATTGGATGAAGGATGACTCACCTAAGAGTCTTTCTTGGTCGAATCATGAGTCTTAAGTTTTCTTTGAATCTAGGACGTTTAAAGCTTTCAGAAAATGAGGTTTCATGAATTTGATATTTATGTCATTGACTTCATAGTGTTTGTATTTTAATTATATAACTGATAACATTGAAAAACCTGTCTTATGTTTGACATTTAATCTTCCACAATAAAAGTCTTTATCGAATTTCCAAGTTTTTCTTCAGTCATATTTTGTTAATGATAAGCTTTAATTACGTATTTAGGTATACCTTTGTACCTACAATTTAAATATGATAGCTTCATAAATTTCAAGAGGCTCTTGAGGAATATTAATTAATGGAAATAATACGGCTATTCATTATCATGACTTTAGCATGGAAAAAATCCTACGTAAGTCAGCTGGATTGAGAAGTGGACTTTAGTCCAAAATGAAATACGAGACAGTTCGGCCATCTTGACTTTGTACTTTATATTCATAAAACACTGGTACTGCTGCTCTCACCCCACCAGGTAGGGGGAGTGAACGAACTCTGTATATGGGGGTTCAATAACAGTCCAAAAGGACAAGTGACTAGTTGGGAAAAAGGAACATTTCATGAGCCTTTTAGCCCTTTTTTCCTGGGGAATAAGGCATTTGTTGGTGCTTGAAGAGGTAGGGGGCGTTTAGGGAGAATACTCGGTTATATGAGGCTTAATATAGGGAGAATACTTCAAGTCATTACATTTTCTAACTTTTTTTTTTTAATTTCATTTTCAGTCCGTTTTCTTTTTATGTACCAGGGGAAACTTTAATAAAAAATCATCTTCCATATGCATTTTATTTCGGAATTCTTATGATGTTACAATAATATTTTGAGTATGGTAAACATATCTTACAAGTTTTGAGTATGGTAAATATAAAACAGTAAAATTTAGTCTTATTTTTACAAGGTCTGCTAAGAATATGATAATCGCTTATAAGGTCTGTTACAATATGGTATAGAAAACGAAGCAGTAGAGCTACTTTCGTTTTCGTGGAAAGGTCCGCGGCCACACTGCTAACAGGCTCCTTAATAAGAAAGATTTTTACAATAAAGTGGCATGCCATATTGAACAGGATAAGAGCCAAATAATTTTTTAAGATATATAAAATTGTTAAATATGTTGCATATTATCAATAGTAACATATACAATATAATTTTAACTTAATATTGACATTTTGTATTGTTGGCACTAAACTTGTTCAATATGGTATGTCTTTCTTACTACGACATATTGAACAGGATAAGTGCCAAAAACCAATATTTCAAGATATATAAAAATCATTTTAAATATGTTGCATATCTATAATATATAAAAATAATTTTAAATATGTTGCATATCTATAATATTGTAACATTTATAACTTTATCTTAATCTTGAAATTTTATAGTGTTGGCACTTGACCTGTTCAATAGGCATGTCACTTTCTTATTATGGAGCCTGTTTGCATAGTGCCTACGGGGCTTTCCACAAAAAGAGAAAATAGCTAAACGACTTTGTTTTCTATACCATATATGTAACAGGCTTTATAATTGATCATCATATTCTTAGCATACCTTGTAAAAAATATTAAACTAAAATAAAATGTTTAAGATACTTGATAAGGTTTATTACCTAACAATTGGTATAGACAAAAATACTTGAAATATACAAGAGTTATGGTCCTGAATACTAATTTATGGCAAAAAGGGTGATACATATACATAATATGTAAAGGCAGATGGCTCAGCATTTGGACGTAAGTAGTTAGGGCGCTACTGACTACAGTACCAAGTCCTATTCTAGATTCATTATAGTCAGAAAGCTTGAAAAGGTTAATTCATGAAAATAAGTACAAGATCTTTGAATAGTAATTAGAATCAACTTCTTACAATGGAAATGAGACAGTATATTTGAATAGTTAATTAGAATTAACTTCAATCAAACGGAAATCAGGCAGTGAGTTGAGCAATCCTGGGGTTTAGCAAGGGGGCGTTATTTCTTAATATCAGTCATAATTAATGGTTAAAGTCTAGGGATAATTAACAGTAAAACTCTTAAGATTTTGGTCATGTTCAAAATCTATATAAACAGGTAAGACCAGCCTTATATGATTGAGCTCAACTCCGAAAAAAATCTGCTCAGTAAACTATTCCTAGAAATACATCATCTGACCTATACACACACACACTGACTTTAGTATGCATATTAGAGTACTAACAATGAAACGTCACTTTTTTTTTGCCATAATCTACGACTCAGGACAATTAATCTTGTATCTTCAAGTGTTTTTGTCCATAGAAATTTTCTTAAGTAATTGACATTATCAAGTTGCTCCTATTATTTACAAAATATTTGAAATAATTATCATAACCAATGTACAATTATGAGTTACACAAGCATCTCATATCTCTATCAAATCTTAATGTTTAATACTTGTATCTTACAAAAATCATAAATGACAAAACCTTATTTCATTTTATATACAAGGCAACTGGTTTTAAGCATTTGATATCTGACAAAACCTTATCACTGCACATACTATCGGTATAAGGTTAAATTTTGGATTTCATAGTTTCAAGATACAATCTAAATTTCTATTGCAATTGAAAACTTCAACTACAGCGTTACCCTCTAAATCTGTAAATATTGTTTTGAAAGTACTAGTCTTTAAAATACTCCTTCAAAACGCCATGTTGAAATGAATCTCGCAGGCATTCACCAAATTGTCTCAAGTAACCCAAATCTTTTTCCTTTGAGCTTCCCTACAGGAAGGCCTAATTATTCATCTGTTTGTCCTGAGTAATTGATATATTCATCCCTCTGTCCTAAATAATGGTTCATGTCCCAATTAACCTTTCCCTAAAAATCATTGCCAAAGGTGCAATTCCTAAAACTATTTTAAGTTTAACCTACGAATCAGGGACCAGCTGTCTGAGCAACCTCTTTACAATATATTAATATTAAACCTTTCATTAGGTATAACTATTCATTGAAGTCTTCCACTCTTAGAACATCTACTTTTGAGAAATATTCCCTGAATGCTAATTCAAAACTACTTCACTGATTGTTTCTTTCTCTCAAGACTTCCATAACTGAAATTGAATTATTATTCCTTCCATAAAAAATTTTGTAAATTAAATTTGTAAAATGCTCCTAACCACAAATGTTATTAACTATACAGGAAATATTCTACACTAAAGCAGGCCTACGAGGCAACTGATTGCATTTTTTTTTTAAACAGAATATGCAAAGCTTAAAACCAGTGGACAAAATATTTCATAATTTTACTAGCAATTTTGTCATTCTAATGTTGGGGGAAAAAATAGGATCTACTGCAAACAAGAATTTGGAATGTTATACGTGACACGAATGACTAAAATATTGAAATTTTGGAGAAAATTAGCCATATAACGAAAATTACCTACTTATTTGAAACAAACCTTTGAGAAGCTTTACAAACACCTTTGGAGAAAAAAAAAGTTTCAAAACAATCTATCCTTACAATGATACTGGCATATTTTTGTTGTGAATATAACCTTGAGAGAGAGAGAGAGAGAGAGAGAGAGAGAGAGAGAGAGAGAGAGAGAGAGAGAGAGAGAGAGAGGGGGGAGATTCTATTAGCCTTCTAAATGTTTAGCAATACTATTCAAGCCCTTAAATACAGTGATTCCCTTCATAAATATTCTAAATTATGCCATTCATGAATTTCCTTGCTTCCCATTATACATGATAAATGGATTAGTTGAAGGCAAAAATTGTAAACATTTAATAAAAAGTGAAATCTTAGTGTGTACTTGGTTCTTCCTTTAACTGAAATATGTGAAAATTAATTCTAGTACTAGCACTTTACATAAAATACTCAGTTAAGCAGAATCTTTCATTTTCAAGAGGGAAGGGAATATGACGGTATTTTGAAGCATATAAGCCAAAATCATCAGTCATTTTTTTTACTTCAGTACAGTATATCTATAATTCAAGTGTTGACTGCTAGAATGAATGATATTCTCCCCTTCCCCCACTCATTTCAAGTGAAGAAGTGACTGAAAACCACTGACAAGATGTACCTAATTAGTTTCAAAATATTTTTTTGTGCAATAGCTACCATCTTAAGCCTATCTGCTTATACCTTTCAAGAGAACAAAAGCCTACTACGTATTTGACATTGCGTAAAAGAAATCTAAATGACAGCTGCTAATAATTAAACTGATAATTAGATGACAGTCTCGAAAGAGATGAAATGGTATACTTAAGACAAAAATGAAATGATATAGTTGAAATAATTAGTTGCAGGTTATATTCACAAGTAATTTCTTACTTTACAATATACAGATTGTAGAATGAGTTTGAATTAGTTGCTAAAAAGCTTTTTAATAATTTCCTTTGTCCCATAATTAGATAACTTGTTCACAGTAATTCACACAATACTATTTATGATATGCTCTAGAATTATGTTATGAGGTTCAGAGGAAATTGACATTTGATTTAACAGCTAGTTAATGAAAATTGAAAACATGAATAGCAAACTCTAAGGATAAAGTCTTTCATTAACATTTGTTGGTCTTAATTTGCTTTTAATATTCTATTTACTGATTTTTTGTACAAATTTAACAGTACCTATAACAAAGCCAGCTAATCATTTTAAGAGGTAATAGGAATCCATTAATATTGAACTTGATTGAGAGCTTGTTTGATATTTAATAATTAGGAAATTGTAATCTGAATTTTAATTAAAGTAAAACAAAGCTCATAAATGTTGATGTGGACCAAATTTTCAATTTAAATTTGAGATGTTTAGAATTTACTACAAAAAAAAAGCATCATGTAGATGTATAGAATTAAAAAAACTAAAATTAGCTTTATATGCACAAACTTTGTAAAGATTAAGTGCGAATAAAATAATTGCTACTAAAGTGGGTAAATCTTAAGAGTTTTAATAATTACATTCACAGCTTCCAGAAATTAACACACTGATAAAACTGAAATAATCTAGTAATATCGATGTTGTAAAATTTATATTACTAATTTACTGTAACTTAACGTGTCTTACTTTCAGCTTCAAGCAGTGATTGCTATTGAATCTATTGTACTGTATATAGATGGAGTCACCATTTTAACACATAATCCTCTAAAACCTCAATAACTATGATCAGTTGAGCATACCAAGATACTGCATCTGTAACATTGCAATGATAATATTTTGAAACAAGAAAAAATTTATGATAAGACCGGCCACTTCAGTCCAAATTCTTCGATGCTCCTTTTGTAATAAGAAATTATACAAATTGACAATCCTCGGAAACCTTCCTGAATATTTTCTGTAGTAAATTCCTGATTATTCGCTGCTTATCGTCATCTTGATGTCAACAGGAATATTTCATAACATTTACTGCGCATTTTGTAGTTTAACTTCTTGTTTTGGGCAGGAAGGTACAAATCCTTTCCTTTTGTTCTGATGATTCTGGTCTGAAACATAAATAAAGGATGTTAATTGTACAGAAAAAATCAATCTTATTCAAATATTTACTGTGCACTTCAACATCCAAGACTATAATTAGTAAAATAAACTGCATGATAAACTATAAACAATGTAAAGTACTATAATGTAATGAATATAAAATAGTGGAAATAATGACAAACTAGACATACCCAAGACCTTTACAATAGTATAGAGAGTATTACATCTGAGAGTATTACTTCATCAATCCTAACATGGCAATTCTTCACTACAATAATCGAATGACCGGCCTTTTGTAATCCACTGAACTCCCATTATCCTCCAATTATCTTTAAGGATTTACTGACACAACAACGGTTTCTGTTGTAAAATATTACTTGGTGTACAAGACTTTAGTATTGTAGAATATTACTTGGTGTACAAGAGTACACCCTGTGTAGTGCTGTGTAAATGTATAATTAGTGTGGTTTTCAATAGTAAAATCAGAAAAAATACCAGCCTACAGCTTCCAAATTTATCATTCGTCTAATTAGAATGACATATTAAATTTTCATTATATATTGTGAGGATCCTCCATAATCTACCTCCAGCCATCTTATCATATTAATCTGACACGCTAACCTAGTTTTGATTAGTTCATTGACGAGCTTGTTTAACGTTATTGTTTTTTACTTACTGGGTATACTTCAACCATACACTAACCTATAAACATTATGAAATTAGTCAAAAAATAATCTTCAGACAGCAGATCTGGGAATTCACTATATCCAACTTTATTTCCTTGACGCTCTAACCCTAGGGTATCCGTAACTTCCATCATGGATTACGTATGATGGCTGAACTCTCAGGCCTCAAAGAGCTAATACTGGTCTCCAGTCCCGAGGCCTTTTGATAAAAAATGGACGGCTGGAGAAGCCATGACTTATTTCGTACTTCCTCTAGAGCACCCTTTAGCAACATAAGTCGGCATCTGACAGAAGGGCAAGATCTTTCTCCCTTCCTGGTAGATATTAAGACCACGTTGTCAGAGAAGGAGTGTTGAGGGAGGGAGAGAGCTGGTGAATGGGAGTCTGTATCCAGTTTGAAACGCATCCACTGTCCCCTGCTCTGCTCTATGAAACTGCCACCTCATCTATTTCTCTGTCAGGCATCCCTCAGCTGGTGGTTGAGTGGGGAAATTTCCGGCCATAGGATGTTTGAGGACCTCACCTACCTTTTCCTCTGTCATTTTAGTTCTGAATCCCTCATTGCCAAAATGACTGACCAGAATCTGGGAGCTTTCGAGAGACATAGTATGATTCTGGGGTCATGCCTAGTTTCCAGTTGAAAAGGATGAGTCCAGATGCCGAGGAGAAGGATGAAAGTTGTACATTGCGCAATAGCGCCTCTACTTCGGAAAAGCTGGTAACTGGATTGTAGATAATCTGTCTGCTTTCAGGGATTTTCTGGGCCAATAACTGCACATTGAACTTGTCGTATGCCTCCTTAGGTAGCTATGAAAGGGAGTTCTAGTTGTTGTCTATAACCCTGGGAAACATGGCACAGTATCTTTTGATGCTCTCCTGCCTTGATTATTGAACTAAGGACTTTACCTTGGTCATTAACCCTCCTGATGAGGGACAGGGCCTGTAGAAACACTCGGACTTGCCCCCTCTTAGTGCAATCCAGACCAGGCGAGTCCTCACTCTGTGAAAGGCAGCTCCTCTCTAGAAAGAATTCGTATTGCTTATCATCTTTCTGTTTGTTTTGCCGTGCCCAGCAAGCACCGAAGAGGGTCAGAGATTAAAACTTAAAACTCTTAACCTCCCTAACTGGGGAATTAAAAGGTCTTGTGGCCAAAACACTTCTCTTTACTGAGGAACTCTGCCTACTAGTAGGTGGCGAACAAGGAGGAGGATTGTCAGGACCTATCCTATGAAAAGACTTAAGGAATTCAGCAAATCTCTTAGCCTCCTTATTGGAGTCTTTATTCTTCCCTCTTTGGATCTCTTTGTAAAAGGTGAACAAGGGTTTTGTCACTTCCAAGTAGGCAACCTTTCTTTAGGACTAGAGATAATATAAAGGTGCTTGCCCAGATGAAAAATGCTCCAATGATGGTTTGGTGCTATCAACAGAGCCAATCATAGACAACCACCATAGGTGACACATCTGTAATTTTCAACAAAGGAGATGCAGCCTGGATCTTTGTTGCCTACAGCCTACACTTGCGGGCGTGGATCTAAGGCCAAAGCCCACTCAGTCTCACCGGAGTACTTTCTCTATTTCAGGAACACTCATTGAACTGTGACAAAAGAGCACCGAACTGGTGCGCTTGCATGTCTTTATTATCTACCCTACGCATCTCCCGGAGGGAGTGCTTCAAGAGTAGAAGTTTGCAAGCCAACCGGTAAACGAGCTTGTGTGTGAATAGAAAGGAGCACACCAGAATGTGACCGCTGTAACTTAGATGAATGAGTGAGAATAGATATGCGTACCCTTACTAACACCAAAAATAAAAGAAAGTTCTAGTGGAGGTGCTTCCATAAGAGAGTGCTCTAGCAAGAAGTGAGAGAAAATAGGATTGATAGCAAGCAGGGGAAAGGGTGCACAATAGATAGCGAGCAGGGGGAGAGGGTAAGCGATTAATAGCAAATGAGTGAGCGCACGCTCAATAGCAAGTGAGTGGTGCGATTGATCACGAGCAGGTGAGTGGGGGCACGATTGATCGCGAGCAGGTGCACAATTGATCGCGAGCAGGTGAGTGGGTGCACAATTGATCGCGAGCAGGTGAGAGGGTGCATGAACGAGTGCGAAAGAGTGGGTGCACGATCGATTGCGGATAGCTGAGGGGTAAGCGATCAATCAAGAGCAGGCGAGATGATGCGTGATAGATCATAAGCAGTTCAGATGGTACATGGCCGATGGCAAGCAGTTAAAGTTGTGGTGTGCAATCGCACATATGTAATGGGGTTCTTTTAAAAAGCGTGCGAGCACCTGGTATTGCTCTAATTAGGACACGAACTGGTGAGATTGTATTCCGGTAGTAGCGAGTGATTGCCACCAAATCTGTGATCATGAGCATGCGTGGTGTTCCCATAGATGCTTGCGATCATGAAGCCCCGAGGTGAAAAAGTAGTGTACAATCTTGTCATCTCTTTCTCAGTCCTTGGTGAAGGATTGACAAACTATCTCTCCCACGGGGAGGTAAATGATCGGAGTTACTTATATGGCGTTACTATTGATTGGTCTTAAAAGACTAATCATCCATTAGGAGAAAGGAAATGCATTGATCCTGTTTTATTTCAACAGGCAGCATGTATAAGGTCAGTTGACTAAATGTTTGCAACCGAGGTAACTTGAGAGGTACAAACTAATGCTTTTACATCTGTTCAGTAAGCATCATAATACAGACTAAATGTGTGGGGAAGTTGCATCCTGGTGCGCTTCTTTATCAACTCTCCTCTGTCTGTCTGGGAAGGCGAGGAGTTTAAACAAGTTCATATGTCTTCATCACCAGCTTTGTAGTACAATAATCGAATGCTTGTGTGTAATTGTGATCACTTATTCAGGATGTAAGGATATACCTCCCATTAGGGAGAGCACGTTAAGGGTTTGAGCGAAGATCTGTCACTTTTTAAGTATGCAGTTGAGAGTGGGCTGATGTGCGCTTATATTAGGAACTTGCTGAGCCCAAACAGTCTGGAAAGACAGGTTTTTCCAATCTAGTCAGTAAAAGTTGTGCACCTGAAGATGATCGTTCATCAGTACATGATGATTCAGAGTCCATACTCAGTGCATACTTAGAGGCATGTTGCTTGCAATTGCATGCATCAAACACAAAAGGATGGAGTCTCCTTTCGGGTTGGAGAACTTATTCCTATGATACCTTTTCCATCCCAAACTCATATGGGGTGGGACAATCAGGGAGTCTGACTCTAGAACGGAATATTAGCCGACCACTTGAGCCGAGACCCAAGGACAATGTCTTAAAACATTGAAGTTTATTCCCTTTTTGAGGGATTAAGTCCAACGGCATAACACACCATCATCAACTGGAACAAGTGTTCAAGATTTAAAGAAAGGAAATTTTAAAGTAAAGTTTGAAGAGACACTGATAGCTCATCCATGTTATTCGGCAGCAATAATAAAAGCGGCTGTTCAGTATACGGGCAGAAGGGTGGTGCTCCCAGTCTGTTAACCACTAACTACTGGGTACTGCTAACCCCTTGTTATAAGTTTTCTACTAAAGAGTTCTAACTGTGCTTGAATCAGCTCTCTAGTTAAAGGATGAAAGTTTGTATCAAGGTAGAAACAAAGTCTTACACAATATATGAATGACATACGAACATAAATCACATCAAAATTACTGGGAAAAATACATAGCTCAAGTGTATCCTGGGAAAACTGGGCTATGTGTGGGGAAAACAAAGTGTAGGACAGTGTTGCAAAATATCTAAACAACACGCACCTAACAGACGAAGGTGCCGTGTGGTCGTCCTTATTGATTGGAGTCTTCACCTTCTGTAACATTCCCATTTCTTAATCAATGATGCCTTCTCTCTTAGTATACCTTAAGAGATTTTTATGTACATCACACTTACCTTAACTAAATGTCAATATAAATCAATAGTATTCCCCCTATAGCATTTACTATACATGCAGCAGCCAGTGAGTAAACAAAGAGTACAGTACACTATATATATTTTCCCCACAAACACTTTCTACAAACACTTCAGCTATTCCATAACTCCATTGGTCTAGAAAATTACTTTTATAAAAATTTCTAAGGCTTGTAGCATATAACTTTTGAAGTTTCATTTAATTCAGTACAGTTAACAAATATGTCAGATTAAAAGGTCCTAAACCCATATGTAAATAGTATAAGCATAATTATTCATCACTGATTTCTAAAGCAGGAAAAAGATTGAGATGCTCATTCCTTTCACATATGTTGCTTATGTTAAGTTATCATTCCCCTGCCTCTTTTTGATTTTGACCAAATATACCCAACTACTTCAAGTAAGCAAATCCAGTTTTGACATGATATTTAACTATCATTGAGTTCCCAAGTTTTATACTGGGAATATGACAAATTCGGAGATAATTTGTATTTTTCCTAACCATACAAACCTTAGCTATTTACATGGGATATTACTTTCGGCGGAGCTGAAATGACGAGCCATTAGATTTTTAACAAGGGTTAACTACCCTCTCGCTAGCTAGCGAGGGGGTAGGGGAGAGGTAGCTAGCTACCCCTCCCCCCTCACACACCGGTGAACTGATTAACTTCGCTTAGAGGGGACAGGGCTGGTGGGCAAATGTGTCAATAGCTAAGGTTTGCATGGTTAGGAAAAATACAAATTATCTCTGAATTTGTCATTTGTTCCCTAACCGAAATACAAACCACGCTATTTACATGGGGTGACTTACCCCTTAGGAAGGGTGGAAAGTCCCAGCCTTACTGGCTTTGGCTTTGCCCGGGGGCTCAGCATCCAAGTGAGCAGCACTCGAGAAAAAGTCCCTGCACCTCGCAAGTTCCTTGCTCCGCAAGGAACATGCGGCCTACATAAGCTCGTGGGTGGAGGGATGAAGAGTGACTTGTCCTAGGAAGTTGACCTGAAGTCCCTTAGATGGAATTCTAGGCTAGGACGTTCCCAATACCACCTCGTCAGGGTATGGGGGACACGACAGTATTATCTTAATACTAGGAACACAAGGAAGCATGGTTTACCTGCAGAGGTTTGAGGTCAGCTATGCAGAGAACCCAGGATGCTGTTTTCCCCAAGAGAGGGGAGGATGAAGAAAAGAATAAGGGCCAGGCATATCTTTTCATTCATGCACACTAAAACTGAGTAACAATGCCCTCAACCTTCTGCTACCTGTCCATTAAGGAGCCTGAGGTTAAACCAGCAGTTGTGTAGCCACCCCAGGGCCGATAGAAAACGTATCGAAGCTCCTGTGGGTCACGTCCTGCAGGTAGTGGGCTGTGAAGGTCGTTTGATGCTTCCAGACTCCAGCTTGTAGCACCTGCGTCACAGAGTAGTTCCTCTTGAAGGCCAGGGACTTTGCGATGCCTCTGACGTTGTGTGCTCTAAGGCGACATGATGGAGGAGGGTCTGTATTCAGGGCGTGATGGATGACCCTCCGAATCCAGGCTGAAAAGGTATTCTTGGTGACCCTCCTCTCCGTCCTTCCTGTGCTCCCAAACAGGGCTTGCACGTGAGGACGAACTGCAGCTGTTCTTAAGATAACACCTCCGACTCCTTACTGGGCATAGTAGGAGATGGTCTGGGTCATCTGTTACAGAACGGAGACTCGAAATCATGAAGGAGTCGAACCGGGGGTCCGGGCTCCAAGATTTTGAGACTAGTAACCAACTCAGGGACGAACCTGAACGTTACCGCCCCCTCTCCTCTTGAATGGGCGACGACGTACGAGAGACCATGAAGTTCGCTGGCACGCTTGGCGGAGGCCATAGCGAGCAGGAGCACCGTCTTCCAAGTCAGGTGACGATCAGAAGCCTGGTGTAATGGTTTGCAAGGAGGTCTCTTGAGAGCTTTAAGAACCCGAACCATGTTCCATGAAGGTGGTCTCACTTCCGACTGGGGGCAGGTAAGTTCGTAGCTTCGTATGAGCGAAGAAAGATCCAGCGAGGAGGATGTCTATTTCTTTCAGCCTGCAGGCCAGGCTTAAGGCTGAGCAATAGGCTTTCACCACCGAGAGTGAAAGGCGCATTCCCTCCCGCAGCTATACAATAATTCCGCTATTGCTGGAATAGTGGCATCAAGGGGAGAGATACCTCTCCCACGACACCAACCACAGAAGACTCTCCACTTCGCCTGGTAGACCCCTGCGGATGACTTTCGCAGGTGTCGAGACATCCGCTCCGCAACTTGTTGCGGAACGCCTCTTTCTGTGAGGGAATGCTGGATAGGCGTGAAGCCGAAGCGATGCTACGGCTTTGTGGCAGATGTTGCAGTGTGGTTGCTTGAGTAGCTCGTGTCGTGGGGGAAGCTCTCTCGGGAGTTCCGTCAGGGGATGCAGAAGGTCCGGGAACCACTCTGCATGATGCCGTAGCGGAGCTATCAGTCATCGACTCTCACCAGACAGAACAGTGGGAAGGCGTAGACGTCGATGTTGTCCCACCGTTGTAGGAAGGCATCTTGCCAGAGTGCCTTGGGGTCCGGGACTGGGGAGCAGTACAGCGGCAGCTTGAAGTTCAAGGCTGTCACGAACAGGACCACAATGTCAGGACTTTGTTGGCTACTAGAGGGTCCAAAGACCACTTGGCACTCACTATCTGCGAGGCTCTGCTCAGACTGTCGGAGAGCACATTCCTTTGCCCGGAATGAAGCGAGCCGATAGTGGTATTGAGTGGAAACGGTTCATCTCAGTATCTCTACTGCAAGATGGGAAAGCTGTTATGAAAAGGTACCTCTCTACTTGTTGAAATAAGCCACTACTGTGGTGTTGTCGCTCACGGAGTGACCCGCCAGGGTTGTTGGAACTGTTGAAGGGCTAGATATACGGCCTTCATTCCTAGCAGATTGATGTGGAGGTACCTTTCTGATTCTGACCATAGGCCTGAGATCCTTTGGTTAAGAACGTGGGCGCCCCCTCCCCCCCCTCGTTCTGCAGGTCCCATAGAACGTTCGGGGAATCGTTGCCTTGGTTCCACCGGGACTTGAGCCGCCGTTGCAGGGATCTCATCCTGAGGCGGCCGTTTGGAACTAGACGGGTCAGGGAGGAAAGGTGACCTAGGAGACGTAACCAAGATTGGGTTGGAAGCTCTCCTCGTCTGAGGAAAGGTTCTGCGACTCTCCTCAGCCTTGCTATCCTGTCGACTGATGGGAAGGCTTTGTGGAGATTGGTGTCTAATATCATGCCTAAATATCCCAGTTGTTGGGATGGAAGCAGAGAAGACTTCTCGAGATTACCATGATCCCTAGATCTTGGCAAAGTCCTAGAGGCTTGCCTCGGTGTCGAAGAAGGGTCGATTCCAAGACTGCCGGGGTTAGCCAGTCATCCAGATAGCGAAGGGGACGGATGCCGATCCTGCGTGGCCACGAAGATATCAGGGTGAACATTCTGGTGAACACCTGCGGTGCTGTGGAGAGATCGAAACACAGCACCTTGAACTGGTAGACCTTGTTGTCTAGGTTGAATTTCAAGTACTTCCTGGAAGACAGAAGGATTGGGATCTGGAAGTACCCGTCCTTCAGATCCAGTGTGCACCTGAAGACTTGTGGTCTCACTGCAAGTCTGAACGACTCTGCTGTTCCACGCTGAACGAAGTTTGTTCGACAAACTTGTTCAGAGCTGATGACGGATCTCCAGCCTTCAGATGCCTTCTTAACAAGGAAAAGTCGACTGAAGAAGCTGGGGGGGGGGAGCCGTCGACGACCTTATGGAGAGCATCTTTCTAGGGCATGGTCTCGAATTCCGCCCGAAGGGCTAGCCCCTTTGCCGATCCCATGGCATAGGAGCTCAGCGACAATGGATTCGCTGGCAGGGGAGGTAGAGATGTTATGAACGGGACGCAATATCCTTTGCTAATCACGGAGATCGTGCAGGAATCGGCCCCGAGTTGCTGCCACCTGAACGCGCAACTTTAGGCATCTCCCCAGTGGGGGGCCTGGGGGGTTGCCAATCCTAGCGTTTGCGGCCTCGGCCGCTTCCTCTAGGATTATTGCCTCCCCAGGAGGACTTCCCGTCCTTCTTGTCCCTGACAGGAGGGGGCTGCTGTTTAGACACCTTTGTCTTTGCCGCCGGAGCCGGTTCCGATGTCCTAGGACGACGAGGTTGTTGTTGTTGAGGCGCTGGAGGCTTGTAGGGTCTGGATGTAAGCGCCTTTTGGAGGGGCGAATAGTGATTCGATTTCCTCTACCTCTCACGTCCTTGGGCTCAAACAAGCTCTTTCTAAGGATGGAAGAGTGTCTGAGCTTGCCAAAATCCACGGTTGGGACTTTCGAGGGGAACCTCTCGGTCACTGCATCTCAATGCTTCAACATCGAGTTTGCCCACAAGTTCGAAACTTGGTGAGCCGGAAATCGATGGTGCTCGTGCCCGAGAGAAGGAAAGTTTCCATGGTCTTCCTGGTGCTCTCCTTGGACAAGTCCTCGGATAACAACAGGATGCCCAGAGATCCAAGCCAGACGACCAGCCACAAAGTGGCCTGCATGGCACACTTTGCGGCCCTCACCTGGCTCAAGATCTCCGAAGCCAAGAATGTCCCTTGCCGGGAGGAGAAACGAGGAGAGTTTCTCGAGAGAAATTCTCCTGGAAGCCCTTCCATGGAATGGTGGAGAGGCAGAGCTAAACCAGGCTTCCCCATAATCTTGAAGTACCTACTCTGCTGACGGCTGACAGACGCAGTGTCAGCGACCCCGCTGGAGGGAAGGGGATCGGGTGATCCTGAGGAGTAGAGATGATGGGGCTTGCCTGAAAAGAAGGAGAAGAATGTTGCCCAGACCTCTCTGAAGCTTCTTCCTGCTCCTTCACGTGCGCTGCTCTGCATCTACAGGTGGAGGTCGTGACGACAATGATCTGGAAGTACGCGCTCCAGAAGACTCGCCAGGTTGCCCGTGTTGCGAAACCCGACGGGAATCGCGGCCGAAATCGCGCTCACGCGATGGAAAAATCGTTGGTTCGCGCGTGGGCGAACATGGGTGCGCATGCGCGCGGGCGAGCGGTTGTAAGGACGAGCGCTGGGGGCCGGGAGACCGATAGCACGTTGACGAGCGATGGCGCGTTTTGGCAAGCGAAGGCGCGTTGGCGAGCGATGGCGCGTAGCGACCGATCGCGTACAGGAGAGGTAACGCGTGGGCGCGTAGGAGACCTACGACGATTTGAAGCGTAGGAGCTTTGGCACGTTGAAAAACACTTGCGCGCGGGCGGCTAGGAGATCGCTGGCGCGCAAGGAGAGTACTGGCGTGCCTGTGAGCACCCGTGCACTAGCTTAGGCGCCTCCTGGGCCGCGCGCTGTGATGTGGAAGCGTGCTGGCACGTTGGCGAGCGCGTGAGCACTGTGACTGGAATAGCACATGGGCGCGCTTCGCGCGAAACTCCAGAAGGGGGCTGCGAGTCCAGAGGAACCTGTGAGCACCTGCGCGCTAGCGTAGGAACCTCCTGACCTGCGTGCGACAAGGCAGGAACCGGCGAGATCGTTGGCGCGTAGTTGTGCGGCCATTAGATATCAGCGAGGGTGCAGAACCAGAGAGATCGTCGGCGAGGAGGCGAAGGAATAATCTCCTTGCCTGCTCCCATATCCGGAGATCGTGGGCGCGTGGGCGAACGTTGGCGCGCATTGCGCACACCAGGAAAGGGCGCGCAGATGTGCGCTGGTGAGCAGGCGAACGTGGGAGTTCAGCGAAGAAATAATCTCCCTGCCTGTGCCCAGATCCGGAGATCGTGGGCGCGAGGGTGAACGTTGGCACGCATTTCGCACATCAGAAAAGGGCGAGCAGATGTGCGCTGGCGAGCAGGCGATCGTGGGCGTTCAGGAGACCGTTGGTGCACATGGCGCGTAGCCGCACAAATGGTCTCAGAAGAGTTGGCGATCAGGAGATCTACGGCAGGACTCAGCTACAGGAAGTCGCTGGAGTGTTGATTCAGCACAAGTCTGTTCCACAGCAGGAGAGCATTTGCGAACTACTGCGCGAGAGCGCACAGGAGAACGAGGTTGCACAGGTAAAAACCTGGCACTAAAGGGACTTACTCACATTGTGAGATAAGCCCTTTGCCCCGAAGGGACCGGTACCTGTTGGAAAACGGGGTGGAGTGGCGCCCACTGCGCATCTGCGTCCAGGATCGGAGATGGAAGACAAGAAGGTCTGGCAGGTGTCGGAGATCGCGAACGATCTGCCGAAAGGTCTAGTGAAGCAGCTGCAACGGTCTGTTGTCGTTGAGGAGGATCCTCTGCGGCTGAAGATGAAGACGACCACGGACAGGAGCACCATCATCAGTCCTCCGAAGAGGAGTCTCTGTTAGTGAACTCCCCCGAGGGGGAGACACTCGCAGGAGAGACCGTTGGACTCAGCTGCCCCCTCGAAGGATGTTTGGAGGGGGGAATGAGCCTTCAGCAACATCAGCAACAACAGCAGGGGAGTCCTCAGAAGAGGAGTCTCTATGAGTGTCCTCTCTCGCGAACGAGAGAGGTGAACACTTCGTAGAAGAGACAAGAAGAACTGATGAAGGCGCCCCTTAGGGCTGTTGGATCAGCAAGCTGACCATAAAGAGCAACCCTCCGAAGAGGAGCTCCTGCAGTTGCTCAGCCCCTTGAGCGTAGCTGCAAGTGCAACCGCTCAGCACCAAGAGCATAATCGCACGAATTCCATGGTCCGGCCTTGCAACCACTCAGCCCCTTGAGCATGGTTACAAAAGCGGTCGCTCAGCACCAAGAGCATAACCGCCCGAGGACCAGGAAAAAACCAACAAGGAATTATTAAGCTAAGAGAAGTTGCCCCCCTGAAGGGGAAAAAACTCATACCTGGGAAGGGAACCTCCCTTGGAAGGGAAGTTACCCACCCATGGAGGCGAACCTCCTGAGCGTTCTAAATGAACTAAGGAGCTGACAGTTGTCACGGGAGAACTTCTAGGAGAAGGGAACACACCCATGACGAAGTTGTAGAGAGGAGGCGGCAACAGCAGACTCCCCAGGCCCAAACAGGATAGCTCTGCTTCGTTGGCACATTAGGCAAACGAAAAACTAGATAGTTAACTGTGAAAATAAAATGAATAATTAGTTAACCTTCATTCCCCCGGGGGAACTACGAAGAGGAACCCCGAGGGAAAAGAACATAAGAATTACACACCAGGTATGTGCCCTCTTCCCCCACTGACACTCACGGGAAGGAGGGGGAAGGCGGAGAACTGTAACAAAAACAGAATTATAATTATGTAATTCATCTAAGAATGTTCACTAATAGTAAGAACGAATGAACCCCGAAGGGAAGCGTTCTACACAGAAGCCGAAAAGTTAACAAATACAATTAGATTGATTAAAAATAATTGAGACAAAATAAACGGAGTAGCAACTCAACCCGCAAAGGGAAGGAAGCTACCGTAATACGTAGTAGTAATAAAAGGGTGAACGACCTCGAGAGAGAGACCGTAGTCAAACTAAACTCCCATGTTCCCTACGCTGATAGTCAAAGTTCCCCGTAGGGAAGGAGGAACAGCGGAGAAAACAGATTAATAAATAAAGTCCAGCGATGACGATTCCCCACGGCGCCCGAGAATCGGAAGCCGAAGGGAGGACCGAAGGACCAAGGGAGAGATCGGGACCCATGAAATGTCACCGTGGGGGCCTGGAACCACACGGAGATGTTGTCGCACACTACACACACACACAGCACAAACCCTGAAAAGGAAACTTACTGTACTGTATTTCTATACTCAAATATATACATAAACATAATGTTTACATATATATTAAGTATAAGAAAAGTAAGTAATTAAGTAAAGACAAAACATTAATGGCTGCCATGCGAGGACGGGACAGAGACGTCTGCCCACCGTCCGAGCCAAAAGCGAAGTGAATCAGTTCACCGGTGTGTGAGGGGGGAGGGGTAGCTAGCTACCTCTCCCCTACCCCCTCGCTAGCTAGCGAGAGGGTAGTTAACCCTCGTTAAAAATCTAATGGCTCGTCATTTCAGCTACGCCGAAAGTAATACCCCATGTAAATAGCGTGGTTTGTATTTCGGTTACGGAACAACTGTGTCTTAGGTAAAGTTTTGCTAAACCAAACAGTATAATCAACTACATTTCAAAACTGCGTTGTAAAGTAAAGCTTTGATATCTGTTCGAGTTATGTTTTGAATGGGGATTTGTGTTGTGTGGTAGGCTGAGTTGGGATATACCTCCATAATTTGATTTAATCTACAGTATTGTACATCAAGGTGGGATATATCCACATAATTCCATTCTATCTACAGCATTAAGTCACATTAGATGGGGTGGAGCTGCCTTAGTCTGACTAAGTAAATATCCAACATCCTAAGTTAGGTTAAGGTTAGTACATTTGAAAAATATAGCACCACTAATAATATTTGACTACCTGCATAGTTTAATTGGGTATTGGCAAAAAAATAATTTACATTTTTGCATATTTCTAATAGTTCAATATTATATAATGAAAGAAAATATGTCAATATTATTCAATCATGATCTTGAATAAAAAAAAAAAGGTCATTATTATCAATATACTGTAGCCAAATTGCAACTGCAGTTGGAAAAACACGATGCTATAAGTCAAGGGGCTTATAGGAAATTGAATTATGCACATTTTGGACCTAGTTTCGTGTAAATCAAATAGAAATTGACCTATGATATAGGAAAACAAAGTTTTTAAAAATTTTTTACCTTGACCTAGATCATCTAAACCGCAGTAATATTACAATCAACTCCCACCCAGCGCTCTTGTTATAATTAATATTTTTGTCAGGTGAACCACATGAAAATACTCATTGGCAATCAGAATCTAGATACTGTATATTATAATCACACCATTTGACTGGTCCTTGATGGACAACATTAGTCATGCATCTACAGGGTCACCTGCTCATTTTCAAATCACTAAGCCTTGCTTTCTTTGACTTGGTCTGGGTCTTTAGTTCACTTGTGGCAACCCTTAGTATAAGTTGTGAGTTTACCCAACACAAAGCTATAAGACTATTTTTAGCAAACCACCAAAAAATTTTAAAATTTCTATGTAGGCTACCTAGACTGAGTGGTCATTCTATCCCAAGCAGAACCTAGTGGCCTTATCCAACATGTAGGACCCTGTGGGGCATCTCAAACCATCGTGCCAGTTTTTTCTCCTGATTTTGTATACTCTAACTCTGACTTTTAAGGCAAGTCACAATAGATTTAAGGCTCGGTGTAAACTTAGGATACGGCAAAATACTCACTCACACGCAGTAAGCGCGCGTAGCACAATATGTACCGCTTGCCAGAACATACGATCAGTTATGTAATGTTTAACAGTGATCGAAGCGAGCCATGGTGGTACGAAAACCAGTATGTGAATAATTCATTCGTTCATTAACCAACATTCGTAGAGCAAGGCTCAGTGCAAACTAAAAATACGGCAAAATACTTGCCACTACGCGTGCGAACGAGCGTAGCCCAATCTGTACTGTTTGCCAGAACATAGGAGTAGCGACGTAATGATTAATTGCGAGTGAAGCGAGCCATAGCGGAGCAAAGACCACTATGTATATAATTAGTATGTTCATTAACGAACATACTCGTAGATACAAGTATTTAGAGAAGTTTACGTTTGATAGAAAATGGGCCCAAGGGTGATTTAGTGAATAGTGTTCCTCATTATGTATGAAATTTTTTTTTTTTTAGTTTCCTTGTTTTGTTGGTTTCCACCATTAACTTCTTACACAGTCCGTCACTTTTCATTATCCCAGCTGAAGGTAATAACATCAGGACACAACAAACCAAGAAACCTAATGGAAAAATGGAGTTTTCATACAGAAATGGCTGGGTGGGACTATCGTAATATAACCTATAGCACTATCTCGGCAATTGAATTATGCATATATTGGTACTAATTTCATGCAAATCGAATAAAATTTGACCATGATGCAGCAAAAAGACATTATTTTACCCAATTATGTATATCACAAGATAGACAATTGAATCGTGCACATTTTGGCCGTAGTTTCAATCAAATCAGATAAAAATTGACGATGATATACTGTAGAGAAGCGATATTTTATACCTTTAATACAATCACTTCCAAAATCTCACATTGTACCAGGAGCACGACCAATCATTCCACTGGATTAGGTCAAACAGTTTTTGAGTTAGACAAACCACAAACAAACAAATACCAAAGCATAACCTTCTGGTGAAGGTAACAAAAATAAATGACTCATTATTGAAGAATCCCATGAACCAATGGTTATAAATATTTCAAAGTTCCATATTATAATAAAACTAACCTAATATTTATTTTATTTTACATTAGACTTGGCCATTGGTAAAATGACTTGGCCTATGACTGCCCATTGAAAACGTAGTAGGCCTACCAGCATTGTAAACTACATATTCATTCTCTGTTACATCTAGAAATAATTGTAAACATAACTTAATATACCTGATCTGGTATTCAAATTAACGGTACCAACCTTTGGGAAGAAATGTGTAACGTTTAATTGCCCGAAAAATGTAAACATGGAGAGACAATCCTGTCAATGCCTTCCTCTAACAAGAAAAGTGGACCAATGACTCAGACCAGAGCGGAGGAATACATTCGGCAGGAATATTGGAACGTTGAAATTAAATAACATTTTTTTAAAAACATCTTTCTTTTGCATACAATTATATAGAGATAGAACAAAGGATGCAATATTGAATGCTTGCTTAACTCCGATGGTTTTACCATTAGATGGAGGAAATACCAAGAACTACTTTTCTGCTTTCTTTCTCGGACTTTTTCGAATTTTATGCAAGTAAATAAATGCATGGACACCCTTTAAAGAATGCACACATTCATATGCTCTTATACACACATAGGCCACACAAACAGCATATACACACGCATATATATATATATATATATATATATATATATATATATATATATATATATATATATTATGTTCATTGCAGGTAAAATGCTGCAAAAACCCAATTGTATTTATGTTAAACAGTAAAGACCCGGTTCCTTCTTCTTGTACAATATGTCCTGGAAAATAACTAATAGGTGACTAGGGACAATTAACTATGTTCCAGAAAAAAAAATGGTTAACCGTCTCTCTCTCTCTCTCTCTCTCTCTCTCTCTCTCTCTCTCTCTCTCTCTCTCTCTCTCTCTCTCTCTCTCTCTCTCTCTCTCTCTATATATATATATATATATATATATATATATATATATATATATATACTGTATATATACATATACTGTATATATACATATATATGTATATATATATATATGTATATATATATATATATATATATATATATATATATATATATATATATATATATGTATATATTATATACATACTGTATGTATATATATACACATACATATATATATACCCTTTTTTTCTGGGAACTCACATTATATGAGTGAAATCGCGAGCTATTGCAATACTTATAACCTTAAATATCGTTTGAAGTTTGGTATTTTGTGTTAAAGAAATAAAATAAAATTGAGCCAATCTACTCTCATGCGGCAGTCTTGATGCTAGTACTCGTGTGTGGAAATTACACACAAGAGTACTATCTTTAATAAACACTGCAGATTATGACCAAATAAAGTTTAGGTTAAGTAGGGACACATAATACTATTACCCAGCACCCTAAATAACATTTATTTGAAAACTCTTAACCCCCCTTAAAACAGAAGAAATGTCTTAATTTAACGATCAATTACCAGATTTCGTCAGAATGGGCAACCCCTTAGAGCACTTAAAAAAAAGTTTAAATGTCGCTCATGAATGGCAGAGGCAAGGGGCAGTGACATAGCCCAATCAAGCAGGAGAATGATCAGTGGCCAAGCCCCCTCTCCATACAAGCTGGGACCAGGGAGGGCCAGGCAATGGCTGCTGATGACTCAGCAGATAGACATAAGCTCCTCCAAACCCCACATCCTTAGCTCACAATGATATTTATAAAGGACGCTCATGAATGGCCGAGGTAAGGGGCAGTGACATTGCCCTATCAAGCAAGACAATGCTCTAGAAACTGACCATACATATAATATGATCAGCGGCCATGCCCCCTCTCCATCCAAGCTGGGACCAGTGAGGGCCAGGCAATGGTTGCTGATGATTCAGCAGATAGGCCTAAAGGTTCCCCCAAACACCCCACTCTTATCTCACAAGGATGGTGACGTTACATGACCAAAGGAACTAACGAGTTTGAGCGGGGCTCGAACCACAGTCTGGCGTTCTCCAGTCAGGGACGTTACCACATCGTCCACCACAACCTTAATGGAAATGGAATGGAAAGAACTGGTAAGTCATACGTGCATGACTACTCAGACAGGAGACTTCATTTATTAGCAGGAACAGATTTCTGCAGAGGTATTGAAATTACTAACCTAATAATTCCAATGGACGAGCATTCATTTTTCTCAGCAGATGTACCCAAAAATAATCTCAATAAATAAATAAATAAATAAATAAATATATACATATATATATACTGTGTATATATATATATATATATATATATATATATATATATATATATATATATATATATATATATATAGATTTATCTAATGTATGAAATTGTTTGTCTGGTTGGATGAAATTATGTCCACTTCTGTGAGTCCTCCTAGTCCGATTTCTCGTCAGCAGACCCCATACTGAGTCCTTAATCACTCTTATCGTGATCAATTTCCTTCCCTTGTATGGAAACTTCATTACTTCCCAAATTCCATTAGTCACTTCCCAACAGTAATCCATCATCTAGAAACCGTCTGACGACAAAGCTGCTGTGACCAGATTAATTGCTCAATTCTTAGAACTTTTAACTTTTTTTTTTGAAGAAAACAAAACTTGTAATGGGTTATAAAGTACTTTCGTATTATTATTATTATTATTATTATTATTATTATTATTATTATTACTTGCTAAGCTACTACCCTAGTTGGAAAAGCAGGATGCTATAAGCCCAGGGGCTTCAGCTATTCTCTTCCCCTCTCTGCCATTCATGTCTGCTGCTATGAATAGCTTCTCTTTCACTGTTCTAATAGCTGCCTCAAACTCTCGTAAAAATAATTCACACTTTTCTCTCGTGGCACCTGTAATAGAGCTTATACCTGTCATCTATCTCTCTAGTTCCACTTCCTTTCCATCTAGTCTGGAGGAAACACGGGATATCTATCCTACTCCACTATCTCCTACAATGTTCTCATTAGAGTGCTGACACACTAAAAATCTGCTCTTATCTTCCATTCTGTCACTATATGTGTGTGCATATATATATATATATATATATATATATATATATATATATATATATATATATATATATATATATATATATATATATATATATATATATATATATACACATATACACATATATATATATATATATATATATATATATATATATATTTATATATGTATGTATATATATATATATATATATATATATATATATATATATATATATGCACACACATATAGTGACAGAATGGAAGATAAGAGCAGAATTTTAGTGTGTCAGCACTCTAATGAGAACATTGTAGGAGATAGTGGAGTAGGATGGATATCCTTTGTGTCCACCAGAGTAGATGGAAAGAAAGTGGAACTCGTGTATTCCAACAAAAATCCAATTTGAAAACGATTCAAATTGAAGAATATTGCAATAAAATGTCGCCATTATTGTTAAAAGAAGCAAAATGTTTTTAACTTGTCCACAGTAAAAAAAAATCCTAAACGAAAAGGTAAAGGGAAAGAGTTTTATATCACCAAGCGTCGGGGGATAATATACGGATTCACTGATGTTCTTATCGCAAAAAAGATACGGAAGACGAGATTTGCTGTAAAGAAAAAAATAAAGTAAAAAATACATGTGGCTTGTAAAGGTGAATAGAAACTTTTTATTTTGATGAAGTGGTATTTACAGGAGTTGTATAATTCATTGAAAAACATTCAATTTTATGCTAGAACTGAACTTTTAAAAGATATATTCCTTGTTAATGGAAGAATTATTCATGTTTGATAGGATTAATGGTGTATCTATACAATATACAGCATGTAGAAAATGCAAAATATCCAAGATGAAAATATGTATTTCATTCTAGGAATTCAATTATAAAGAAAGGATATTTTGTGAAATGATAAGCATGCAGTCTTAAATTTTAATCCTTTTGAAGGTTTAAAAGCAACTCATGAATGACAGAGCTAAGGGACAGTGACATTGCCCCAAAGATTGACCATATATACATATGATTGGCGCCCAAGCCTTCTCTCCACCTAAGCTAGGACTAAGGAGGGCCAGGCAATGGCTGCTAAGGACTCAGCAGATAGACCTACAGTCTTCCCCAAACCCCTCATCCTTAGCTCACAAGTATGGTGAAGTTGCAGCGACCAATGGAACTAACTAGTTAGGGCGGGACTCGAACCATAGTCTGGTCATCACCAGT